>NW_024962272.1:14043997-14453300 GCF_019238085.1 Lagopus leucura
TCCCTCCCTCCCTCCCTCCCTCCCTCCCTCCCTCCCTCCCCTTTCTTCTCACTATATGTTATGATGTAGAGTACCTGTAACCAGAAATCATACAACCATAACACTTGCCTTTGTCCTTGTCCTTTTCCTTTTCCCCTTCCTCTTCCTTCTCTTTTTTCTTTTTTTAAAGCAATGAAGATTATGTGTCTTTCCAGGAACAAAGCAGAAGTGTTTGTTGTATGCATTAACTACACTACATTTTCTCTGCTGAACAAAACAATTCCTCTTCACTCAATGCAAAACAAAGCCATGCCCCTAAAGTGTTCCAAGAAAACATCACACTATTGCAAATGCCATTCATATCACCCAGAAGATACAGAACATTAAGACAACAGTATGACTGGTACCTTCTCTCCTTTGCTCTGCCTACTGTAGTGGCTGCACCCCTTCACTTTCATGGCTCCCTCAGCTGTAGTAGTTGTGTTGCTGAGCAGTGACAAATATCACTGAAGACGTAACAACTACACATCTCTTGGACATAGAATTATTCCCTCTCACCTACACACGTGGAGCTTTGTACAAATGATTCATTCATCGCTTGTTTAAAATAAAAAGTGGCATGTAGTACAAGTAGTGACTATGAAATATTCTTCATAAGTAGTGACTATGAAGTATTGGGAAGTATTCTTCTGAAATCCACACTGCAGAGAACAGATACCTGTCAACAGTTGTGATATTAACCCAAGAAAAGGTATGCATGGCACCTCACTCTTTCACATAAAATACATAATACTTCTGATTATTTAAATTAAATTAACTAGCATATTAATTCATTTGATGCTTTAGAAGTCATATCACAGCACGTGATATTAGGCCTTCCTATTCAATTTTATAGATATTCAATGACACAAAAATACAACCAGTGGTTTTAATAGTATTGTAATTTGCTGATGATGTCACAAAAAAATTGTATTCTATTTGTAACAGCAGTTATTGGAAAATGGCTGAGAATTTGCTGAAATCAAAGGCACACTTTTCAGTTTCCACTGTATTGTGAAATGTCTCTGTGTTCTGAGTACTGGTTTAATAGATTTATTATATTGAGAGCTGATTCAGCAGGAATAATATGTTGTACTTGTCCCAGACATTTGTGGTTTCTGACAGCAGTGGCAGTCAGATCCTCATAGTGAAAGAGGTTGACTCATTTTAATATCAGGGAAAAATACCCCATGAACAAAAATATCCCTGCCTTCCGCATGGACACATAGCATTCTTACATTATTTAGGGATATGACTGTTGAATTGTTTGACAAGCCTCCACTTCAGCTTGTCCAGCTCCAGTTTGCATCTTTTAGCATATTTGTACACATCTGTAATGTTCCTCTAAAAAGTGCCACTTCATCAAGCCACTTCATGTTGATAGATGTTCCATACGAATAATGCAGAAAAGAAACACAGGAAATAACTTGTATAAAGCACTGCATTATACTCATAGTACTGGAACAGGATTTTTTGTTTAAACAACAGTCATGTATTCTAGTGGACCTTCAGAGTTGTTTTCCAGCATGACTATTCTCTTTTGGTTTTGTATGACTACGTGTCTCTGCACTTTTCCTTAAAAATGCATGTGGTTCACACACTTGAGGTAAATTCCTTAAAATAAGTCAAAAAGAAAATAGGTTTTATCTTTATGCTGATAGTTACATGTAGTTTTTTCTGAATTTTTGATCATCACAGGAGCCTAAAAATTCACAGATGGTATTACATCTGAAAGGCAACTGTACAGTTTCATTTGATTAGCAACACGTTGGGTAGGCTTGACCTGATGATTAAGTTAGATGCCTGTTTAAACAGGTTGTACATTCAGGTTTAGTGATTTTAGTCACAAAAGCTGCATGTCCATTCTCCTACACTATACTGTATTTGTGTCTAATCTGTTTAGGAGATTTAAATAATGACTTTCTTGTCATTTGAGTATAGTTTACTCCACCCTCACATTCCTGCTCCAAGAAAAAGGGAAGGCAAAGGCAAAGAAAGAGAAAAAAGGAAGGAAAGGAGTGAAATCAAGTTTCAGGAAGCAAAATGTTTTATTTTTTTCCTGAAGGAAAGGAAAGGATTACAAGAACCAAGCTCTCCATAAACCTTTTCTATGTCTACTGCTCCTAATGGAAAGCTCTGTTCCATTTCTGAAATAGTTTTTATTTGTAAAATGAAATGGGTAACACATAATAAATTATCCTCTGAAGAACAATTACACTGATTTGGTTTAACCAGGCCCAGAGTAAACCTGAAACTGTTCTACAAGCCTTTTGAATGCTCACATATTTTTCTGAAACATTCAGAACTACTCTACGCAACTATCTGCTACACATTCAATAGAGCTGACAAGTCTCATTATCCAGTTCCCAGTCCAGGCAATCATGAAATCTGAGTGTTGCTGACATGATCCATTTATATACAATATTCCTTTAAGGACAAAACTTTCCTCAAGTTGCCCTTTAACCAGACACTTGAAGGAAATGAATCAGTACATTGTAACACTTGTGGAATCAGTCTCAGGTTTATTCAAGCTGAATACCGCATCACTTGGCAGACAAATTTCAACGGGCAATTCTGCAGCGTGTTATTAGAATTGTACGGCTCTAGCTTTTAAGATCAAGGAAGATTTAGAACTGTCCTATTTTTGAGAAGAGCAGAAGTTAGTAATACAAGGTATATCTGATTTACTGGGTTAAACTCTCAAGATGTTATCTATTTTTATGTACACATACAAGTGTTATGCAGCATTTTCAGTCCTGCTTCGTTAGCATTTTCAGGCTGTTATGACAGAAGGTAAGAAAGCAAAGAATGATGTAAAGGTCTTGTGAGTTATTAACAGGAAGATAAGACTAAAATATGCACACATTTATGTAAGTAGTAATACCATGTCTTTTTATCAGTGGACAAACTGGACTCGGGCTAAGCAATCTGCCCAGTATCTAAAGCTCTTCATTTTTAAGCAATGGACAGAAGAAGCAGTTTAGGCCATGGGTGTCCAAACTTTTGGCTTCCCAGGTTTGCACTGAGTAAACAGGAATTGTTTTGAGCCACATACACATAAGCTGCTCTGAAAGTAACATCTCCTGTTCATTTCCATGAAACGACACAAGATGCACTAGTGGAAGTGACCCACTGTTTTCAGTGCTGAAATGCACCACCCACAGCCTCATTGTGCTGACATCCATTGTTAGGGACTCGATAAACATTCAGCAAGCATCAAAGAATGTCACTGGGTGCCATTTTTTTCTGCATGGAAGAATTCAGTGATACACCTTTGCATTATTTGCACTTCCATGTCAGCTGCCATTATGTCAGACTGCCCCTCTGCATTTGTCCCATGACAACAAAATGCAAGAGAATATTGGTGGGAAGGTTCAACCCCCACTGCCATCCCATCAGCATCTGCTCCTGATGTTCTAGTAGGATACTTGGCCTTGTTTTTGTGAAGCTAATGCATCAGTTTGGTTTAAGGGAAGTGGTTGTAAGGTTTTGATCAGAGATTTTTCGTGAATTTTTACTATTTCTGTATTTCATCCTTGACAACAGCTGTTCACAAATGCATGTACTGCCAAAAAGCAATCTCATGAATAAGGTGTGATTGTGAAGCAAAGGACATTTTTCTCTGTCAAGTGGAATAGTCCAGTTCGTCAACCACTCCTCTCAATTGTTTATCATCTATGCACCTTGTCCCACCATCTGAATCATAAATGAAAACATTTTGTTCAGCACTGATGCCAGAATTGAACCCAACATTTGCTACCAGTAATGGGACTGAAGCTGAGTTGCGCTGCTGATAACCCCTCGAACCATGAAGTTCAGCCATTTTTCAGTCCATCTCACTGTTCATTTATCTAGTCCATACTTTATCAGTTTTCCTATAAAGGATATTATAGGAGAATGTGCTGAAAGCCTTGTTGACATCAAAATAAACAATATGTGGTGCTGCCCTTCCCTAGTCCACCAAGCCAATTGTTTCAGAAGGCTAACAGGTTGGTCAAACTGTCCGAATATTGCCCGATTTCCTGAAGTACAGGGTTACAATCCTACTATTTGACTTTTTCCTTTCCTCTGTGATCCCAGACTCCACCATCTCATGATTACTACAGGTAATCCTACCTGAAAGTTTCACATTTCTGACCAGATCTTTGCAACTATCAGACTCAACAGGGCATTCTCCATCTGTTGCTTCTTTGATCACCTGTGCCAAGAAGTTATCAGCATGTCCTATTGCTTTCACTCAACTGTATAGCTGTTTTAAATATTTCTGCGGAGGATGAAGACCCCAAAGGGTCAACTGCCCGCTAGCAGAAGACTTTCTCAAGGTATTCAAAAAGGGCCTCACCTTCCCGACCTGGAGGACTGTAGCAGACATCCATTGCAACATTGTCCTCTTCAGTTCGCTTGTCTCAGTTACTCTGAGATCTGTCCTCAGGCAGAGCTCTCTGAAGTATTATCTGCCAGTCCCACTCCTCATTGTCCTGGCTAGTATGTCGTAAATTGCCCAGATCTGTCATCACCTGCAGTTCAGCCATGAGCCATACTGCTACATTTCTATGATCCCAAACAGACTGTGAGCCATACAGCTATACACAAGGACTCTAATTCGTCTTCTTGATACCTTATAGTGCGTGTTAGTTTCCAGACACTTCTGAGTACTTTGCTAGGCTGATTTCCACTAAGAATTGTGAAAGCTTCTTGAATACTACTTATGGAAAATGTTTTAAACAGTGTGGCAAACATCTGGAACAGAAAAAAAAAGGCCTTCCAAAGTGTTTGTTCAGTGCATGTCACATTGCCACATTCCTCTTAGTAGCACTTCTAATGCTGCTACGCTTAATTTTTGTCACTAAAATGAACAAACTCTTTCACAATGTTACACGTGAACATTTCAGAGATATAGCACATCTTTTAATGTTTATCCCCATTCTCCCATTCATTTTGGCTCTTACCTAACACTTCTCTTATGAAATCTAAATCTAAGGTCAATACGAGCAAAGTTCAAATTTTCACATGCAGTTTAGATATTTCAAACATTTCAGCAACAGCAATAGTTTTTCAAAATAGCCTTTTCACAAATCTTTTCCTGCAGAAACACACAGTGTGAGGTGTTTTTTATGCCTTAGCAAATAGCTCCTATTAAAATAACTTGAGCTAGAAAGAACTTCTGTATTCTAAAAACTTTGAAAGATAAATTGCAGAAGTAAGTAATTCACTAACTTCTGAAAACAGTTTCATTATGAGCCTGGTCTTTTAAGAATGTCTTTATGAAAGGAGTTTTGATCTCACTGGGCCAACTTCCATTTTCTAGCCTTTTTTTTTTTTTTCCTTCAAAGGTGTGTAAAGATACAGAATCTGCTTGTAATTCATGAGAAGAATTTTATCTACTGGCATAAGAGGTAACCAAGTGTTCCTGTTAAGTATGCATTCCTCCCTCTGTTGCCCCTGCTTGAGAGAAAGCCTTACAAGAGTATACCTGACAGAAAAGGAGACACATACTACTACCATCCATCGGATTTTCAGTTTCTTTCTCCAGCTAAGCCACTGACATCTTACCACAGATTTAAATGTATAATGGAGCACAGGCAGAATATTAGCCCTTAAGATTAGAAAAATTTAAGCAAGAGACTAATGTGTTCATTTCCTTCTATTGTGACGTTGTAATATTATGTTAGCGACAGTAAAACAACAGCTGCACTCCACAGGAAAGAATCCTTGTTAAGCAGAACTATCTCTGTACTAGTCAAATGTAACATAATATTCATTAAATAAACACGCTATGGTGTGAACAAACATTTATCTTCAAACATGACCTAGTCTAAAAGTTTGCCTTAGAATGACAACTTACATGTTCCTGCAGAATTTTCTAACATGCTTTGAGGGCTGAAATTCATTAAGTTTCTGAGGGTTACATTCTCATTATTTTGCCAAATTTTCAAAACATCATGCTGTTTTCAGCTTTGTTTTTATGATGGTCTGGCTATTGTCACATTCCTTTAGAATCAATGTAGCTAAACATGACTACATCCGTATTTTAAAAACAACCAAATTTTATTGGTATTATATTTTTGAACAACCTACCCCAACGTATATGGTATCCAATATTTATGTAGTTTATTGCTGCAGCAACTCTATCAGTGCTTCCACGCCTGCTATTCTTCTGTTAGTCAAATACCACTGGCTCATAAACCACCACACGTATTTAATTAAATTGTTACAAGAAAATTCCATCTAACAGCAAAGACAATGTACAGAAGGAACTTCATCTTGCTTTGAGTTCTGTTGAGTCCTCATTCGTCTCAGAGTAGGCAAGTGGCTGCTACCTGCAGAAAAGCACACAGACTCACGTTTGGTAGAATCCATTGCTGTGCTTTGCTCCTAGCAGTGTTTTATTCAGAGCAGCAAATGCCATGACACCCACTAGATTCCCTACTGGCTTGCTGGCACAATCTCTTCCCTTTTTTCTTCCTGTATGAATATTGCTACAAACAACAGCAGCATTAAAAGAAAATTCAGCTAAAAATTTAATATGTATCAAGGTGTCTAATTATTCAAGCTGGCAACACTCCTTTCAGGGGCTCTTCAGGTGCAAAGTCACACCGTTCATCTGTCATAAATCTGCACAGCAGTAGCACTACAAGTACCACAATCCAAACCTCCACACATCCTACAAAAGCACTTTCAAGTCAGTGTGGGTACCACCATGCTGCTGCACTCTCTGCAGATAGGAGTTGCTCCTAAGCAGTCCTTTCCCAAACACTGGCCTCACTACAACAGCCCCATGGCCCACAGCTCCATGACAGTCCTAAGGCTAGTGCCCAAAAGGGCCACAGACTGCTGCACTACAAGTCAGTGACAAACCGCAATGGCGGAGAAGGCCAATCCGAAGACCCCGAACCGCGCTCTCGTCGTTACGTCGCAAACTTCTCACTTAAGGCCCAAGGCTAGCAACCCGCGGCCGGCGTTTCCTACCGCTCTCGCGAGAAGTAGCGCAAGCCTCGCGATATGAAGAGCCGCGCCTGCCCCTGCTGCTCTTCTCGCGGGATTGCTCCCGCCCCGCTGCGTGGGTGGCAGCGTCGTGCAGGGCTGTGTTAGACGGTGGGGGTGAATCTGTTCGGTCGTTATCGGAGGCTGAGTGAAGGCAGAGCGCTGTAACATGTCCTCAGCAGGTGCGGCGTGTGCGGTGGCTGCTCAGCGTTCTAGCGGCTTCCCGCGCCCTATCCCGGCCGTGCCTCGCCGCGGGGTCGGTGAGCGGTGCCCGTCTCTCGGCTGCCCTTGGGGAGCGTGAGCGTCCCGCGAGTCCTGGCCACGCTGCTGGGGTGATCCTCGCCAGACCTGCACTCACGTCAGTTAAGATGGGTGATGCGTGGCCAGGTAAGCGGGTTGACGTGGGCTCCCGGATTGCGAAAGAGCGGGTCTGGGTGTCACCGGGCCCCTTGCCCTTCATTCACAGAGTGTGGGCTGCGGGGCAGAGGCGTCTTGCGTGGGGCAGCTGTCCCACGGGTGTGCTGATAGCCCCTCGCCTCACCCAGCAGCAGAGCGACGCTGTGAGGAGTGCCGTGGTGCACGGCTTAGTGACGTTCCCTTACAACAAATATCCTGTTTTGCATTTCTTCCTTGGGAAGATTGGAAGTGTGTGTTTGAAGTGGACATAAAGTGTAGATGCTGAAGCATCTTTTAGAAGATGTGTCAATTAGTCTCATGTTTAGTAATTTTGCTGCTAGGCTTCAAATTCAGAAAAGATAATGCTTTTCCATTATGGTATCATAAGTTTCCTTTTACAGCAACTTATTAGAGTGTAAAAAACCTTATATTCTTTATTAAGTTGTCAAACCTCAATAGTTAAAAAGCATTTGTGGTAATGTGCTTATTCTGTATAGGAGTAATGAAATAAGCTCATCTGTGACTGCAGGCCATTATCATCACGGTCTGAAATGGTCAATATGTGTCATGGTGCACTTTGTCATACATGGCAACAGACTAGATATAAGCAGTCATCTTGAATGCCATCTGTTTTCATTGATGGCTATGCTGGGAAGCTGCAATAGATAGATGTCCTGATTTGCAGAGGTTTTATCCTACATAAATGATTGTTCGAAAGAAGATAGTGTAGCAGTTTTTACTTTGGTTTGCACAGCGTTATTTTCCAGAATCTTGTAGTACTGTCATCCTTAATACTGCTGTTTTGCCACTTTTCTTTTTATTCCTCACTTTGTTCCTTCTTTGTTAGTTTGAAATTTGTTATTACAGAGTTTACTCTCCAGTACTCTTTATTCTACTCTGCACAAGTCTTATGCAGCTTATAAAAATAAATGTTCAGAAACAAAGGCTTTGTCATATTAAATCATAGTATTAACCTGAATGTTTAAATGCTGTGTGTCACTTCAGATATTATTATGAAAGAGAGTAACAATGAAAATGCTCTCTATTCTAAATTTTGTTTTGAATATTTCACAGAGATCTGTATGTTGCTAGTTTTGTTTTTCAATATTCCTTCTTAATTTTGAGAAATTGCCCAAAGGTTTAGATGGTACTGGAAGAAGATCATACGTTTTTTGTGCATGAATTTGGTCATGTTTTTGAGGCAGTACATATACAAATACTTCAAGAGGAGAATAATTGACTGTATTTTACTGAATATACTGTCTATAATTAACTGTTTGCCTCAAAGTGTTATTTTCAGCTTCAGATACTTTGGAGGAGGTATGTAGTGTCTTACATGCAGGGCATAGGGTGTGGGATGAAACTTAGTCTGAGCAAGGATGATGCAGGGATGGAATGAGTGTTCTATGGAGATGTTATTCTAATGGAGTGACTCTAGTTTGTGAGCTAGTTAGTGCAAGAACTAGTGGGCCATTGGTTTAGGGTGCAAGTGTATAGCAGACAAAATCTTGTCGCACATTAGAGAGCAGACCTGTGAGACTCATATATAGTTGGGGGACACCAAGTGCAGGAAAACTGTGTGTGTTGAAGGAAGAACAAAGCTACTAGGAAGAAAGGTTCATTGTTGGTAAATACGGTAACCATACCTGGCCCAGGAAATCTCCTTACTCATACTTCAAGTCATTCAAAGACACACACCTCAATTCAGATTTTAAGAACTTCACATGTGGTTGATATTTGTTGGGCCTGCTTTTTCTGTTGTTGTTTTCCCCCTACGGTGAAGGCCTTGCTTTTTCTAATATTTTGTTAGGTACTTCCTTGTCAGTACAGTATGAATTCTTTTAACTCTTATACAGTGCTGGTCTGATATTTTTCTTTCTTTGTTAGCAACACATGCATCATTAAAGATTGTATCAGAAATGTAAAAAAAAATAAATAAAAGAAGCAGCTCAGTTTTCTCTGTTAGTGTTTGATATGCAGTATTAATGGGGTAAGACCTTACAGAGAAAGAGATTTTAATAGTTGAAGACTTTACAGCTGCGTAAGGAATTCAGTCAGTTACCCACTTTGGAGAAGGACATAGGCAAATGCTATCCTCATATATGCTATCCTCATATATGTTCTTAGAGTACGCTTCTGTTACTTCTAAAATAAGGTTTTTTCTTCCTAATGCTAGACATTATGAGGAGAAATATGCTTCATACATGGTTGTATTTGTGAAACAACTTAATGAAACTGAAGTACTGCATTCAAGTAGATGACAAGTGCTATCTGTTGTAGAGGGTATTTTGAAACAGGTGACATGGTTTATTAATTGGATGCTAACCCTGTCAGTGTGGGCTTGTCAAGTGAAACTTATCAATCAGTGTTTGCATGAGGTTTTTTTCCTGGCAGGCTTTCAGGTATTTTAAAAACAGCAATACAAACACTGTATTGCTTATTGCATTGCAAGTGCCTATCTTGGAATTTGGTTCTAATCAGTAATCGGTATTGTAATTCTAGTGCTGCCTTCAATAGAGCCTTGAAATGCATATAATCTTGAGTTATATGCCTTTCATGAAATGAGTTAGTATCTAATATTTAGGTCAGTGTTTCCAAATGTAATACTTCGTGCATTTGGCCAGTTTTTCATTGTGTTATTTTTGTTGTTGTTTTGTTTTGTTTGTTTCCATAGATAGATGGCATGCTGGGGAGAGATGCCTTGCACCTTGTCCTGCAAATGGAAAGCTTTCTGAAGGAATAATATCATCAATTGAAAAGGACAAGAATGGAAAATCATTTGCTGTTGTATCATTCTTGGGATCTGAAGATAAGAAAATACTAATATCTGAGCTCTGTAAAGTTGAATCTGGTAGATGTTCCTGGAAGAGTGTGATATTTGATGACAGTGACCTGGAAAAGCCTTATTTTCCTAGCCAAAATGTTCCATCTTCAACAGTTGCTTTTAAGTTATCTGATGACGGTGATTTTATCCCATATACAATTAATAGATACCTGCGTGGTTATCAAAGGGAAGGAGCCCAGTTTCTCTACTGGCACTATGCTAATAAAAGGGGATGCATTCTTGGAGATGATATGGGCCTTGGAAAGACAGTACAGGTATTTATTTTATTATAACAACATTGAGACAATAGATTCATTTATTTGCTTTTTGGCAGCATGTTTTCTGTGAAGAGTATTTATTTTGTAAGTTGACTTACTAAATAAAAGCCATATTGTAGAAGATTTCTCTCCCTTTTCTAGCATGAAGTTGGAGGAGGCAGGATGTGGCTGTTTGTAACAATACTTGAGAGGATGGAGTCATTGCTGATTTAAGATAAGCTTCTGACACTCCACAAAACTGGGATGTGATTGTTTGTACTGTAAAGCTTAGTAGTTGTGGCAGTTAAGATTTTAATTAGTGTTTGTGTTATGTTGAATATATTTTATGTATTGATACCCACACATGATGAAAGTAATTTGTTGCACTGGAGAATGCTACTAGTACATACACCACTTAACAGGTCTTAAAATGTCTTTTTACTCTTTTTTCTTGAAAATGAGTAGTTTGACTGTACTTACTAGGAACAAAAAGAAGAAGCGTGTACTACCCCATCTGGAAAAAGTACTGAGATGTTACATAATATTTTTATCATTATTGAAAATGCAAACTCTGCTGATGAAGAAACAAAGAATGGCTGAACTTTTTTCATTATGCTTTGAATAACTGCAGCCCAATTGATTCACTTATTTTTCTGAAGTAAGGCTGTTTTTACATTTGAAATAATTTTCTTTAATCTGTTTGGCTTGAGTTAGCACCTTGAGTCCTATAACAAGTAGTCCTTGTCCAACTCTTGTTGCTCTTCCTTTTTGTGAAATGCAAGCTCATTTCTTTGCTGGTAAATACTGGCTGTAGCATGTCTTGTGCATCCTTTTAGGAGAATGTCAGCTGATAAGACTTCTTCTGTGCACAAATGCTTGTTCTTTAGCAAACTTTACAAGAGAAGTGAGTGAACTAAATTGGCAGAACTTGCCTGAATAGAGCATTTAGAGGCATATTGTGTGTGTGTAGAGAGCTGCTGCTGATCTGTTAACATATTAGTTATAACTAAACTAGTTCCATTTACCTTGTGTTTCACCTTATCTCAGATGCATTCCTTGTTCACTGCAGCTGAGTAAATCAGTAATTACTCAAGAACTGCAAATATCCAACTTAGTATTGAAAGAAACCTTTGTATAAGGTAAAAAAAATCAGGAGAAAAACAAGCTGTCCTGCTTCCACCTCTTTTCTTGAATCTCATGGCTGATTCTGTGTTGAACAGGTCATGTTTGTCACACAGTGGCAGTGTGTTCCTTTGTAGAATTTGCATTTTCATCATAATGTCAAGTTTGTAGAAGAAAAATACAGTTTTTGAATACTGTCTTAAGTATTCCTTTCTGAAAGAGTATTTGCTTTTCTCAAGTGTAGTATGGGTAAGAGCTGAGAAGACATCAATAGGTGAGTTTACTTGTTTCAGAGTTTCCCTTGTGTGAAGGAATAAATATTAATTAAACTTCACGGAGAACCAGCTAATTAATTTACAGTCTTTTAGAAAATTTTGCTTTTGCTTATCACTTGGCTGAATATTATGATTTCTAAACTACAGAGTGATGAGAATAAGAATCATTTCTAAATTACAAGGTATCTGAGAAAAAGGCTTTTCTTCAAGATCGTATCGTAATGTACTTTCTACTCTTGAAATTTTTGTTTGTTTGAATTTGCTTTAGTGTGCGGCTGTTTCATTTTGAGTTGTAGTGAAGGTAAGTAGAATAATGTTATGTTGTAATAGGATTGCAGTA
This sequence comes from Lagopus leucura, assembly GCF_019238085.1. Taxonomy (NCBI): domain Eukaryota; kingdom Metazoa; phylum Chordata; class Aves; order Galliformes; family Phasianidae; genus Lagopus; species Lagopus leucura. Next base: position 14,056,214 of record NW_024962272.1, read on the forward strand.
ATTTAAGGCTTCTTGTCAATGACTTTAGATTGCCTCCTACTTTTATTTGAAAGAGCCAAAAGTTTCTCATCAGAATTGCTCCTTTACAGCCTTTGTTGTTTTTACAAATTTGTGATGCAAATTCTTCCAAAAATGGAAGATCTGAAAAAACATGTAGATTTTATTTTTTGTCCTATTGAGAGTAAGAATAAAATTCAGCTAAACAATGCTGTAGAAGCAACATGTACAAAACTTGCAGCAGCTTCCTAGTGTCTTAGCTTATATGAAATGATATGAGAATTTGAGGGATAGAACATACAGAAAACCGCATTAACTTATTCTACTGCTTCGTCATGTAAGATTCATGTGTTTGTCATTTGTCATTTCCAGGAAAACTGCAGTACATGCCTTATCTCTTCCTTTCTACTTTATCTTCTATATTGTATTTTTGAGGGTTTTCCACTTAGAAAATGAAAGTGCAGTATGGAGCAATGAAATGTTCTTATTGTGAACACAGGTTTCTCAGTTAAAAATGAGATCAATTTTAAAAAAAAAACTGAAAAATATGTGTATTAACAAATGAAGTCCTATTCAGGATTTTGTCTGAAATATTTCAGAGGGACTTACTAATTTTCTGTCGGTATTTTTGTACATAATTACTGAGAGTTGCTTTCTTTCTGAAGGTCATTTCATTTTTGGCTGCAGTGTTACGCAAAAAAGGAACACGTGAAGATATTGAAAACAACATGCCAAAATTTTTACAGAGGACAGTGAAAAAAGAATCAAAATGTAACCCTAACAAGGTACAGCTTTTTACTAATAAAACATCAAGTTAATATATAATGATTTTCAATGTTTGGTTAATTTAACATGAGAAGACAAATGCAACTCCTGGTTACCATTGGTATTTTATGTTATTGGAAATTTGAGTGGCAGAATGATTGTATGACTGAAAAAAATTGTTCCTTTGTAAATTCAGGCAAAGAGGAAGGAGGAGATGAAAGGATATCACTTAATGTGAAAAAACATGAGTGCTTCTGACTGGCTCTAACAGAAGAAGTAGTTTACTTCAAGGACAATTATGTATTGGAGCAGGTAGCAAAGAGAAGTTGTGGATTTTCCATCCTTGAAGAATACTATAGACTTGAGTGAGAGAAGTTCTAACTGCTTAAATTCAGTGCTGCTCCTTCTTTGATTGGAAAGCTGGACTAGAAACTGATTTTATTATTCTGTGATAATATTGTACAGGTTGTCTTAAATTTTTAAACCTTTTTTGATATCTTTTCTCATGCATTGACTAGATTTATGGCTCAGAGGAACTTCCTTACCATTATTTTTTCCATCTCTAAAACATTGAATGGTGTAATAGATGTTATAATAAAGCAGTATGGTAGTATATGATGTCTTACTGCAGTTCACTAAAATAGCAGTGTAACTTTGGATACTTTGTATAGCATTAGTGTATTTCTTTCTGTAGTATTTACACACTCTGTAAACTCATTACTTCTAAATTTATATAAATATTCAGGTATTTTCTATGCTGTGCTTTGAAGCAACACAATTTAATAATTCAGACTATGGAGTAATAAGATAAATCTCAAGGTTATGACTTTTCACATTGAGAATTTCCACATTGATAAAGTGCTGAGCTGTAGATCTTCCAGTAAGACTGTAACAGCTATTTCATATATTTCAGACTTTCCTCATAGTTGCCCCTCTTTCAGTGCTGTATAACTGGAAGGATGAGTTGGACACATGGGGGTACTTTAAGGTCTCTGTCTTACATGGCAGTAAAAAGGAAGATGACTTGAATCGTATCAAGCAAGGGAAATGTGAAGTTGCCCTTACAACATATGAGACTCTTCGCCTGTATTTAGATGAACTTAACAAGTAAGTATTACTCATTGCATTGCAGAAGAGAACTATGTTTGTTAATTTATTAATTTATTAAATTCCTAAGTCCTAAAAATAAGTCCTCCTTTGTTTGTCCTATAGCTGCCAGTATTTTAAAACAGAGGAGCCCTTCCTTTTGTTAAGCTTAAGAATACTTAACCCTTCACTTAGCAAAAGAGAATCACTGGGACTGTTACATCTTGGAAATAGATAAAAGCTGCATGAACATTTCTGTTAGCTGGTAGAGGCAGAATGCAATAGCTAGTGTTGCCCTTGATCTTGCAGTATTCCAGTGGTAGGTGATTGAAAAGGGTCATGAACCTCAAAAGAGTGTCTTACTGTTTTGAATAGTCATCACCAGTAAAAGTCTGATCTCCAGCTCTCTTTGTGCTCATCTGAAAAAGAAGTGCAGATAGGAGACATTAAACAGCTGGTGGCTGGAAAAGAAGTGCATGTGCACAGCCTGTGTCAGTGGAGCAGGACTTACGTGTGAATGAATGCACTGCTTCACTGTAAGGATTTAACAAACTCAATATGCGAAGCATTTATCCATATAGGCATACAGTGTTCATTGAAGGCTGTGCATTTTGCTTAGAGTGATGAGTAGGACTCAAACTGGTCTTTAATTGTAATTAATAATTAGCAGATTTTAACAAGATCATAAACTCAGATTTGATTGAAAGTAATTAACAGGCATCATACGTGATTACCAGATCAGTTTTCAAAATAGTCATCTAAAATTCATGAAACCCATTCAGGGTAGAGATTTTTTTTCTAAACATGGCTGCTGCAAGTAACGTTAGCATAGAAAATGAACTTGTTCTGAAATATTCGTGCATGTCATAGAATCACAAGGTTGGAAATGACCTACAAGACAATCCAGTCCAACCGTCTCCTCATCACCATTGCCACCACTAGCACTAAACCATGTCACGCAGCACGTCATCCAGATGCCTCTTGAACGCTGCCAGGGACGGCAACTCCACCACCTCTCTGGGCAGCCATTCCAGTGCCTGACCACTCTCTGAGAGAAGTTCTTCCTTATGTCTAAAATATAAATAAATATAAATAAAATATAAGTATAAAATATAAATAAATAAAAATAAATATAAAGCTGTCTCATAAATTTGTTTCTTCCTAGGGACTTAGTTATTTAAAATTCACAGAATACAGTTCATTTTTTCACGAAATTTGTACTTGATCTGCTTGCAAAGTACCTTTCAATCTCTACTTCTAACTATGATCCTCTTGGTTTCAAAATTGCAAAATATTAGAATACCTTCACAATATTGCACAATATTGGAATCATACAGGTCTTGAAGTAATTGAGTAATGCTTTCAGATAGTAAACTACCATTAGAAATGCTTTCAGCATATTTTTATCTGGATGGATATTGTTAGGAAATGCAAAACACAGCTGTGCTAATCACGGTTCAGAAGCTCACATTAAGAGATTTGTACTGTTATTCCAAATCTTACTTATGAGTGGGATTAGTGCTGGTAAGATGTGTGTCCAGAAATGAAAAGCTGCTTTCTTCACAGAAAATATTTGATGCAGTTGACAATAGTTCATCTATTTTATTGTGTAGCTTAGCCATTATAATTAAATTTACTAAGCAGACAAAATGCAATATATATGAAATAAGAAAGTAAAAATAAGTACTTTTTTTGTTGTAATAATCAAGACTGTACATGTAACTGATGTCAGTTTTTGTGTATGTGAAGTGATAAGTAATTCCAATTAAGGGAGAATATTTTTTCTTGCTATGAAGTATAGAGTGGTCTGCTGTCATAGTGGATGAAGTACACAGAATCAAGAATCCAAAGTCTCAAATAACTCAAACTATGAAGTCCTTAAAATGCAGTGTTCGCATAGGCCTTACCGGAACCATTCTTCAAAACAATATGAAAGAACTTTGGTGTGTCATGGACTGGTAAATAAAATACTTTTTTTTTTCCTTTTGTTTATCTTTGTTTACTAAGCATGCCTTCTTCCCCTCCCTTTCTCCTTCCCCCCCCACCCCCTCTGCGCCTCCCATACACACAAAAGAAAGGGTCTGTTGCGTAACTTTGGACAACATTGTGCCTTTGTTTCCTCCAGTATGTGCAGGTCATTCTGACTTACTTGGAAGTAAAAATTTCTTGCTAGTCCAGAAACATTGATTGTAAGCCAAAACAATTCATAGTATGCTTTTAATCATTGGAAAAGCATAGGTAGCCTTGAAGATGTTGCAATTCCCTCATAACCAACCCCTACCCAATGTTTTTTTTTTTTTTTTTTTTTTTTTTTTTTAATTGTGGTTTTTTGGTGTTTTTTTTGTTTGTTTGCTGATTTTGTTTCCTTTTTATAGGGCCCTACCAGGACTTTTGGGTAGTAGAATGCATTTCAAGAGGAAATTTTCTGATCCAGTGGAGCGTGGCCAGAGGCACACTGCAACTAAAAGAGAGCTAGCAACAGGTCGTAAGGCGATGGTGAAGCTGGCAAGAAAAATGTCTAGCTGGTTTCTGAGACGTACAAAAGTGCTTATCAGTGATCAGTTGCCAAAAAAAGAAGACAGAGTAAGAGCGCGTTTGTATTTTGAATATATTATATCTTTTTTGTTGATTTTGTTGTTTTTTCTCTTTCATCATACCTCTGCTAGTTTATGCTTTTCTCTTGGACTTAAAAAATTAAGAAGAAACTAGAGCCTTAAAAAGAATGCATGTAAGATTGTGTGCTCTGTTGGTTTAGTTACTATGATTGCTTACTGAAATAGTTATCTAAGCATGAAAATGCTCAGCTAAACTTTTGGCTAGTGATTTACACATTTTATGTGCCCTTTGCCACATGTATCTTTGCAAACTCAGTGTATGTAAATCTCTTGAAATTTGATGTAGGATTTTTGAATTTGCAGCTTGATACTTTGTACGTAGAACAGTTTGCTTTTAATCTTTTTTTTTAACTCTCATTTTCAATCAGTAAGTAGAGGGAAACTCGCCAGATTAAAGATAATTATCTTAGTCTGTAATCTTTTTCATCTGGTGCTATTGTAAACATCACATAAATCAATAATTCTTTATGGCTAATATTGATTTCTCTTATTAGACATGTTTCCTTCTAAGTAGATGAACACATTAATTTTCAGATGTTTGTATTCAAAATTCTGTGTTCTTCATCCTAAGATTATAATAATGTCATCTAAGATGTCTTGTAAAGGGAAGATTAACACAAACATTAGTCAGTTGTCTTTGTAAATCTAGCAGGTTTTATTTCCATTCTCTTGTTAGTCTATGTTCAAGTTACTGCTATATTATTATAGCTCAGCATGGTGCTGTAGCAATGTGGGTGGCCTGTGTCAGTGAACGATATTCAGATATCTGTCTCCTGCTGGTTAAGACTAAAGATGTCATGGAGATGCCACCCATGGTCTCTTAGAGGAGGGATAAGTGTTTTAGCCATAGCTGTGTATAGAGCACTGCATTCTCAGTGCTTCTTCTGTTTGTCCTGCCTGTGGTACTGCCCTGCAAATAGCTGGAGCCTAAGAAGAGAAAAAGGGCAAATTAAGCAACTGGCAAAATGAGGGAATCCTGTGTTATAATTATGCATTTATGTCTGTCACTCTTGCTTCGTTCTCTTAGTCTTCCACAAAAACCCAACTGAGAGGTTTGTAGAAACCTAAAAGCAGGTTATTATAACTTGATATTGATTCTCTTTCTAAAATTTTGGGAAGGGGTAAAATAAGTTTACATTCATTTTGTATATAATTTCCAAATACTTTTGTCAGCATACAGGTGGTTTTGTTTTTGTTTTTAATATGAGTAGTATAACTTTCTATCAACGTTTGTGCAAATATATTATTATTTTCTACCTTATGTGCAGTGCTCCATGCTTTGTTGATTTTGTTTTGTTTTGGTGCAGTGCTCTGTGTTTCTAATTTTATGCTGCACGTAACTGCATTTTTTTGGACTTTTATTTTTACAGATGGTGTACTGTTCCCTGACAGAATTCCAGAAAGCAGTATACCAGGCTGTGCTGAAGACAGAGGATGTAAACCTAGTATTAAGAGCAGGAGAGCCCTGCAGCTGCAATAGCGGCCGTATAAGGAAGAATTGTTGTTACAAAGTAAGAACTTAATTGTCTGAAGTTTATAATGTAGACTTTCTGGTTTGAGCAGAGGGTAGGTATTTCTCAATATGCTCTTGCCCATGAGGAGCTGCTTGAAGTGACTGCCTGGTCTTAAGTCATCTGTTCGTGAAATCTTGACTAAAAACATTGTGTCATGCTGAAGTCAGGCACTTCAGGACTACAGCATAACTGCTTGGCATGCCCTAAACAAAAGGTCATTATTAATACAGTATATTTGGAATGTGTTGTGTTAAATACACCTGATGTTGGAAAGGGTATTACATTGGGACATTTTATACTTGTCAGGTATGCGGTTACTGTGCACCATAGATGGTCAGTACAGTAGCTGCAAATAAGAGACCTCCTGTACCCAGCAGATTGTCTGAGATATAGTTGTTTTGTAATTACAGTTGGATTGTGTCTTCACTCCTAAAAACATGCTTTGATTTACTTTACTGAAAGGAGAGCTGTAGAAGCAACTATTTTTTAATGCAAGTAGAACGTTATTCATTAGGAACAGCTCTGCAGATTTCTTCCTTCTTTGGTCTCCTTTAATGCTAATAGATCTAGCTTTGTTTTTGTTTCTCCATATCTCTTAGTAGACTCAGAATGCCTTTTAAATATTTTCTTTCTTTTACTTCTAAACTGTTTAGGTTGTTGCATACTGTTTTTTTTCTTTCTTGTTTCTGAAGTAATGTAGTGTATTTAGTCTTATGCATCTTTATTTGAAAACAATCTATCGTCCTGTTGAAATATGCTATGAAAACTAGCATTAGCTCTTTGCAAGCTTTAGTTATCATTGTTTTGTAGAAAGAAGGTGCTGTTGAGTTTTGTTCACTCTATGCAGACTAGTGGATACCTATGTTGCTCTTATGGACTGTCTTACTCCAAAGTTAAACATGAAATTTAACTTGAGAAGGGAAAGGAAACCAGTATTGATAAATCAATCAACTATAACCAGAAAAATAGCTGTTGCTGCTATTCAACTATTCAGTGTTTAAGTTCTTTATGTTAAATGAGATGTTTATGAGACTCCACAAATTTTTGAAGTAAATAAGCAGTTGTAGGTTAAGAAATCATTCAAACTAGTTTAGTTTGTAGCACTAGTTCACTTTCCATTTATTTAAATTGTAAAGTTGCTTTTCTTACCAAGGAATTCTCTTGATTATCGTAACAATTTCTGTATACGTCATACTGTCTAAAATGTTTATCAAGCATGTGATTTGTTTTTTTTTTGTTTTGTTTTTATTGTTTAAAAAGCTGCTTCGCTTCCTATTAATGGAATCATAATGTTGAGAAGAAGAACGTGCCTCAGTTTTGCTAGAAATAAATCATTTGGAATCAATTTTTGTACTATTTGAATTCCTAATGCATTAAATCTTCTTGAAATAGTATTTTAGTGTACTTCTTATTTTTAGGACAGTTTGTTTTTGAAAGTATTAGCAATACTTGTTGGTTTTGCTTGTTTTTTGTTTTGTTTTATAGATGAATTCCCACGGTGAAACAATTAAGTCATTGCAGTTCAGTTACTTGACAATCCTACAGAAAGTTGCAAATCATGTTGCGTTGCTGCAGACAGACAACACTAGCAAGCAGCAGGTTAGTTTTGGAAGTACTTAAAAAGTGAACCTTTGGAAAATTAGATTAAAGCATTTTTAGTTTAGATTAATGCATTTTTAGTGCATTTCTGAGAAGTGAGAGGTAAGTTTTTGTGCAAATAAATAATAAACAATGAGAACATGTTTTGTTTGTTTTTTTTTCCTCCGGAATTCTATATTCAAAGCAGAGTTTCTCGAAATAATATGAGAAATGTTTTGGTAGAACAGGGAGAACGGTATTGATTTATCTTGTTTTCCTGGCAAATAACCATTACAAGAACTTTGCTTTTTACGAAGCTTTACTGCTAGGACTCCAGGGTCATAAACTGTAAATACCCAAGTGTTTTCACTGTGTTTTTTTTTTTGTTTTTTTTTTTCCTGTATTGTATGTGTAGTTTTTACTGTAAAAAAATATTTCAGAGTGATTCCTGGGTAACAGATGAGGTATTTTCTGCTCTTCCGGAAAAGGAGACTTAAAGTGTGTGGTTGCATCCTAGTTCTAGCAGTTCTAGCAGTAAAGTTTTATTTGACTTTTGAGTAGTTTAAATCCATTTCTCGTATTGTTTTTTGTCATATCAATTGAACTGTAGAAAAAAGATTCCCAGAAATGCAGTTATGCTACGGGGTCAAGAGAAATGCTGATACACAACTGCTGGGCTATGAAATGTATGAAATTTGAATTATTCCAGTAGATTACTTGTTTCAGTTTTATGTTTTACTATTTCAGTTGCTAACTTTCAGTTTCAGTTTTACTATTACCCAGTGTAATTCTGATTTTTTTTTAATGCCTTTTGAAAACTTTCTTTCAGGAAACACATATCAAACGAGTTTGCAATGAGGTGTTTTCCAGTTTTCCAGATTTTATGAAGTTAAGCAAAGACGCAGCCTTTGAAATAATTTCAGATCCAAAGTACAGTGGAAAAATGAAGGTAAATATATTCTTCAGAGACAGAAATAAATATTACTAATAGTAAAATGTGCTGTATTATATGGATGTAAGAAAATGCATGCCTACTAGGTGTTTTGTTTTAATAATTCTGTTTACAGTGGTAAGTAGCACTTCAGAGATAAGCTGTTCTTAATCAGAATGCCATCTTGCAAAGACTAGAAAAGAGAAATTCCCTTTTGTCCTATCACTATCTACCCAAGTAAAAAGTTGATTCCCTTCCTTTTTATAATCTCCTTTTCAATGATGGAAGACTGCAAGGAGGTCAACCCTGAGCCTTCTCCAGATTGAACAAACTCTGTTCCCACAGCCTGCTGTTATAGAAAGGTGCTCCAGTCCTTTGATCATCTTTGTGGTCCTACTCTGGACCCACTCCAACAACTCCACTGACTTCGTGTCCTGGGAGCCCCAGGCCTGGATACCATTCTCCAGATGTGGCCTTTCAGAGACAGAATAGAGGGGGGGCAACCACCTCCCTGTCACTACTGGTCACCCCTCTTCTGATGCAACTCAGGATACTGTTGACTGCAAATGCATGCTGCCGGCTCATATCCACCTTTTCATTCACTGGGGCATCCTTCTTCCACAGGGCTCCTCTCAAGGAGTTCTCCCAGTCTGTACACTTATCTGGGATTACTCCAACCCAAGTGCAAAATCACACACTTTACTATGTTGAATGTCATTAGGTTGATGCAGGCCCACTTTTTTGACCCAGGTCCCTCTGCGTGGCTCTCTTCTAACATGTCAGCTGCACCACTCGGCTTAGTGTCATTAGCAGACTTGCTGAGGGTGCACTCAAGCCCATCATCAATGTCACTGATAAAGATGTTGAAGAACACCAGTCCCAAGACAGATCCCTGGGGGGAAACTGCTTGTCACCAGCCCTCACCTAGACATGGTGCCATTCACCACAACCCTCTGTCTGTGGCCTTCCAACCAATTCCTTATTCACCAAATAGTCTACCCCTCAAGTCTATATCTCTCCAATTTAGAGGTAAGGATGTGGTGGAGGACCATGTCAAAGGCCTTGCACTGATGACATAGATGACATTGGTCACCTTCCCTCTGTCTACCAGTGTCGTCGCTCCATCATAGGCCACAAGACTGGTCAAGCATGAGGTTCCCTTGCTAAAGCCATCCTGGCTTCCTCAGATCTGCTGCTCATCCCTTGGATGTCTTAATGTATCTTCTAGGATGATCTGTTCCATGACTTCCCAGACACAGAGGTGAGGCTCACTGGCCTGTAGTTCCGCAGGTCCTCTGTCCTCCCTTTCTTGTACACGAGAGTGATGTTTCATTTTTTCTGTTCCCCAGGGACTTCACCCAACAGCCATGACTTTTCAAATATGATGGAGAGCAGCTCAGCAGCCATATCAGCCAACTCCTTTACAGCCCTGGAATACATGTCATCTAGCCCCATAGACTTGTATATATTTGGTCACATGAGGCAGTCTTAGAATTGCTCTGCCCCCTTGCAGCGAGGGTAGGATTTGCTCCCCCAGTTCCCACCTAGAAACTAAGGGATGCAAATGTCAGGGATATGAGAAATACAAGAATCCTGGCTACCAGCGAAGAGCAAGGCGAAAAAAAATCATTTAGTACCTCAGCCTTCTCCATATCTGTTGTAGCCGGTTCTCCTTTTTCAGTTACCAAAGGAGGTATGCTCTTTTTGGCCTGCCTTTTCTGGCCAATGTACCTATACAATCCCTTCTTGTTTTTAACATTCCTCACCAAGTTTGGTTCCATCTGTGCCTTGGCTTTCCTAATTCCCTCTTTGCAAGTCCAGACAATGGCCCTGTATTGTCCCCAGGTGACATGCTCTTGTTTTCACAGCTGGTACAATCTGTACTTTTCCCTCAGTTTGACCAGCAAGTCATTGCCAAGCTATGCCAGTTTCCTGCCTCCCCTGCCCACTTTCTTATTCTCATGGATGGGGAGTAGCCAGCTTTCTTCCACGCTCTCCCAAAGTTCAGAATCCTGATCCCACTCTTTGCCAGTCCCACATTCCTCGAGATCACAAACTCAACCAGGGCATGGTTGTTGCAGCCTAGGCTGTCTCAAATGTTAATGCCATTAATGTTCTTTTCTGCATTGATGAGCACTAGGTTCAGCAGCACTTCACCTCTTCTGTCTGGTACTCAAACCAGAAAGTTATTGTCCATAGACCCCAGGAAATCCCTAAATCTCTTGCAGCTTGCTGTTTGGTTTTCCCAGCAGATAACTGAGTGATTTAAATCAAGACAGGTGTCTGTAAACATGATGCCTCCTGCAACTGAACGAAGAAGGTGCTGTCAGTAGGCTCCTCTTGATTTGGTCGCCTGTGGTAGACCTCTACCAACAGATGTGCTTTATTAGTCCTATCCCTAATTCTAAGCCACAGGCTCTCAACCTGCTTCTCACCATTTCTCAGAAGGAGCTCCTCACAGTCCATCCAGTCTTTAATGTAATGTTGAGGGCAACTCTGTCCCCCTTCCTGCCTAGCCTGAAAATGCGATACCCCTCTGCAGTGGTATACCAGTTATGGGAGTAGTCCTGCCACATTTGTGTTAGCAACTAGATCATAATTTTCCAAGTACATCACTCATTCCAGCTCCTGTTTCACATGATGCATGCATTTGTGTAAAGGCAATTCAGCTAGGCTTTTTGACACACCACTTTTCTAGAGGGGCCCTCCCTCAAATCTCCAGAAGAAATCTGAAGTTTTCCCCTACTAGTTCCCAGGGGGTCATGAGAAGGTTTCAGATGGGGCGTTGGTAACCTCACCTCATCTGAGCAGTTCCCAAAAGATTACTACAGGACAGTTCAGAGGTTTCTCCCCACCATTTCCTGGCATGACAGTAATCTCAGCTTTTCTTCATAAGAACAGTGCTCCAGTCCTTTGATCATCTTTCTGGTCCTCCCCTGGACCCACTCCAAAAGTTCCACGTTTTTCTTTTTCTGGTAGCTCCAAACCTGAACACAGTACACCAGATGGAGCCTCACAAGAGCAGAGCAGAGGTGAATGATCACCTTTCTTGCCCTGCTGGCCACCCTCTTGATACAGCCTTTTACAGCCATTTTTAAAGCCTGCAGTAATTCTCATGACTATTGTATCTGATTATTTCTGTAGTTTTGCTGAAATTGTGGGTAGGAGTGGCTCTGTATTTTTTCTAAGTGCAAAGGGTTTCTAAATGACAAAACACTTGAAATAGTTCTTTATAAAATAAACAGCATGTATAGTGTTTCCACAGGCGTAGAATGAGAATGGAAGAGGGGAGGGGTGTATGTCTCACCAATTATTTTAAGACAAGTTCCATGAAGTTCTGACCTCAGATGTAGTACAGAAAACTTGAGCACAGCTCCCCTGAAAACAGGATGGTTCATTTGTAAAATGCAAATGCTCATAACCTGAACTGCACCTGAAGTGCTGTCCCTCTTTGCTCAGGAGACCAGTTCTCCTGTTAGCAGTCTCTGAGACCATAGGTACAAACATGGTCTCCACTTGACAGCGGGCTTGCCCCGAGAAAGCAGTGGTGACCCAGACAGAGAGCCTGCCCAGAAATATGGCTGTTCAGGCCTCTGGCTGCAGGGAGTGTCTGAACCTGCTGCTGCCAGGGGAGGGTGGCAGGAATTCCACCTGTATGAGCTGCGAGCAGGTGAAAGAGCTGCTTAGCCTGGTGGTGAACATCAGGGAGGAGGTGGAGAGAGGCTAACCATCTGGGAGTGTGAGCAGGAGACCGACTGGTAAAGTGACTCACTGGTGTGCTGAAGCGAAGGATGCAAGGGAGGTACTCCCTGAAAGTGATGGACCCCCTGCCTAGTTACAGTTAGGTTGACCTGACAGATTATGAGGATTGGAAGAGAAGTCCCTTCTGAGCGCCATGGATGCACCCCCAGCCTGCCTTCCCGGCTTCCTCAAGTTCCCCTAAGCAATAAGTTTGGGGAGCTGGAAATTGAAGGGGAGGTGAATGAGGAGGTGAAGGAGAGTCTAAGAGGGGACCTAGGGCAAGGTGATCATCCCCATACCTTGAGACTGCTTCTGCCAGGAAAGACAGGAGGGTAACTGTGGTAGATGATTGCCTTCTCAAGGGAGCAGAGGGCTACATTTGCAGACCTGACCCAACCTGTAGGAAGGTGTGCTGCCTCCCTGGAGCCTGGGTCAGCAATATCACCAAAAAACACCTGGGTCTGATAACTTCAGGCAGGCACTGATGAAATCACTCAGGGAAGCCTGTGAGCTATCAAGTGGTTTCAGGGGTTTAGGATGGTTGGTTGAGGAGGAGTGGGAGTGCGAGTGGTATTGTTATATCTCCCGTTTGGGAGTGGTGAGGGATACAGAGTGGGCTGGGAAAACACAGGCTTGATTAAGTGGCTGAAAGGCTGGTGCCACCACAGAAATTTTGGATTCTTTGACAATGGAGCAGTTTACTCAGCTCTTGTGAGGCCTCATCTGGAGTACTGTGTCCAGGCCCGGGGTCCCCAGCACAAGAAAGACAGAGCTCTTGGAATGGGTCCAGAGGAAGGCCACTGAGATGATCAGAGAGTTGGAGCACCTCTCCTGTGAAGAAAGGTTGAAGGAACTGGCCTTGTTTAGCTTGGAGAAGAGAAGGTTCCAGGGAGACCTCACTGTGGCTTCTGATACTTGAAGGGAACACATAAACAGGAGGGAGTACAACTGTTTATGAGGGTGGATAGTGATAGGACAAGGGGAAATGGTTTTAAACTATGACAGGGGAGGTTTAGGAGGTTTAGATATTAGGAGGAAGTTTTTCACACAGAGGGGTGGTGTCGTACTGGAACAGTGTAGATGTTGTGGTTGCCCCATACCTGGAGGCATTCACGGCCAGGCTGGATGTGGGTTCAGGCAGCCTGGTAAGTGTTCCTTCCAGCCTCTACTATTCTGTGGTTCTCTAATTCTGGTGTACCTTGACATAAACAGCATTTTGTTGCAGTCTGTCCACTGATAGAAACAGTTTGTGAGTTTATTTGTTAGGGACTACTTCGTTGCAGTGGGATTTCAGTGGGGACTACTGAAAAATGAATACATGGATCAACTCTGTTACCTTAAATATTTGTTAATTTAAAAGAATCATTATGTTATACCTCTGTTTGGCTTTGCAAATAGTTAGCTAATGTGTCTTGTTTAAATGTTGTAGAAATGAGTGACTGTGCATGAAATGACCTGTAGATGAAATGTCTTCATTTGCGTTGTGTGGTTCATTTACAGGTCCTTCAGCAACTTCTAAATCACTTCTGGAAGAAAAAAGATAAAGTTCTTCTCTTCTCCTTTTCCACGAAGGTGGGCTCCTTATGGCTTTTCTCAGTTGACCGCAGCAGTAAGTTCTGAAGTGTAAAGCACTAAGGACATAAACAGCTGTCAGTCATGTTTCCCTTCTGTGGTATGGGAAATGATGGTGGGAGGAAAAGTGTGCTTTACTCCAGAAGCATGCTGAAACATTATGTTATCTCATGATGAAAATAGTAGTAGTAGAACAGATGTAATGCTCTGCTTCCCTCTGTAGAGCTTTTTATAGTTGTTTTAGTACTTAGATATATATGGCTCATACCAAATTCACTTGATGCATTTTCATTTAGAGCAGTGTCGCTGCAGATTAAGACAGAAGTATACAACTGTTACATTAGCACTGCAAAGCATAACATTTCCTTAAATCTCAGCCTTGAGACTAAACTGCTATATCAGTTTGTTCAAGCTTTAATGCTGTTTAATAGGAGCTGGACTAAGACGCTCTGAGATTTTCTTTTTCTGGAATAGTGTGTTTCCTGAAGTGAAACAACCTATAACATAGATTTCTTTAGCTAAATGATAGTATTGTTTAAAAAATTATTAGAATACTGTGAATGATAATTCTGAATCATTTTGTGGCTTGAAGGAAGATTGCAGTATTTAGATGATTTAAACTGTAGTTCAGTGTTCAAGACTGGTCTGACTGCTGGTTACTTGTTTCTTTTACTCCATCCTTATGAGCTCTTGCTTTGCATACCAGTCGGTTTCTGTGTGTTGGCTCTGCTGCTTGTTTACTATACTTAAGTCAGTTTAACTTGTTAATATGGTAGGAAACCGTTCTAAGTTGCTACCAACTTATTTAGGTTAACTGATTCAGCATCACTTAGAGGTAGGGTGAGCAGTCAGGGCTAGAGAATGAGACCGTGGCAGACCCGTGTTAATCACCTTAGAGTGCTATAAAATCACAACAGTAGAGAGTCAAGGATGTTGATTCTGAGATGGAGCAGATTTGCTCTTACTTGTAGTTCTTTATTTATTAGAAAATACATTTAAGAAACATGCCTCAAATTATTACATTTAATTGAAAAGAAACCAATAAGTACTTGATTTCTTTTTCTCCACCCAGTTGCTGGATGTGCTAGAGAAATACTGTATGGCGTCTGGGCTAGATTTCCGAAGACTTGATGGAAATACAAAATCAGAAGATAGGATCAGAATTGTAAGAGAATTCAACAGAGTTCAAGAAATTAACATATGTCTTGTATCTACAATGTAAGAAAACTTAACATGGATTCTTTGTATTTCCCTCTGCCTTTTTGTTACGTACAAGTTTGGATGCTCTTCATTTTACTTCATGATCCTGTGGGGGATTACTTTTTTGAGAGGGTGAATTGTTTTCTTATCTGCAGGCAAACATGAACCCACTACTGTGAACTGAGGCATTTCAAATTTCTAGAGACTTCTACCCTTCCTGTCTCCTCTGCTGGTTAAGATCTGAAACAAGCATATTGTCCATTTCCATTGCTGAGGGAGTTAGAAAACACTCAAATCATGTTCCACCAAAGACTTACTTTACTGTAGAGAGTCTCACTTTATTGTACCGTACTTGTAGAATGAGCGAGTATAAATGTGTGGTGACTTCAAACTGGAAGCTAGCTAAACTCCACTACGGCACATTCTCCCTCCTCCCCCTTCACAAGAATAGGGAGAAGATAACACAGGGAAAAAAAAAAAAAATCACAAGTTGAGATAAAGGTAGTTTAATTACATGAAAAAAAAAAAGCCAACAAAAAGAAACCAAGCAACTGTTTGAGGTGAGGATAGTTTAATTAAAGAAGAAGAAGGGAGGAGAAGAAAAAAAAAGCAAATGCTTTGTGGAAGCAAATGGAGAAAACAATTATTCTCTACTTTCTATCAGCAAGTGTTGCATGGTTGCATCTTGGGAATTAGATTGTGAATCCCGTAGCAGTTGCTCAGGAGGGAAGATGCTTTCATAACAAGAACTCGCCCTTTTCTCTTTCCCCTTTCCCTCTTTTTGTGTCATGCTAAGCATGTCATTAGCAAGGGTATCTCCCTTCGGTGAGTTTAGATCAGCTGTCTTGGCAATGCTTTCTTTTCCCCTTTTGCTCATCCCCAGCCTTCTGGCTTTTGTGGGGTGGGAGGGTTGCTGACATTATCTTGAGGCAGTGCCAGCGCTACCCAGCAACAACTAAAACATTGATGCAGTGTCATTATTGTTCTGAGTAGAAGTGTGAAGCAGAGATGTACCAGATGATTTCCAGTTCCAGGTGATGGGGAGGAGCTCTCTCTTCTTTTCTGGGAGGCCAGCCATGAGGGCCTGCTGATAAAGATTGGACTGACTATCTCTCTCTCCCTTCCCATTTATTTTTGGTTTGCTTGATTTATTATTCTTAATTGTTCTATATTATCTCATTTTAATAAATTGGTTTCTCCTATCTCAGACAGATTTTTTTATTTTTCATTCCCCTCTTCTCCCAGGAGGAGGGAGTTATCAAAAGATTAACTCTTCAAAACCACAACATAGACCAAAAACTGTATAAAATACTATATTGAATTTAAAAATTCATTCAAATTGAGTCATGGTGTTGCTGAAAGTTATTAATCAAGCTCATCAATATATGTCTGTCAAAAATACTTCACACAACAGATTTTTTGATAGAAATGTTTTTACCCATCGAATTTACTTGTAAAATTATGATAGATAAGAATTCCTCTTTGACACAGAGCAGTATGTTCTACTGAAATTAATGGAACCGTGATCACAGGTATTTGATTTTATTGTTTATTGATTTGTTATTGTTACCTCCATATTTCATCTTATATGAAGTCAAGTACCAGGCAAAGGTATAAAGAACCAAGATAAACTTGTATCTTCCTGCCCAGGGAGAATGTGAGTGGAGCTCCCTGAAACATGCAGTCATGTGTTTATCTGTACTGCTATTTCTGTCATTTGATGAAAGCGTGTGTGTTGGGAGTTACGTAGAAAGGTCCACATTAACCCCATACAAATAGAAGTCAGACATGGTCCTAAAAAACGGTGTAAGGACATGTTGGAACTGTCTTTGGATACCCTCTGAAGCATGTAGGTAGCGTTCTGAGGTGATTTGTGGTGCTGGTCATGCAACTTTGTTTATAACCTCACTCAGCTGCAGATTATGGCCATCAGCTTACCTAAGACCTTGGTAAATTCCACTTTGTCCCTGAAGATAGTGAGGAATTACTGCATCTGTGCATTAGAAGACTCACTAGATTGCTCCAAAGCATTGAATTTATGTGGCATACATGGAAGTGTTGAAAGATAAAGTCTGTATAAAACTAAATATCCTATTTAGTTATTTTTGTAGTGAGTCTGTTCTACTTGCACTAGGGCTTTTCACTGAAATTTAATTAGAATTCTAGCTCCAAATACTGTGGGTTTTTTTGTTGTTTTGTGTGTGTGTGTGTGTGTGTGTGAAAGTGTTCAGAAAAATATGTTGACTTATTCTTCAGTCTGGCTGCAGAGTTGGGTTGGTAGGTGGGAGTCTAAATTCTGCACTAAAAAAGAAATACACCAAAATTCCGAAACACAGTAAGTTATTTGGAAAAAACACAAAAATTTTTATTCAGTGTTTAAAACCAAGAATACTAGTTTTCCAGAAACCTTCATTAATATTGTCAGGTTTCTATATCCTCCTTTCAGATTTTGTTAACACTACACTAAAGCGCATGTGGAAGGGATAAGCCACAACTGTATTTGCATTAAAAAAATATATTCCATGAAAGCCAGGAAATGGTGGGACTCTATTCTGTCTTGGATTCTGTCTCTGTTCATTCACTTCCTTGTAAACTTTACCTCTCCCACTGCTTTAAATAAGCAGAATATAAAGTAGTCTATTAAAAACAGTTGCTTGCTAAATTAATTGGCTTTCTCAGTTTTGCCATATGTAACGGAGAAAATAGCACTTAGGAAATCAGTGCCACTTATGACAGTGTAAGGAGTTGGTGTAGAAGTTAAATACTATTATTTAGGGTGTAGTTGTAGAAGAGCTTTTGTCTTTTTGTAGGAATGTGGATTTTTTTTTAATACCAGTTGAGCCATTATAAAAGAATTGACAGTATTTGCTTGTTTTGCAACTGGAAAGTGGGATTTTCTTCACTGTGGTTTCTATCAAATGGTACAGCTATGTGCATACAAATCAAGTAATTGAGAAGTTTTGTTAGATTCATGAAGAGCATTAAGTGCTTACCTCAGTTTAAGCATATGCTCGAATTCTTTGCTGTCTTGCTGGCTTTACCTATAAGTATGCTGCAGGGGTTGAATATTTAAGTATGATGTAACTAGTACGTTTGCAACTCTCACCTCACAGTAGTAAATTTTCTTAAATTGATTACTTGTACAAGAACTGCTTATATAACTGTGGGAACAACTGTGTTTTCAACAGTTAATACTGTACAAATAAATTGTCACAAGTCTATTTTTCTACATGCAACTCATTAAAATGGTCATAATGTAGAGAAAGATATATGGTGCTATTTTCAAAACTGTGTGCTGGGATTAAAGGAAATAAAATGTTATTCAGACTCTTAAGTCCCTCTTAATTTAAACTATACTTCTATGTCATACATCTATAATGTTAACTGGCATTAAAATGGTTATGAATTTCAGTATTCTCAACTGTAGTGGTGGTAGTGGCAGTTGGTTGTGACTTGGTAAGTCATGTAGTTCACAGTCATCTTGCTACTTGGGTGAGAAGTTGGCATTTCACAATAGTGCTTGTTTGTTATCATCTCTCCATTAACACAAAGCTGTACCCCACTATTTTTGTGCTGTTCTATTATGTCAGAGAAGAGTATGCTTGTATGTATGTAATACACTAAAAAAACACTGTTTTTTTCTTTATTTTTGTATCATTTTTATGTTACTAGGGCTGGTGGATTGGGTCTTAATTTTGTTGGTGCCAATGTTGTTATACTCTTTGATCCAACGTGGAACCCAGCAAATGATCTTCAAGCTATTGACAGGTATGTTCTCAAAATGCATAGCTTGGTCTGTGTTCATTTCTTCTGTTTTGTTTATGTAACCTGGTTGTCCAACTAAGATTTTCTTCCTATGTTTTTCAGGGCAAGTGCATTGTAGTTGAGCCTAGTTTGAGTGATGTTACAAATTTCAGATTCCGTTAAGAAAAACATTTGTTTATTTTTTTACCTCAATCCTATGGAGATGAGTCTTTTACCAGCACTCTGAAATTATGCCATTCTGGAACATTTCTAGGAATCTGCATGTTTCTTTTCAGGCTCTGACTACAAGATATTCTCTAGGAGTTTGGGACAAACATTTGAATTGCTGAAATAAAAGAATATTGACAGCCTTCAAAATTCAGTAGATCTATGTTTTTTTCATGAGCGGAAATGAACTTGTTTATATTGTCCCATCCAATTATCTAATTCTACTTTCAAGTTTTTCTGATCTTCAAGAGACATTTATGTGCACTCACATATCAGAAATAATTGCTATTAAAAGAGACTGTCTTTGAAGAGTAAAATCACACAGCCATAAAATGGTTTATCCTCTCATGAATTTTTAAAAATGGGGTTTTGAATGTAATCTATTAGAAGTCTCAGAATTCGTTATTTAGATACTCTGCTGCATGTTTGTTGGTTGTTTTTATGATGTTGCAACTTGCAAAGTTTTTGAAGAAAGAACAGACTGCTGCAAGTAATCCATGGTATAACTTGTATATGTAATGCAAACGCAGTAATAACTGGTGTAAGACCAGGTGCAGATGAAGGAAAAAAAAAAAAAGACTCTGAAGAAATACTAGAGGTTTTCTCAATAGACAAGTATTGTGGCATTGTGATACAAGACATGAAACCCTTTGCAACTAGATAGACCTGAGAAGAAAAACAAAACTACAGAAGAATGAAAAGAGAATAAAATACTGGGAAAATGTGGAGGAAAAGGAAAAAGGCATCTTCTTTTTTTTTTTAAATCGTAAATGATTTAGAGTGTTCCTGTTTTCTTGTAATGGTGATTCTTATTTTACTACATTAGCTCTCTTTTGTTCTTTACTGATTAAAAAATATATATTTTTAATAGTTTTTTAATAATCCACTTCTTTTTGATAATCCATTTTTAATAATCCTTTTTTTTTTTTATAATTCACTTTTTCTGCAGAGCTTACAGGATTGGCCAATGCAAAGATGTTAAAGTATTTAGACTGATATCCTTGGGAACTGTGGAGGAGATAATGTACCTACGGCAAGTTTACAAGCAGGTAAAGTTCAGAAACTATTCAAATCAGTATTTAGTATTGAGGAAAGATAAGTAGTTAAGATACAGAGAGTTGTTAGTAGATTCTGTAGTAGATTTCTGATATAACAGTGAGGTAGAAGACTGTAAAGGTATCTTTACTATTCTTACACTATAAAACCAAGCATGTTCATACTTGACCACCATCTATTGTATCAATACCTGCCAGAGAAATGAAAGCAAAATATCATTTCTTAGGAATTTCTGCCTTCTTCAACTGAGGATGCATATATGGCATGGATGCCAGGAAATTCTAATGTATTATTGGAATAAACACTTCTGAAATCTCTTGTTTTGCTCTGTTTTAGCAACTTCACTGTGCAGTGGTTGGAAGTGAAAATGCTAAGCGATATTTCGAGGCAGTGCAAGGATCAAAGGAACATCAAGGAGAACTTTTCGGCATCCACAACCTTTTCAAACTTAGGGCTCATGGGTCTTGTCTTACTAAAGACATCCTGGAGGTGTGAAATCTTTCACTTTTGCTTTTCAGTATTTCTTTTATGTTATTTCTTTCCATTTGAAGTATTTTGTCATAATTTCAAATGGAAGCACTTTATAAAACAGAATGGTGAAACTTAAACAGTAATTGTCTGTGTAGTGCCTTACACAGATAGACCTCCTAATTTCTCTCTGATTTACACCAGAAAAACTTCTCTGCATGAAACAACAATAAAAACTTCATGCATGGATAAGTTTTATTTATCAGTAGCTTAAACTGACCTTTTAAGCAACAATTCCCATTGCAAAATATTGTTATATTTAAGCAAAAACTGCTTAATAAAATATATTTTATAAGGCTTTATTGTCAGAAAAAAAGTACAGGAAGGAGATGTACAACTGAGACTCTATTTTTTAAAGACTATTGGCCCAGTTCTAGTGCAAATTCAATTTAAGTGTGTGTGTTATATATACTTCTTTCTATTCTGCATCTTTGTTGCAACAAAGTTTCTTCTTGGAATTTTATTCTAGCCTTTTTTCTATCCATCCGCTCGTAGTGTTCAGTTCCTATACTATGAGGTTGCTCTGAAAGTAATGCCTCCTATGTTACTTTGTTGGCTCATGATATTAGAGATGGATGTTGGTGTTGTGACAGTAGAAGTTGAACCTTCCCACTGATAGTCTGTTACATTTTTTTGCCACATGGCAGATTGCAGCAAAGGGGAAGTCTGACAAAATGATGATGTCTGACATGGAAATGCATATGGAGCAAAACTGAATTCAGCTGTAACAGCTGTTCTGCTGTGGAAAAAAAGTGTAAAAACAGCGTATGCATAAGATGCAATTTATGCAGTATGTAAGTTGTCCTGCAATTTATGGGTTGGGTTAAAGCAGCAGAAAATTAATTGTCAAAATGCAAAACCTTTTCTGAGGTTTAGTGATTGTGCTTTTAATACTTATACCTCTGTAGTAAAAATTACTTTTTTTTTTTTTTTTGGTAGGCTTTCTTCATTAATTTGAACAGGTACTGTTTTAATTATATACGTATTTTTTTTATTCTTTTAGAGGGAAGGACAAGTAGAAGCTGGAGTCATGACAGTGACTACTTGGTTAAAAGAAGAACCTCCTCATGGCAGTTCAGAAAATGTGAGATACTTTGTGGGATACAAAGCAGAGCATGAAAATCTGTGTAGTCTAACAGTAGCAGTAATATATTGTTAAGCTGGTAATGCTTTTGTCTGAGGCTGCAGTTGCCATGTTTTATTGTCTGCTTGCCCATTGTTTATCTTTGCATAGTATTAATGTGTGCATCATGAGGTCACTTTTCAAACTTTTAAAAGATGAAAAGATGCAACAAGCTTTGAAAAAAAAAATACTGGTGTGGATTGGAAAAACAAAAGTTGTTTTAGCAGTCAGGAGCAAACTTTGTTGGAAAACATATTTTTTTATTGTTATCTTCATTATTATTCTGCTTAAGACTTAGATCTTCCAAACTTTCCGCTATCTACCTGGTGTAAGTAGTTTTCTTTTTCTTTTTTTTTCAGTGTGAACAACCAGATTATGGAGGAGCTAGAGGTCCTTCAAGCACTAAGGCGCAGTTAGAGAGAGAAGAAACTAATTTTCATGATTATTTTAGTGATGATGATATTCTGGAAATTTCCATGAAAAAAAATAACAGAAAGAAGCCTTGCAGCGCAAATAATTTAATGATAGCAAAGAGACAGCTTTCCTTAGTGCAGTGTGGATTCTCTAACTTGTTGCAGAGAGAAACTGAAGCTACCAAAAGAAGTGGTAGTAATGACTCTTACCATTCAAGTTCTGATGGTCAGGCTGTAAGAACATGTGTCAACAGCAAGTGTGATGATGTTCAGAAACGTGAAAGCTATATGCATATTTTGGAGCACAGGAAAACTACTCAGTTACCAAATGTAACTGATAAACAAGACATGTATAGAGCAGATTGTCTTGTTTTGTCAGACTCTGAAGAAGAGGTGGACAGAGAAAATGAGGATTTATGCATTTCAAGGCAAAGTGATGTAGTAATGGAAACTGAAAGCAGTTCTGAAGAAAATTGTGATGTCATCTTTCCTACCCAATTTCCAGCAAGCCCCCAAGCAATGCATACTAAAAAAATTGAAATACAGATGACGGAATCTGAAAATTGTGAAGAGTCACTAGAAGAAAAAAATGAGTTTGTACTTAAGGAAGAACGTAGGCAATTTGGATTCCATAGTACCAAATCAAATTTCAGCAAAATCATGTCTTTTAAAAACATGAAAAACAGCGCAAGAGGTTTGAAAGGTGCAAGTGACATAAGTGATGAGTCTGATGACATTGAAATTCCCTGTCACTCCGAGTCAGGAAAGTTAAGAACATTCAGCTTCATGAAAGGGAAACAAAGGCATACACAAAGCAGTGCACTAGGCAGATTCTCAAAATCTCTGCCTCAGAAAAAGAAGCCTTGGAGCAAAGAAAGAGGAAGTGATTCTCAGAATGTAGATGAATTTTCATCCTCTGAAGATAACTTACAGGTTGAAAAGATTCATACCCAAGAAAAGAGCTGTAAGTGTAAAAGCCAGAGATGTAGAGTTCAGGTCAGATCTAAAATGCTCCATCCTGTTCAGTATGGAATGCGCTCTATTGCACAGATGACATCTAGCAATTATGATGTGCATAGAAGTTCTACGCATAGAGCTCAGTTTGACCATCAGAATCAAAATGTGGAATCAATGGACAGATATTTAGGTAAATAGTCATTTAACTTCTTGTGTTTTTTTTAATCTTAAATAGTAGTGTCTCTGGTGCAGATTAAGTTCTTCCTTCTATATATGATTTTGTTAAAATACACTAATAAATGCACTGCTAACTTACTTAGTAATGTCTCTTGCTCTTTTTACCTGTTAGCTTAACTATTCTATTTTCCAAAGAAATAGGCTTCTCTGTAATATTTTATTGAATGTTTACTTATCTGTTGAAAGATGCTAAGATGGATGTTTAATTAAGAATTCACAAATTTAAATACTTAAACTGTAAAAGTCTGGACTGGGATGGTTTGGATTTTTTGTTTTCCTAAGTTTTTAATTATATGTGACTTGAGAGTTTGAAGTACCACGTGCAAGATTTCATTTGATTAGTGACTTATCTTTAAACACAAGTAAACAAAAACTATTTGAACAATAGATGCTTTGAAATTTGTTCTTTATCTAGAGAAGCCCCGTAATGAAATAGCAGCAGCATTAAACTATCTGGATAAAGCTGATGATTGTTATTAAGAGAGCTGAGAAACCTAGTGTTGAATGAAATTGTAACAGAAGTTACAAGTTTCAAATAAAACTTAATAATTAATTAATTGCAGTATCTTTCTTGAGTGTAACTGTGTATCTTGAGAGTTTTGGAATAACCAAAATCTTTGATGATCTTTTTCTTCTGATGTATTAGATGGGATTCAAGAAGTAGCATATATGCACTCAAATCAGAATGTGGTTGGATCAAGCAAGGCTGAAAATCACTTGAGCCGGTGGGCAATGCGAGACGTATTTGAGTTGAAGCAGTTTTCCCAGCTCCCTGCTAACGTAGCAGTCTGTAGTGCCAAGGTAAAGATAAATGTTTGGGAAATGTTTTTATTCTATTTGTATCCTCATTTTTCATCATAAAAAGTCTAACAAACTTGTTTGTCTGTTAATGACCACCATGAATGCTCAATGTCACTGGGCTTGGAGAAGGAGGAGGCGGCTCAAATAATGGTCCAATCAATTACCTTTGTGGTTTTGTTTTGTTTTGTTTTGTTTTTCACATTAGTCAGCTCTGAAAGAGCAGGGAATTGTGCAGCATAACATCCTCTGTGTGATTTTTGTGAGAGTAATGGTACGAGTAAAGACTGAGTATTTGTAATCAGATTCTGTACCATCTTGATGTGATGTGAAATCTTTAGTTTTAACTGGACCTAGTAAACAAAAATTTCACTTTCCACGCCACATCTGGGAATCTCAGTGGCATAGAAAATCAAACATAAGTCAGATGTAAGCTTTTTCTTTTTTTAGGATGGAAACATAGTTGCTATAATGTGTTAAGTTAGTGGTCATTATAGTCTGTCCTTAATGTCTGAAACATAAAACTGGAGTTCAGTGGGAGTACTCTCTTGCAGCAAAATACATATTTTGTGGTTTTCATTGGTCACGCATTTTGTTTAATTACATGTGGAATACATAAAGTCTGGAATATATTCAGGTATAGTTTGTATGGTTTTGTTCTTATTATGTTTTTAATCTACTCTAATTATTTGGACACTTCGCTGTTGTTTGCCTTATGATAAATATTTCTGTGTTCTGGGATGATTCACAAGTTAAACCACCGACATAGAATGAGTAATTGATGGATACGCAGTTCAGTCTTCACAAACATTCTGACAATCACTATAGAAATGACAGACTTTGTCATTTGGAGTGTTGAACATCTGCAGTGGCTAGAAGAGTTTCTTCCAGTGTTGCTGATGCACTGTAGTTAGTTGAGCCATTAGCAGGGATTTTTATACTGGGAAGATCAGACAGACTGGCCAATGAAAGAGAAGCCTCTTCAGTTCTAGCACATTTGCATTAGAATAACAGAAAAGCAGATCAAAAATACTCAGGAATACTCTGGAAAGATGCTTACTTAATGACAGTGGCTGTCAACATAAATAAAAATCAATATAAATAAACTAATACTTTTAAGGCACTGCTTTTTGCAAGTGTCTGTTGACCCATTTATCTCCAAAACTATTTTGTGCAAGTTCAGTTGTGTTTTTTGTGTAACTTACGTTCTGTCACCTAAAGTTTGTATGACTTACAAGTATTGTAAATTAATTTATTTTGATTAACTTGTCGATCAGTATAAGGCATTTTGGAAGCAACAATAACAGCAATTCTCTTGGAGACCAAATTAGGCAAGAAAAAAACATAAGTAATTATGGAAAAGTCTACCTCTTGATTTCATTTGCTTTTCTTACTTTGACATAGAGGCATTATTCTAGAAATATTCCTAAATCACTGCCTTTTCTTAAATGTGAATCTTGGAATTCGTTGTTCTCTGCTTTGAGAAATAGCCATTACAGACTCATAGAAATCTTTGAAAAACTATCTACCTAGAAAGCGGCTGCTAATATTTTTCTTTCTTCATTATGTTAATTTCAGAAGATGTTCTCTGAAAAACATTACTCTGGGAGAAACATCAATCTTTTTGTTTCAGCCATCATAATTTTTCACTTGTTTCTCGTCAGTTTAAGGCAGAACATATCTGAGCAGCTAATAGTTTTGTCCTTTAAAGAGTACTGATTTCAAATAGATTTTTTTTTTAATTAAAGATTAAAATGTTATTACATGGAAATTAAAACAATTACACTTTAATATTACATCACTATCTTAGAGAAATACTATATTATTAATTATTGTATTATTATATAATAAAATAAAAATTATATTATTGAACCCTGCAATGTTAACTGTTACCTGATAGTTCTTAAAAAAAATTTTGTCAGCTGAAATTTCTTACTGATTTTGCTTTCTAGTGTCGTTATTCTAACAATATGTCTAAAATGGTTGTGTAGCCATTATTGTTCACTTTGAATTACCACATTCTTAAATAATTTTCTTAGCGTATCAAAATTGTATTTGATAGCATATGAGTGATGCTTTAATAATATTTATTTGATTTTAAGCATATATATAGTCAAATTGTCTGATTTGTAAGTAGGAGTGGTCACAAAAGTATATTTTCATTTCATAGATAGGCCTCTTTTGGACAACAGTATCGTTTGTGCTGCGCAGGTCGTTTATCCCAACTTTGTCTTCCTGCTTTTTATTACAGTCTGTTTGTAATGAGATGTGTTGCCTTTAAATACGTTTTTTTCATGTAATAATATCTGGGAAAGAGATGCAACAACGCTAAAAATCAATGAAGTATTCTAGTGATGTGGATGTGTTTTATGTTTGGAAATACTGTCTTTCCTGCAAATCTTGAAAATTGGGTGGAACATTTGTTTCTGCTTACATATGAATCTGGAGTGACAGAAGTAATAAGTGACATAATAACAAGTAATAAGAAAAAAGAGTGATAAACAACTAAGACAACCTTATTTGAGAATACTGACATTTTGTTAAATTCTTGGTGTTGAATGAGCAGTTACATTTTGGCTTCACTAAATTCCTATGACATTTTACGCTTTAACCATTGAAACTAAAGAACTCAAACAAAATTGTGGAAATAAGGTGAATAAGAACAGAAAAATTAAGAGGCTGGAAAGCAAAATTTAAAAAAAAGCGATCTTGTTTTCTACCTGCAATAGATAAAGTAGATTCACAGAATCACAGAATGGCCAGGGCTGGAAGGGACCTCAAGGATCATGAATCTCCAACCTCCCTGCCAGATCCAAGGCCACTGACCTCCACATTCGATAGTAGACCAGACTGCCTAAGGCCCTATCCAATCTGGCCTTGAACTTCTCCAGGGACGGGACTTCCACAGCATCTCTGAGCAACCTGTTCCAGCACCTCACCACTCTCTCTGTAAAGAATTTCCTCTTGACATCCAACGTAAATCTCCCCTCCCTCAACTTAAAACAGGTTCCCCTTGTCCTGAAGTTATGAACCCTTTCAAAGAGTTGATGCCTGTCCTGTTTGTATGTGCCCTTCAGGTATTGAAAGGCTGCCTTCCTTTCTCCAGGCTGAACAAGCCCAGCTCCCTCAGCCTGTCTTCGTAGGGGAGATGCTCCCGCACCCTGATCATCTTTGTGGCCCTCATCTGGACCCTCTCCAACAGCTCCCTGTCTTTCTTGTACTGGGAGCTCCAGACCTGGACGCAGTACTCCAGATGAGGCCTCACAAGAGCAGAGTAGCGGGGGGCAATCACCTCCTTGTCCCTTCTGGTCACCCCTCTTCTGATGGAGCCCAGGATACCATTTGCTTTTTGAGCTGCTAGAGCACACTGCTGGCTCATGTTCAGTTTTTCGTCTGTCAAGACCCGCAGGTTCTTCTCTGCAGGGCTGCTCTCAAGGACCGCTCCTTCCAGTCTGTGCAGATGCCTGGGATTCCTCCAGCCCAAGTGCAAAGCTTTGTACTTTGCCATGTTGAACCTTATCAGGTTTACCTGGGCCCACCTTTCCAGCCTGTCGAGATCCCTCTGAATGGCATCCCTTCCTTCTACCGTGTCAACCGCACCACTCAGCTTGATGTCGTCAGCAAACTTGCTGAGGGTGTCCTCCACCTGGGCGTTGAGCCATTGATGACCACCCTCTGTCTGCAGCCTTTCAACCAATTTCTTATCCATCAAGTGACCCACCCATCAAATGCACATCTCTCCAGTTTGGAGATAAGGAAGGGGTTGGGGTCCATGTCAAAGGCCTTGCTCAAGTCCAGGAAAGTGACATGGGTCGACTTCCCCTTGTCCTCCAATGCCATCACTACATTGTAGAAGGCCACCAGATTGGTCAAGCATGACCTTCCCCTGGTGAAGCCGTGCTGGCTGTCTCGGATCACACACTCATTCCTC
The DNA here is from genome assembly GCF_019238085.1 of Lagopus leucura. NCBI lineage: Eukaryota > Metazoa > Chordata > Aves > Galliformes > Phasianidae > Lagopus > Lagopus leucura. The sequence goes on from NW_024962272.1 coordinate 14,084,228, forward strand.
ATGTGATCAGGCATGTCATCCAGGATGATCTGTTCCATGATCTTCCCAGGCACAAAGGTGAGACTTACCGGCCTATAGTTCCCGTGATCCTCCTTGCTCCCTTTCTTATTAATGGGAGTGACGTGACCCTTCCTCCATTATTCCTTCATAGATTCATTAATTTGTTATTGCTGAAGCATGAAAACTAATGTAGTAAGTTAAGTCACCTACAAATTGCGGTAAATTACTAAGACAGAAAATGATGAAAAATAATAGTAATGATAATTATGTGATGTACAACAGAAGTACTCACCAGCCACTAACTAATGCCTAAGCCGGACCGTGAGAATCAGCACCACTTCTCTACTTACTGCAGTTTTCTAGTCATGATGTCATATGGTTTAGAATATCCTTTCGACCAGCTTAGGGCAGCTGTTCTGGTTCTGTCCCTGCCCAGTTCCTGGTAGTCAGCATTGTTTTTCTCCTGAAGCCAAAACATAGCATGTCATGGTTTTATGATTTTTGGTCATCAGTATTCCACACCATAACATCATGTAATGCACTGGGGGTGGGGTTTGATATCTGCCGAATGTTCATCCGACGGAGAAGAACTACATTTCCCCAAAAGGCTTTGCAGTTAGCAAGGGGATATAACTCCTTGCAAGGTCACCTGATTCCTCTTCTTCGCTGTCTGCGCTTTGCTATCTGCGCTTTGCTATCTGCGCTTTGCTATCTGCGCTTCGCTGCCTGCGCTTTGCCGTCTGTTCAGTCACTCAATTGGACTGCACTTCTCACCCCAGCATTGTGGTGAGGTCTATACAATTCAGACTCTCTCTCTCTCATTGTATTTTACTAATACTATATTTAGTAAAATCATTTGTTCCACCTTAGATTATTGCTGTTGTTTTCAAGTATTTTGGGGTCCCCTGCTTCCCCTTTCCCAGAGGCGTGGATCTGCAGATCCCTCTGCCCTGCTGGTCATGGAACTGAGCCGGACCAGCCCATAAACTGTTGACATAGCATCAAATCAGATGAAGAAAATCAGCCCTGTTCAATCTGAAACCAGGACAGTCTGTTGTAAAACTTGGCACTCTTCTTTCTGCGGAGTTATTAGTGCAGACATATTCTCAATTTCTGCTTGTTTTCAAGTGAATTGTGTAAACTGATTAGCTTAGAATGTTCACTTTTATAATATGGCATCCTCAGTTATGACCACTGAAAATTCAGTTAGGTAACAGCAATCAGATATAAAGTTTGCCATTGGAAGTAAAACATGATGAGAGCTCTTAAGGTCAGCTGTGAAAGGTAAGAAAAAGTGTGAAAGTAGTAAATGTAATAATATAGAGTGTGCATGAATTAGACACAAGAAATATCCATATATTGGATGACTTATCAAAGGCAATGCTGTCCATGTTCGGAATTCAGGAAGAATAACTATTTGAAGATTGTATCTGATGATTGTGGCAGCCAGCAAATGTGGCAGTGCTTTTTAATCACGTGCTCTTGAATAAACGGTTGTATTTTTGGAAATATCTTCCCTTTTCCACCAAATTCTGTGGGAATTCATAGGAATGGAATAGGTTTCTGTAGCTGAAGGTGAAATCTAGCGGCGTTTTCAAAGAAAAGAGGGACTGTTGTCTTGTTGTACAGTAGCAGTGGATACAAGCCTTACTTTTCAAGAATAATTTGATAGGTACTTAAAAGACTAACAGTTATATTTTTTTAGATAAACATGATATTACCATAGTTAGTTTTCTGTCTTTAAGGAATAATTAGAATTATGAGTTCTTCATTAAAATATTGTTACCATGAATCGTACCTACTATCTCATGTCTGAAAATTGTCCAAATTCTGTCAACCACAACTGGCCCTGTCCAATCAATGTAGATTTTGGGAAGAAGAGACAAAAGAGTGGAACTTGCTGTTGTATGATAATTTCCCCTAAACAGCTGGTGTTTCTGATAGTGTTGTTCATGTGGAAGGTGCTGGAGCATCACTGAACAGACACCTGTTAGACAGAGGTGTTAAAGAGCCTCAGTAGTCAAAACAAAACCAGAGATTTTTGTTCTGTGAAGACATATGGCTGATAGCTGAAAAAATTTTGGAGGAACACATTATCCCTTATTAGAGTATAACAGTGGATTTAAAGTAATTTCCACTACATCTATCCTCTGTAGTTCTCAAAATACATTGGACATTTCAGAACCTAAGTGTCTTTGAGCAGTCAGATGTATCTCTTAGGTTGCAGTTTGTAGTCCTAAACTGAAGACAGAAATGAAAGCTGTCTGGTACCATCTGGCACAGTGTATCACATCAGCTTTCAGTGTTCTGAAAGCACCTGAAAGTAGAAAATGCCTGTAGTTTAATGTGACAAACAGTGGATATTACTGAAAGGTAGTCTTTGTTCCTTCCTTATTCATTTGACATGAAGACACAGAAGACAGTTAATCTGCTGTTTCACAGACAATTATTTCTAATAAGTGATCTTCTGTAGAAGTGTAAGGATGACAATTATATATACTGGAGTAAGTAACCTGGTTTTCTCGCATTTTCTGTGTAGCTTTTAGGCTGTTTGAATGACATTCAGTCATTTTGTTCTGCATTTAAGTTTCAGTTCAAATCTGTTTATAAGTCTCTGCAAATAGACTTGGTCAGAAACTCTCATCAAATGAGTGGGAGAGTTTCTCTGTCACTTCATCTATTAAGAAAATGCTTGGTGTTCAGCTATCTTGTATAACTACAAGGTACTGAAGAAAGATATTGGAAACAAAAACTTGTAAAATAAAAAATGTGAATCTGTTGATCAGACTTCACGTTCTTTTAAAGCCACAATACAATTTTTAGAGTAGATGTAAAGTTACTTTGATCTTCAAAAAAAAAACGATAACAACAAAAAGGCCTGAAAAGTCATTCTTGTGATACTTTCTCAATAATTCTTCTGACATTATTAATATTGTGGTTGAAAATGAAAGTTTTATCATCTTCTAAAAGTTCTTAATAATCTATTAGGTATTTCAAGAGTATTTTTTTCCAAGTGTGTTCCAGGCTATAAAACTGCATGCAGCAGTTACCTAGTTTTTAGCTTGTTACCTTGTTTTTTAGGTAACTTACACTGTTTTCTGAAAAGCTTTTTCTTGCATGCGTTAAGAAGTAGAAGCTTCTGAGGACCAAGATTAAATATATTCTTATAATGTTTCTCGTCTATGCAGAATTAAATGACTGCATTCCTTAATTTCCTATAAATTTTTTGTGTTAATTGACAAAAACAACCTGTGTGAAATATATTACAGAGGTGCAGAAGTCTGAAGTAGACTTCCTTTACTTCCTGTAAAACTGAAATTATGAATTATTTCTTCAGTAGGAATCTGGCAGACATGGAGGGCACTGGAGTATGGGGAAGATTTTACAGAAGGCTTGGTCATTGTATTAAAAAGTCAAAAATACAAACTGGGCATACTGAATAGTTTGAAAAAATTGATTATATCCTGCTAACTTGCACTTCCTAATGTGTGAAAAACTATTAGTCACATAGAACTTTTACTGTACCTGTTGAATATGTGGAGTCTTTTATTTTAGTCAAATGCATATTTTCAATTTAAGTTTACTCAGTTTTTACTGAAAAGAAATGTACAAAGACAGCCATTCAATGGAGGATTAATCACTATGGCAACAGAAATGTGGTGACTGGAAAGGGGGAGGATGTATTCTCCCCTCTGCTTCCTGCCAGCTGTCATATTCAACCTCTGTGGCATGAATTCAGGCCAAAATATAGACTGTGACTAGCTCTAAGAAACTATATCTGTATTTTTGTAAATTGGTACAAGAATCTCACTATAAAAAAAGACTTAATCCTCTGAGTTAGATGACAGACGTTTGGCAGTCTTACCAGTGTTTGACAGAGATGCTTTGTAGTAAAACCTGGATTAATGGTAAACCCTTCTATATGTTATTGCAATGTGGTGTAAATGAGAGAACTAAGCATGCTGTCAGACTAAGAAAAAACATGCTCTTTGTATTTGCAACGCAGGTTTAAGTGCTGTTGAGAATGCTGTTAATACAAAAGTTGTGTTATTAAGTTGTGTTATATATTTATCATACCTGTATTATACTGACATTTTGTAGATTATTTAAATGAAGTCTCTGTATCAGTTATAGTTACTCTGATTGCAGTTTGTACAGTTTTCAGATTCAACATGTTTAGATAATAGTTTAAAGTAAGTAGGCTTTTAGGAGATAACATTCCCTTATCCTGCCTCTTCTGGATAGGGAAGTCTATTCAGCTTTAAAATAATTGTTCCCAAATGTCTGAGCTATAATGCTGCTTTACTGAAATTACTGTTTCAGTTCAATGGAATTAACTATGTCAGTATAGTTTTTAGTAGGTACTTTTAAATAGGATGGTCCCTTCCAACCCGGGTGATTCTGTGATTCTGTGATTCTGTGTGATTCCGTGAAGAATGTTGTTGCATTATCTTTGTGGTGTGTTTGCCTGACTTCTTGATTTGGTGCTGTTTAAAGGAGTGGGAGTACAAAGGAAATCCAGACTTCTGCTGGAATAAATGGTTGCCTTAGCTTTGAATTCTGATGCAGGCTCACTATCTCTTTTCATCTCAACAGTAACAAGTACTTTTATTTATGGTAAGGTGCTTGGTGCAAAATAAGGTGATAAGATTTATATATTTTTATTCAGTTCACAAGTCAGTAAGTTAAATGGAATTGCTCCAGTGAGAAATTTTACAGTTAAATGATTGGAGAAGAAACAGTGTAACTCAGAAGTTAAAGCGAAACAAAGAGAAAACAATCCATCCTCAACCGATGTAGTAGTCTGTTTTCCACTAGTAAGCAAAATATAGAATTCATTGAGTCCTTACTCTACATTTACATGAGTAAAAAAGCTGACCATGACAAGCAAGGGAAACTTACTACATATTACTCCAGTAAATTCGTCAGCAGACATAGCTTAACACTCATCTCTGTGTACACTGGTAAATATAAAAGAGTATTCCCTGCTTTGTGTGTTGGCAGAGTATTTTGGAGAAGTAGTTGGAAATAAATTTTGATTTATTGAACCTCATGAGGTTTGCCTGGGGCCATTACTCAAGCCTATCTAGTCTGTCTGGATTGCATCCCATCCTTCTGGTGTGTTGACCACATCTCACAGCTTGTTGTCATCAGCAAACCTGCTGAGGATGCGCTTGACCCCCCTCCCCCCCCCCCGAGTCAATGTCACTGATGAAGGTATTAAAGAGTATTGATACCAGCACCGACCCCTGTTGGACACCACTCATCACTGATCTCCATGCAGACATTGAGCCATTGGCCACCACTCCTTGGGTGTGATCTCAGAGACAACTCTTCATCCATCAAACAGTTCATCCGTCAAATCCTTATCTTCCCAATTTGGAGAGAAGGTTGTTATGGAGGACTGTGCCCAAAGCCTTACTGAAGCCATACAACTGCTGTTGAGGAGTAGTTACACAAACGTTTTCAGATTTCTGAAGGAACTTAATTGTCTTCAAAGCCTGATGACTTGAGGAATTGCTACAGGCATAAGAAAAAAAGTATAATCTCTGAACGTTTATACCTCTTTTTCTCTACTCATCTCATTCTTGGACTCTGCTCTTCTGCTCTGTCGCACATTTTTGTCTTATTGAACTTATAAAGGCGATCGTTCTTCTCTGTTGCTTTACTTGAAGGGACTGCAGAAAGGAAGAGGAAAGTCACAGACTTAACATGACCAGTCATGTGTGAATGCTCCTACATTTCTGTTCATTGCCATAGAATGTAAAGATGCCTTTTTATGTCTTAAGTATGAATAACATATGAAGCGGTATTGTTCCAACAAAGATAGAGAAGAATCAGTTTGGATATATGTATGTTACTCTAAAAACTCTTAACTGCAGCAGGAGCTACACAGAACAAACAGGTTCAAGAGCTGTTGCAGATTCAAGATGGAGTAGAAGTAACTGCTTAAATTTCTGGTTGATTTTCAACTGCATGCCTCCATTCTACTAGAGAAGAATGAATCTTAATGTGTACTGGTATAGAATACTTAAGATGTAGAGGCTTCCATATATGCTGGTCTCTTGATTACAGCTTGTATGTAACTTAAAGAAATGGGAACTCTTTATTGACAACCAAAACGTTATTGTATAAGGAACAAGAGACATACCTGACAAATGAAGAAGGAATGAAGAATACCTTTTGTAAGAAAAGATAGATATATTGTGATTAAAATTGAAAACTCAGTAGTTACGTGGAACCTGGAAAGTAGAAATGAAAGCTTTCTCTGGCAGGTTCTTTCATGAGGGGTGGAAGTCCAGAGGTTTTCTGAGTACTTTTATAACTATGTATTTTCTGTGCATTGACATAATGATCAGTTTTCTGTCCTGTTGCCTTATGTGGAAGCATCTTTAGAGCTAGTGCAATAAATGATAAGAGAAAAGTGTAAGATGGAAAGACATGTCTGTGCTTTTTGACATTAATTTCCCTAGTTTACAATAGTGTTCTGTAATTTCATTTTACTGTACTTTTTTTAACTGTTATTTTAATTTATATTTATTTATATTTAGTGGGATATTTACTTCAGTATAACATTTTTTTTTCATGTAATTTTTTTAATCCAGTAACCATTACTTCTGCAAAATAACTTGCATCTCTGGCCGTTTGTATGTCTTATATTTGTAAATAATGTACATAAATAAATTGTCTATTTCTCCTGGACTTCACGTGGAGATGTTCTTGAGGAAGAGGAATTGCTAAGTTTTCTAGAAAGCAGTAAAATTATCACAGTTAGTGATACAATATAATTCATTGGTAGATCCTGTCTTTTTATATGGAATTTGTTTTCCCTTCCAATAAATGTGGAACAATGTGAAATGTGAAAATGTGAACAATGCAGTAATATATAAAAGATGCAGGTATTTCTATATATGTATGTGCACATAATTATTGGATTTTGGATAAAGTATGTGTTCAGGTTTAAGGAAAACATCCACGTGGAGCAGTGGAAATTTCAGAGTGTGCACTGCAAATACATAGTCTTTGTTCAGTATTCAGTAAGGATAAACTGCTTACATTACTGCTATCAATCCCTTTTTTTAAATACCTTTAACACATATTGTATGATATTTTAATTCCTTTAGGTTTATATCGCATATATTACAGAGGGCTAATCAGAACATATGCAATGCAATATGCAAACAGCACATTTTTAGTATACAGTATGTTTGTGTTTGACATGAAGTTTGGCAAGAATTATGTTGGACTTCTATACTGTGGTTTTAGTTGTCATTTGGAGCAGCTGTCCATAGTTGTGTATTCCAAATTTTTAAACATACTTACATTTTGAAGTGAGAGAAATATGTATTATCATTCATTTGGGTACTAGTGGAACCTTTGTTACAGGAGCAAAAATTTCTCTTGCTATTTCTACAGTCTGAGTTTTTTGGTTGTTCTTCCTTTCTTTGTGTTACAATGGTTTACATTTTCTGTAGTTACTTGTATTGATTTAGAGGGGGGAAAAGAAGTTCTTACCAATTGTACACTTTCTGTTAAATAACTATTTAATTTCCATTTCTGATATATGCTTATGGACCATTATCATTGTCTTCATGGTTTCCAGTAATGACCTGAAAACACAGTCTTCTGATTTTACATCAGTAGCATGGTCTTCTGAGAAGTTCAATAACACTTGTAGTAAATTAATTAATTTACAGTACTATAAGTTGAGTAATGGTAAGGCACACTTCTAATGCACAGAATGCTTCCTTTGGAAAGGATTTCTGTTTCTTTCACTTGATTCTTCTGGTCTTTTCAATTAATAAAGGGCCTCTTATTCAAAAGTATAAATATGTTGCCAGATGTATTACCATTGGTGACGTATGAACAGTTGTCTGGGGTTCCTACCTGAGTCCACTTCCATTAATTTCAGTCATGGCAAAATTGCTTAAGGTGTATGACATATGTGACAGTACAGGTGCTCAAGACCAGGGCTTATGAATCTGAATATTATGTTGATAGAATTTTGTCTAAGAGCTTTGCTATAATAGAAGACACAATGGTTTGATGGTAGAGAAAGAATTGTTGGTAGAGAAAAGCTATTTTAAAGTAGTTTTCATCATAAAATAGGATTGGTAAGTTAGAAAGCAGGCACTGAGAGAGAAACAGGAAAAAAGTGGCTTCTGAGTGGGAAGAATCAGTGCAGAGTTAACAAGTGATACATGATGTCATATTCAAACAAAAGCAAAATAGCGCTGTGTTGGAAGTTTCCACTTCTTTAGCAACAGTGCTAGGAGAAGGAAACATTTTTTTTTCATCTAGAGGCACAGAAACCTAAACTATACTTAGAGCCTTAACCGTGTATTATTCAGAATAACAAACTTCAGATTGGACCTTTAAGATACCACTGAGACATCTCAGTGATCTTTTAAAAATAAAAAAAAAATCAGTGGTTGGGGCTGTATCTTCAAAATGGGCAAATCTTCAAAAACATTTTCAAGTTCAGTGGAGTCATTTGTATTTAAGCCTGTGCACTATTTAAGTAACTGGCTTTTGTTTTAGAGAGCTGTGATAAGATTTTCAAAAAGTAAAGTAAAAATACAGGAGCCGCTAGCATTAGCTATTGCACCTCTTGTTCACTTGTATCAGGTGATTTATTCCTACTTGCCTTCTCTACCTTCATGAAAAATCTGTGAGCAGCTAATTTGGGTAGAAGAAAGGAAACTGTGTATATATAGTTGTATTTTGATGTTGTTTTCTCAGGTTTAGCAATGCTGTTCACTCTACTTAAGTTTTGTACTTCCAGAATTGAATATGTTATTTGTGAAGTGATTGGTAATTAGCAAGATTTTTTATAGTATTTTTGATTCTTTAGAAGATAACTAATTTTATGACTAATATTGTGTTAACAAAACGTCTTTTTTTTTTTTTTTTTTTTTTTTCTCAAAGTGCTTTTTAGTATCTGCATTTGAACAGATATATAAACTGAAGTAATGCTCTCTTATATATTTTGGTCTTGTTTAATAAGAGACAGATGAATGTACTTTTTGGGGGGTTTAAAATACTTCTAAGGCAGACATTGACATGATTAGGGTTGTATTCTACAATAAAGTGATACAATCCTGATTTCCTGAAAGAGTGACAAGTACACTAGATCTTGTTACACTGAAGTCTGAATGCTTAAAATACTTTTTATTAAATAATTCCAACAAAATATATTTATTTTAAAACTCACATTGCTTTGTTCAATGTTATCTATATTATCCAAATATTTTTTTTAAGTTAATAGTTTATATAGTGTGCAGAATTAGGAGGTAACTATAGAATGTAGGCTGTAGATGATATCTGCTATTTCAGTGTTAATTTTGTTGCTATTATCAGAGCATCACTGGAAGATCAACAGTTGTTTTTTTTTTTTAATCTTAATGGGAGACTTGGTTTCAGTTTTGTTTACTATAATTTAATATTGCAATTAAATTGTGATGTTTGGAATTGTTCATATAGCTTAAACAGAGAGAATTTATGCCTGTAGGTCCCTTAGTTTTAATGTCTTTCTCTATGCTAGTTTGAGGTTATTTGTCAAAGTAATGGATTGAGAACAGCTGTGAGACCCTAAAGCAGAAGAACATTTTGAACAGCCCATGGAATTAAAAGAAGTGGGTGTGAATCAAATAGAGACACATTGCAAAGAAACATCGTAGATCCAAAAGCAAATTTTGAACTGGAAGTGACAAGGTGTGAACACTGTTTTTTCGTCTTTTGGACAGTATCTGTAGGGGGACAGAGGATATTGCTAAGCAGTTCTTTTTTTTTGCTTGACTTATTATTGGAGGAAAATTCTCTTAATGGCCATTATGATTAGGATTGACTTTCTCCATTTAGGAATCATTGTAACTGCTACTGTATCTTTTAATCTTATCTATAGCATAGTGTAAGTACCATGTGTAATTGTTTCCTCTTCATTTTCAGGCAAGCATGGTAATGCTTTCCAAGGTATCTTTGCAATTCTTACTATTTTTGTTAGAGGTTTCAATATTAACAAAAATGTTCTTATCTTTGATACCGATACGATTATTTATGTGATTACACATAATAGTACACCTTATATTATTAGTGATATTCATTTGGTAGTGTTGTGGTTACAGTTTTTCTTTGAGTGTTAAATTGCTACAATTAGTTATGATTATGTACTGTGCACAAATTGTGAAACACACATTAGTAAGCAGAAAGTGGTGAATCTAAATAATCCTAGACTTTGCTAAATAAATCCAGGAAGATACAATGTATCTACTTGGAGTGCAACTTACAGACACATACTTCTTTTCTATTTTACAATAGTATTCAGAGCTTCTGAGATTATTTTTGTAACACTAGTTAATGCTTTAGAGAACGTAATGATCTTTCATAACATATTTGGAAAAAAAAAAAAAAACGCCTCACTCTTAGGGAACTAAGACTTCCCTTCACTGTCCCAAGGAAGCATGTAATATAGTAGGGAGCTTTCAGTGAATCTCTGAATCCCAGTCTTTGTGCACAAACTGTAAAGTCCATGTGAAGACAGGAGCAGTCATAAAATCATCCTTTCAGACACAGCTGTTTTGACAATTTGCATTTCTTATTTTGCTAGAAAGCTAAAGAAAAGCCAGGTGGAGTGATAGCAGAGAAGAACATTATGAAGACAGAGCATGGAATTATGGTGAACAGTAACCGACATAACCTGTACATTTTGCATCCAGTGATCCAAAGAAACACCGAAGTACACAGAGTGGGCTCAGTCACCTTCTTGGTTGGAAAAACACCCAAAGAAATCCGCAGGTGAGACTACTTTGATGAAGATAAAGTAAAATTCTAAGCTTGAAAAATTAATGTTCTCTGTGTTTCTACCTTCCCCAGGGAATTCTGATGTTTTTGGTTTTTTGGGGGGCGAAAGCAGAACTAATATGAAACTTCCACTCTAACTTTACAGAAAGAAACATAATTGATTAACAAAATGAATTTAACCCACAAGTCAGTTTAATTTGTTGATTTGATCTGTCACACATTGCTGTGCAGATGTTGTCACCACAGTATTCATGGGATATGCACCATGCAATATAACGAGCTAATGCTTAAACAGTATAGAAACAACAAAGTTTTATAGTGGCAGCCTCTGACAGCTTACTGGTTTTGTCTAGATTTCATCACTTTCATTAAAAGACTGTAAAAAGATTAAACATTTTATTATTTTTTTTAACGTGGAGCTTAATGGTTTTTGATACTTTTTAAATAAGTTTATAAGATTTAATAATATCCCTTGGAAAATTAAGAGTTTTTCTGTCTCCTCACTTTTCCTTTTTCCCCAGGCGGTTGCTATTAATAATACTAATGCTTAATTTCCATTGGTACATACATAGAAATTCAATAACAATAACCAGGTGATATGCAGAAAAAGAAAGGAAAAAACTGTTGTTAATTAGGCTAACCTATAGAACTGAGATGTATATATTTTTAAATTGTCTTTTTGCCAAGAAAATTACCTTATGATAGTTGGTATTCAGATAATATTGTTCAACTTCCTATTAGCCAACTGATCATAGTTACCCAAACCATTACTGATAAAGTGTCAGACTGATTTAGGTACTGAAAATTTTAAACATGTAAGAGGTAGAAAGAGAAGAACTCTTTCTGCTAAAAATATTCAAAACTGCAATCATTGTTATCAGTAACTTATTGAGATACAATTTTCAAAGGCAGTGAAAAGACTAAGGAATTTCTTAGAAAATGCTAAGTCAAGTCTAGCTTTAATACATTCTATCTTAAATGTTAAGTGAGTCAGATGTTAGTACCTAGCTTGCTGCTAGACTTCTTAATACTTTTAAATCCTCCGTATAATGAATTAAGATGACAGGATTGCTCAGCTTGGTCTGCTGTAGTTGCAAGATTGATTGGGAAACTGTGTACAGAGGTTGTGCATAAAGAAGGTAGTGGGAGCCAATCACTAAAGCAGTATTTGGGATTAAGGAGGATTACATCTTATTGTCCTCAACCTGCTGGAGCCCTCTTGCAGGAAAGGTAGCGTTTCATATACTGTGTCTGACAAGGAGGCATAAACTCACACCTCCAGCCTTCCAGCTAAGTAGCTTGACCCCAGACTATGGCTAAATTTGATTAGAGTAATCTATAGTTAGACACTGGCTTCTGAGCACAAGGCAAGTACTTACAGCTAACTAGAAGGAATGGCAGGGACAGTTTCTGCCTCATCTTGGTATTCACCAAACTGTTATTTAGCAAGTTTTTTATTTAAGGAGTTTTAACAACTGTTCTGCTGTCTTCCCCTCCCCTCCAGAATTCTACTGTTTCTCTATCTAAATTCTTTCAGCAGATAAGTACCTTCTGATTTCTGGCCCTTTGGCACGTAATCTTACCTACACTGAAAGTTAATGTGTCTTCAGAACATAAGCTCAGAAAATCACTTGAGATTTTGGGTTTCAGAATTAGTTGTTCTACAGTCATTATTCTTTCTTCACTAATAAAAACAAATATGGCTCCTAATAAGGAAGTTACTTTTAATGATTACTTTTTGGGATATGTGAAATAGAACAGTGTAATGAATTGCTTAAAAGCTTCTTTTTTCCTAATTTATGATGTCAGAATAAAACATTTTCCTTTCTGATTACTTACAGGAGACAATTTGAGGAAATTGTATCCCACTTTAAAATGGGATCAATGGAAGAACTTGCAGAACATATTGCAAAGACTACATCAGAATCCCGGCAGAAGTTGCTGAGGGAATTTTACATTTCAAAGCATCCAGAAGTTGAGTCTTTGTTTCCAATGGAAGTACCAGCAGAAGTTGCACATGACTCTGAAGAAGGAGATGCGGCTGCAAGAAAATCAAGGAAAAGAAAATGTGTTGTTAATTCTGGAAGATGCAAGTCTGGACCTTCATCAGCTAAAGAATTTCTTCCGAGTGGAACTACAGAACTGCAGAACCAGCGAAGCTGTGAAGTAGAGCAACTTTGCAATGACTCATGCTTGCAAGATACTATGTGTGTTGATGTGAAATATAAACAATCACCCATTGTTGCAACTCAGCATACTAAGAGGAGTAACAATCAGACATTCAAGGATTTTATAGCATCTGGTTCATTAAACAGGAAATCGAAAATAATTGAGGTGCTGTCTGTAAAAAGCTCTGAAGGACAGCAGGACCCAGAAGTAGCAGGGCTGCCAAGAAAAAGATCCCTGTCTCTGTCAGAAAACAGGGAGAGAGGAGCTAAGGCTGACAAAAAGTCTTCTCTTGACTTACTTGGAGATACCTCTATTCTCAATGTTCTCTTCAGAAATAGTGGGGAAAAAACTACAGAATCACCACGGAGAATCCCTTCAGGGCAAATAGAAAAATCAAAGGAGAGACCAAAAGATTTCTGGGACATGCTGAATGAGCAGAATGAGGAGAGCCTCAGAAAGCTCACAGATATGACAGTTATAGAGGAGCTATGTGAAAGAGCACCTCATCCACCAGTGACAGAAAAGAGAGAAGTGTGTGAAAATTCTCTTTGGAAAAAAAATGAAAACTTTCTATGGAGAAAATACAGTTCAGATGATTCAGATGAACCATCTTCTGCTACATCTTTTAACGTAGTAAAATGATAGTTTTCTACATGAGTTGTGCTAGAATTATTTTATTAGTTAAATGAAGATGAAAATATATACAACTTCAGCAATATGCTGTGAAACATGATACCTCTATAAATTTGAAAGCAAAGTGATGAATTCCTATTTATAATAACCTCAATTTACATTTCACATTGCCTGTACTATATATCATTACGAAGCTATGACAAACTAAATTGAGATAAAATTATTTTAAAATGTTTTGAGTAAACTTGCTTTATTGAATGATGATAATTCTAGATCCTATTATTCCTGCTGATATTCCTCAGTTGGCAATAGTACTGAGCGGTTTTCCTCCTTCACTCACATTTCCGCCTTTACACATCCTGTCAGAATCTATGTTAACATGATTTTGATCAGTTTGACTATAGAGCTGTGAAGCTTCCAATTTTTTTTTGGTATTGTATGCCAGTGAGTTCTTCACCTTATTTATGTGGATGACCAATTTTTGGTTGTTACCTGTGTCTCTTGGTGTGAAATCTCCAGCATATTAAATGATGGCGCATGTCAAATTTCATCTGTCATTACGCTTCCTCTCTTTTATTGATTTATATAGACTATTGTTATGTCTTTACCGGAAGGTGTGGTCTGGACATACTTTAGTGTTAATAATTTTTATGTGCAAGTAAAAATGTTTATATTTTTAAATGTGTGTTTTCTAGCGAGTTACAAGAACAACTTAGTGCCGTTCATGCTCACTGTTGCCTCTATTTTTTATACATGTGACTATTCGGTATGAGAATATATGGATGGGACAAAAATAAAAAGTAAATATGAGTTATTCTTGAAAACTGTGATTTCTTGCTCAGCACAAATGAATCATGTTTCCTTTTGTGAGCATTGCATACTGAAAAAAATTTTAATTGTAAATAAAATAATTTATTTAAATATGATATCTGATTGCATATCTGGTAACAGACGTGCAGTTAAAATCAGACTGCATCGCAGACTGATTCTTTATTTTATTTAAACTCAGGCTTGTGCTTTTAAAAGCATAATGAATTAACTTTTTTGAGGAAGTTAATCTGTTGAACTCATTTTGCTGTTGACACTAAATACTACTCTGAAAATGTACTTCAGCTTCCATTCAGCTTCTGCCACTAGTCAAAAGTTCTGTCAGTAATGTTATGTGTAGTACAATTATGTAATTATAATTCTTGCTGTGTGTAAGAGACTATCTCTGCGTCTTTGCAGAGAGCAAGTCAAAGCTTGCTGTTGGATGACATGATGGACAAGTTCAGACAAGTCTTGACAAGTCCAAGAAATCTTCTGTCTGAACGCTTGCAGGCCAGGGATTCCTGGAGAGAAAAGCAACCTTTGGCAGCTGCTACATGGCAGGTGAGCAGCCTTTTGTGGCCACATCTAGTGAGAGATAACTGTCCAGAGGACTTGCATGCCCACAGGTGCTCCCTGTGACTCTAACCTAAGTGCCAGGAATGCCTTGCTGGTGGAGGAAGAGAATTAAAAAAGGCACGTGCCTAATATCAGATCTTTTGTGGTGTGATACTTGCCTGCTGCATGATTCTCCAGGGCCTGCTACCTGCCGCCTGCCTGTTTCTCCTGGACCCACTGTTGGTTGCCTACTGTTTATCTGCTTGCTGCCTAAGACCAGCCATTCTGCTGCCGCCTCCCTCTGTGCCCTTATTCCTGCACTGGCCTTGGACTGTCAGAATGGCGCACAGTGGGACACTGCTGGATTCTTGGTGGTAACTGTTGGAAATATCCAAATAATTTTTGTCAGGACAGTATCTCTGATAAAAGCAATAGTGGGTGTCTTGCAAGCAGGAGCACCCTAAGGACACAATGACAGCTTTTTGTGTCTTGTTTCCCCCTTTGCCCATCCCCCTCCCCTGTTTCCCATTGGCTGGATACTCCAGGTTCATAATCTTGTCAAAGTTCACGTTTGTTAATTGGTGTGTTATCTGGTGTCAGTCAGCAGCCATCCTGTTGTTTCTAAGATATCTCAGTGCTCTTGTCATATTGATACGGTGACTTTCTTCAAAGTCTTTGTTAAAGAGCACTGGGGAGGGGCAGGGCAGGGGTGATGCCAGGCCTTCCAATGTCTCTTCAAGCACTTCCTCGGGCAGGCCATGACTGGTTCTCTGGTTTGATCTCGTGCAGGATATTCCTGCAGTGTGTATGGCAAAATACACATATATACACCTACATACAGAGTGTGCGTTCCTGGGGAAGGTTCGTCTAGAGGATAAGTGATGTAAACTATCAGAGACCCCCTCCGAGTAAAGTAGAAAGACTCCCAAAAAAGAACTGACTATATTATCCGATTCTAATGCAGAAACAACATTTGATTCCCCCATGACTATCCATGCTTTATGTAATTCTTGCTCCTTTCCTATGTTTTGTGTTTGCCCTCTTTCTCTAAATTGGAGAGCTATGGATTTGAAGGATTGACTATTCGGTCGATTAAGAATTGGTTGGTTGGATGCAGCCAAAGGGTTGTGATTAATGGTTCTGTAGTCAGGGTGGAGGCCCTGAGGGGTCAGACCTGGGACCACTGGTCTTCAACATGTTTATCAGTGACATAGGCGATGGCATCAAGTCAAGCATGCAGATGACACCAAGCTGAGCAGTGCAATTGATACATTGGAGGGAAGGGAAACCATCTAGAGGGACCTGGACAGGCTGGAGAAGTGGGCCCATGAGAACCTAATGAGTTTCAGTGAGGCAAAGTGCAGGGTGCAATCTTAGGTATTTATACAAATTGAGGGAAGGGAGCAGCCTGGCAGAGAAGGACTTGGGGTTCCTGGTGGATGAGAAGCTGAACGTGAGCTAAAAGTGTACGCTTGCAGCCCAGATGGCCAACTGTGTTCTGGGCTGATTAAAGGAGGAGTGGCCTGGAGGGAGAAGGTGGTGATTGTGCCTTTCTACTCTGCTCTTGTGAGGCCCCGTCTAGAGTACTGTGTCCAGGCCTGGGGCCTTCAGAACAAGAAAGACACAGAGCACTTGGGTCCAGTGAAGGGCCACTAAGATGATCAAAAGGCTGGAGCACTTCTCCTGTGAGGAAAGGTTGAGAGAACTAGGCTTGTTTAGCTTGGAGAAGGTTCCCAGAATATGTCGTTGTGGCCTTCCAGTACTTCAAGTGTAAACAGAAGGCGGTACAACTGTTTATGAGAGTGGATAGTGATGGGACAGAGGGAAATGATTTTAAACTAAGACAGGAGAGGTTTAGGTTAGATATTAGGAGGAATATCACACAGAGGGTGGTGACACACTGAACAGGTTGCTCAAGGAGGTTGTGGATGCCCCATCCCTGAAGGCATTCACGGCCAGGCTGGATGTGGCTCTGGGCAACTTGGTCTGGTGGTTGGCAACCCTGCACATAGAAGGGAGGTTGAAATTACATGGTCACTGTGGTCCTTTTCAACCCAGGTATTCTGTGATTTTGTGATTCTAATTCGTAGTAATCGCTGACCTTTCCTTTCTGTATAACTTTAACTGATCAGACAACATTTTACCTCACTTATGTTTCAGTCTTACCCTGGATATTTCTAAGAATCTCTTCTCTCACCCTGATAATTAGAGCACAGCACTGTGCAACACCAATATGATACACAATTGTTTCTGTAGCAGGAAGTTGGAGAGACTCCTCCAAGAATGCTACTTAAAACATTTGAAGTGCACAGATTGAACTGGACAGTAGGAGCTTCCTAAGGCAATTTCAAGAACTCTCCAAAACAGCCACCAGGAGAGCTCCCAGAAATCCATCATGCTTGATTGTGAAGTTTTCAAGTCAGATCTTCATCTCATGACAGACCATTATTTCATCTATGCAGATGATTCAGGGAATAAATTATATGAATGAATGCGTGCATGCCATTAATATCTTCACTGCTGAAAATGTGAGACAATCTGTGCATAATTGGATCATTTCCCATCATTTAGCTTGGTTACCCTCTGTGCCTGTTTTCAAGTAGGCAAAATGGGGCAGCTGTAAATATATGCTGAATGGCATTCTCTTTCCATGAGATAAGCTGTACCTAGTGGCTTATGTCTGAACCTCGTTGTTTACAACATGCCTGTTGGTTCTACTGCGAGGTCTGCTTAAGAGGCTTATTTGGTTGTGTATACTTGAGGAAAATCCATGGTGCTTTGTACCATGCTGGGATTTCAACTTCTGCTATGTAAGCAGATTTCTCTGCTATGTAGGCTTTAAATGCAATGACATATGCAGAATGTAAATTTTGTAAATGTTATTAATATTTCCATAGGTGTAATTTAAGGAAAACAAGCCATTGGATCTTTTTTGTTCCAATATGAAATCTATCCGTATTTCAGAAAGTAGGAGGCCATGGTGTCAATTTTTGAAAATACGCAAGTGTATATATGGAGAAAGAAGAATTTTACATGCCCACAAGTTGTCATCTTACTCCTAAGAGACTGTCGATAATAGAATCTCCAAATGAAAACATTTTCACAGATCGTAGAAGTGGTGATAAGTAACATTGTGTGTCATTTGCTAAATAGTCTGCCACATTTTTTGATACTCTGGTATCATATGAAGGAATACCTTATCATAACATACAGCCAAAAGAGGCCAGAACTTCATGTTGCTCTGGAAACCTTAACCCTAATCTTTGATCCCTGTAAGCTTCGACATCTTAAATTTAATGCTTTATTAGTGTGGAGTTCTACATTGACTATACTCTGTAAGTTGTTTTATGTAAATGGTAAATGTTATGAAATTTTAAAACCTTGAACACTCAAGCTGCACAGCAGCAGTCTGTGAATGGTAGTAGTTTTTGTGGTCTGGATGACTGCCCATTGAAAATAAGCTTAAATTTCATCTGGATCAGGTTTTACTTTAGGTCATGGGAAGATGTTGCAGGCTTTGCTTTTGCCTGAGTTAACTGTTACATGCTTATTGTAAGTGGAAGTCATCTAAAAACTTACTGGGAAATCTGATTTAGCTATCTGGAGCAAGCAACTCAATATTTAATATACATGGTAAAGTAGTAAGAAGCTTGGTCCTTAGAAGCAACTAATGTGAATAAGATAAATGTATTCCCTAATCATTTGTCCCATCTTAAATCTGTGTTGTTACCATTTTATTATACTCAGTGGCATTTAAGATACAAAATGAAATTCAAGATAGTCAATTGGAGCAGCTGTTTCAAAAAAAAGTCTCATCTAAGAAAATAAATAAACCATAAAACTGTTAGTCATTGATGCATTTGAATTATATACACTTGAAGAAAGTCAGCAAAAGACAGAAAATATCTGGACCTTCTTGAAGTTACTCAATTGGGCATAAATTATGGTTGTTTTTTTTTTTTTTTTTTTTTTTTTTTTTTTTTTTTTTTTTTTTTTGTTGGCAGTAATACTGATTTTCTTTAGAGCATTCTTATGCGAATGAGGCAAATTGCTGCTTCTTATCCTAAAGAGGAGGTGGATAAAAAATATACCCTTTAAACACATAGAAAGGCTGCTGCAAAGAGGCATCATTCCTTCATATCTGTCATAAAAGGACAAGAGTTGAGTGGCTTAGATTACACTGAAGATAAATTAGGTAATGGGGCAGCTCTCTAAGAGTAAATGTAATAGGTTGCTTAATGAGGACTATCAGTATGGGAGGTCACTAAATATGAGAGAGATGTGTATCCATTAGAAATTCCGTAGATACAACTGGCCTTATTTCAGGATAGAGGGAAGAGCTGGTATCTTCTAAAATAATCTGAGGGCCATGTGAGGCTAAATAATCTTGTTTATTTTGGTTAATATCAGAGTACCAGAACACCACTAGGTTTTCAGTCATTTTTAAACCAACAGATACTGGAGAGGACAATATCAGATTAAGTCAAGATTTCTTCCCCTTTTCCCTTCCATTTCTTTAACTTCTAGGAGAACATTTCATGCAGTAGAAATATGCAGATACAAGAATGAAATATAGGACTGATTCCTGTATTTTCTATAAGAATTTTTTTTTTTTTAAAGTAATGAGGAAATTGTTTCTCATCTATAAGATGATGAAATGCGTATGCCAAACCTTCCATTGAAGTGTATGTTTTATTCACATATATACACCAAGTGCAGTTAGTTTATTTGTTTATTTGAGGAAATGCTTCTTTTTTAAATTTGTAATTAAACTGAGCTGCATAATGATGTTGTGAAGTAAGATCTGTGTCACTCTGCATCTTCAATCAAATGTGCAAATTTAACTTATTTTACTAGGGAGTATCACATAATGCATAAATATTGCAATTTAGTGCACTCAGAATATGTGTACAAAATATTTTTGTTATGAATAAGTTGTACATTTTTCAAAAGATGAATTAATTCTAAAAGAATGAATTTGAAGCTATCATAAAAAATAGCAATAAAGATAGCTTTAGATTATGATAGAGTGAGGTTTGTACGTCTTTCACTCATAGGTTTCTACATGTCTGAAGTGGGACATGAGAAATTTTAACAGCCCCCACATAAGGAAATGACTTTGTGATCACCTGATCTCTGCATAAGTATGCCACAAGAAGAAGAGTTCTTTTTCATCCTTGCTTTCAGTTGGAAGTAGGTGGCTAGTTTTTTAATGGTTTTTATGGCAGTTTCCTTGCTCTTGTAGCCGGTTGGTCTCCTATAGTTCTAGCTTTGGGTCTCAGACCTGACACAGAAGATATCAATGGTTCCCATTGGCTTCAGTGGAAATTCTTTGGGGAATAAGTATGATGCAGGTGAAATAGAAATCTAGCTCTGCCTGCAGCAGCAAATGCTGTTCATTCAGCAAACTGTTTACAAAACTGTCACTAGACCTACTTAAAAGTACTGTATGTATCTTGGATCTGATTTTAAGTGTCACTGGGATCTTAAGCATGTTTTGCAAATTGTAGCTATGCTTGTAACTAGATTTGGGAACAGCCATGTGTTATACAGATCTTGGGAGGATGAATGTGTAATTTCAGATAATGAGTATGTTTAAGAGTGTCAGGGTGTGCATACAGATATTTCATGAACACAATAAGGTAATTTGAAATGATGTATTTTTTCAGCTTTATTGGATCTTGACTTCAAGCACTGAAAAATAGCGCTGCCAACACCATGGCTTCAGCAGCAGAGAGCAACATTTATAGGAGGGAAGGGAAATGGTTAACAACACAATCATAGTTTAAAAACATCACTAGATACTGCAAAGATGAGAAGACAGTTACAACATATGAAAAAAAAAGTTACATGCTTCAGAATCTGCAGGAGGAAAGTATTCTGTGCTTTCAAAGAAGCATTTTACTACCCTTGCTATTAAGTCCTTTCTCTGCTCCAGCAGTGCTGTGCTTATTTTACTCACTGCATACCTTCCAGCTGATGCAACAAATTAGGTAACTCTTATGAAAACTTGTTCTTCTTGTATTTGCCATTCTATGATTCAGTACAACTTGACTCAATGTACCCTGTGAAAAAAGAGTTATGATGGTGCAAGTAGTCTTTACACCAGAATCTATCTAACTGATTAACTCACTCACTGAGGTAACGTAAGATCATTCATGCAATTCAATTTCTGAGATCTCGATGGGACATCTACATAGTTTGGACAAATGAGAGAGGTGGACAGAGTTTCAGATAATTCTGGACATACACCCTTATTCCTATAGATCATGTGTGGAGTGACCCTGTAATGCTATCTGTATCTAATGTGTGATTTTTCACAGAAGTCGATTATAACAGTAGAAGAAAGCACATATAAACAAAATGATTGGTAGGCTTCAGAGTTGTTCAGTTGGCATTCCAGAGTTGTTTACTTGGCATTCAAAAGGCTAACTCGCCTTTTTTGCAAAGATCAAATGAAGACCCTACTCCAAAATGAAAGAAGTAGTGTGTGTAAGCATTCCCTATACACATGATACTTGAGAGTTCTTTTTATTTTCAAGAGCTGAGAGGATGGAATCAAGTGATCAGTCTGACCACGTGTCTGTGGGTCTACGCACAGCGTGACTCAAGATTGCACACCCAATAATTTGCACACCCTATAATTTACACAAATTGGAACATGTGCAGGCCTGCTGCTCTAAGGCATTGTTTTTGAAAAT
The DNA here is from genome assembly GCF_019238085.1 of Lagopus leucura. Classification (NCBI taxonomy): domain Eukaryota; kingdom Metazoa; phylum Chordata; class Aves; order Galliformes; family Phasianidae; genus Lagopus; species Lagopus leucura. Next base: position 14,105,896 of record NW_024962272.1, read on the forward strand.
GCACACACACAGCATAATTACATTAGATTTTGCCCCAGTCCACAGTAACATGAACCAATGGCTAAATAGTGATAATATGTTTGATATTAACACTAGCAATCCCTACCACTGCTTTTCTTAAAGACAATGGTGAAGTAGTGTGGATAGTTCAGATGCTAAATGCCAGCTCAACTCAGAATGAATCTGTGTTTTACTTCACCAGAACTGTTTATACTAAAGGGATTTTCTTCCCCTATGATTTGATACTAAGTTGTTTCCATCAAATGGCTGTTCATGTAAACATGATCTTCGGTATCACTCTGAAAATCGTTCTATGCCAATTACTTTAAAAACAAATACCAAATGTATGTTTATGTTGTTTGAGATAAATGCTCACAACTGTAGGCATTGCTGGCCTCTATGATTAAGGCTCTGATGGAAGTTCCCACACAGTTCCTAATTGTCTTGATTTATAATTCAATGACAAAGAAAACAAATTCATACTGTGGTCTAATTTGGAATATAATTAATGTACTCTGAGAAAACTGTTTATGTAGAACTTCTCTTTTTTGCTTCTGTGGCCTTACCATGCCCACAGTAGGTTCAGATGCGAAACTGGGTTTTTCTTCCTTTTCTACATGCAGAAATTGTATTGGCACAGAACAGGTTAGGCTCCTCTTGCCTCTCTGCCCGCCCTCCGTGGTTTTGTAGCTGCACATACATATTACTGAATTACAATACACTACTTAAGATTTAACAGTAATTGGAGGAAATATTCAGGAATATTTTGACTATATGCTTTGGGAAAGATACAAAGGGTGGGAAGAGGGATTTCTCTACTCTAAGGGATCAAACTGTCTGGGCCATGTCTGGTACAAACCTTCTAAAAACCTGTGAAATTCTGGCTGAACTCTAAAAACGGTTTAACTGTGCTCTGTGTAAGTTTCCTAGAGAGAAATACCATTATCTTCTTAGGATATGTTCTAAGAATATTGTCCCAGCTTAAATAATCACAGTTTTAAACACATAAGATCATCTTAATTGAGTTACTATAGGTTAAGCATGTCACTGATTTGTGTTTTGCTATATTGGCCCTTTAGAGGGAAGAAGTGGGTGTTCAGAATTTTTGGGAAGCTGCAGTAAATCTGTTCCTCCCAGTGCAGCAAAATTTTTAGCCTTGAATATTTTTAGCCTTAGACTATAGAATAACAGACATGAAATCCGTGATATGCACGTCTGGTTTTACCTTTATTGTAGGTTGTGTAGGGAACCAGGAATGAACTGTGGACTAGAAGAGATTACAGTCACCTAGTGGCTTGGCTTAGATGAGCTGAGATGGAAGCCACTCTGCAGATGTGGCCTCTTCACAGCCATGGAGGCTGCAGATGATCTGGACGTGCAAGCTAGAATTTCTCTGTCCTTGTCTTTGTTCTGGCATTGTTCATACGGAAGAGCTACAAATCTGAAAGGGAAAGAAAGAAAAAGCATTTTTTTTAACAGGAACTTTTTTTTTTTTTTTTTTAAATTTTAAGGAAAAAAAAAAAAACAAAACAGAAAAGCAATTTGATTAATCAGATGTGAGTGATTCCCTCATGAATTATCACTGACATCTAAAATCACAGTTTCTGTCATTTGTCCAAATGGAATGGCTAGTAGCAGTAACTCTATAATGGGTTGCAGTCTCTTCTATGGACCAACCACTCACGGGAAAAAAGGACTTAATTACAGCTGAAAACAAAGGAGTGCTGAAATTTGTGAATTATTGTTTCTATTCTACAATCTGGAGAGATTGCATTCTGTATTTAAAATGCAATGTATCATGCCCTGACTGTTCTGCTCTTCTGTTGCATCAATCCTATTGCATCTCCCTTGCTTTTCCATTTCTCTTGTTACCCCAAGCTCATCAGTTTCCAAATTAACCAGCTTTCTGAAATACACAGCATGGGTACTACCAATGGGTATTGATGGTACAATTGGCAGAATTTATCTGCTCAGGGCTGGTGCCGCAGCAGCTCCTGGGAGTCAGAACTACAAATTGCATAAAACGTCCCAAACTGCTCTCTATATATCTTTCCCTAATTGAAAGCACCCCAAATCTGTGGGAGGGATGTCTGGTGGCAGACATGGAGGAAGTGTGTGAGATCAAATTTAAGTAAAGTATTTGAAAAATAATGGTACTACTCTCTAGGAAGCTTATTTGGAGCATGGGCAAGGCACAGGTTTTAGCGGGTTTTATCTTGGCCAAAATTTGACAGATTTTCCAGAGGCTGATATCAGGCATGGCCCTGACAGTCCAACCCCTTACAGTAAGGAAACCCTTCTTCCCCCTCTCTGTGTTTCTCCCGAAGTATGTAGAGAAAATAGCTTCTCAATAGCTTTGTGATTAAAAACAAACAAAACAAAACAAAACAAACACCACATGGGGAAGAAGGAGATTGCTCTACTTTAACCCAATATTCAGAACAGCTGCACTATTTTAGTTGAAACTCACCAGAAAAAAAGATCAGCCTGAGACAGATACCAACCATGAGAAATTTGAGCTTGAACATTTAGAGTTATAAACTAAAATAGGGTCCTATAATGGAAAGAGTTAAGCAAATTGAACTGTTGGTGGAAGTAACAATAACTTATAAGAAATACATTATATGCATTTTATATTATATATATTATATATATATTATATATATATATAATATGCACACTGAAGCAGCATACAAGGCAGCGGGGTATCATGACAATTGAGCAGATACCAGAGGAGATACTGGGAGACAGAAGTTGATCTGTAAGCACTTCTCCTGACTCTCTTTAAGCTCTGCAGTTTGGTAGACATGTTGCAGCTGTAAAGCTCCAGAACTCCCTACCTGGCCACAGTGAAGCTGCTTCCTTCAGACCAGCATATTTCAGGAGAACTGAGATGGGTTTGGCCACTGTGTTCCTGGTTAAGAGCACTCACTTCGGAACCCAAAATTAAACTCAGGAGATGATATTATGGCAATAGAGAAACAGCTGTGGCATGCAAAACTGCAACTGCAAAAGAAGTTTGCCATTTGCCTACACTGTATGTAGTTTGTTCTCACCAGCCATGTGAGCACCTTCCTTGTGCTTGGGAGAGGAAAGGATGTGAGCCGTTTTTATATGCAGTAAACTTTCTCTCTGTTTTACTTCACCAGATTATAATGGAAAGTAATGTTTGAAACACTCACTGGTTTTAGCTGAACTAAACAAGTCATGTCATAACCAACACTACTCTTCAACAAAATTGTGGGGAGGGCTTCCTGTCATCTCTCTGTGCAGTAAAAATAGCTTTAAGATGTTTGCATCAGCCATTTCTCCTCCTGAAACTGTGTTTAGATGGCATAGGCTTTTCACTATTTCTTTTTGGCATGGTATGAACATACTGTACTAATCCATTCTTTCATCAGCTCTTTGCTAATAATGAACCACCTAAGCTCTGAAAACCTCCCTCTGTTTTTAGCTGTAGAAGAATACTTAAAGGATTTAGGGATGTCGGTCATCATCTTGCTTTTTAGCAGGAGTGTGTATGTGTTTTCAGAGACAAGGGGAAGAGAGCACAAGTTGGAGTTCAGAAATTATACTGTGTGTGTGGTCTGAGGTTATTTCTCATTTCATGAAATGCACGCTTCATTCCTGGCTCAGGCATAACTTGCACGTCATTGAATATGTCCTTTATCCACTTTCCAAAACACTGAAGAGATTTGAAAGGGCTCTGTGGGTGGACTGCTACTATCTGCAAAAGCAAATAAGAGAACTTATTTAGCTAAGCATTTTTTAATACTTAAATATAATAACTTTCAGCAACACTTGAACAGTTGTGGCCAACCAAGGGAAGAGAAGGGGAAAAAATGCAGAAGTTTATGTGGTCACACCTTAATTAACATTGAAGGCTGGATTATAGTTCACGATGTGTAAAGATGCTGTCTGATCAGCCCAGGAAGAGCACTGGGGCATGGATAAATGAACTGACTGTACTGCTCAGAGTCCCCTGTGGTGCGCTGGTTATGTCTTTTTTCAGGATTTCACCTTCCCCTAATCAAATGTAGGGCAAATCTACTACAGTTATGCCTAAAAAGACGAATCCAAAGACTGTATCAGGCTGTTTTGGTGTTCAAAGTAAGTAAATGGTGCTACCCCTGGAAAACCAGGTGTTCAGCAGAAAAGAGCAATTGTACCAAAGACTACTTCTGTGCTAAACCTCAGCATCCAAAATTAAATTATGGTTTCTCTCATAGCAGGAAAAAAAAAAAAAAAAAGAAAAAAGAAAAAGAAAAAAAAGAAAAAGAAAAAAAAGAAAAAGAAAAAAAAGAAGAAAAAAGCGGTTACAATGTTAATGAACCAAATCAGCAGCTATGGGTGGGTGAAACCTAAATGATCAGACAACAACAGGAAGCCTCACAAAATGTTACTATTAATCTAATTGGAAGTGATTTAGCCAGTTCAAAGCTGCAAATTCTGTTTTCAGTCCTGTAGACTATCACTGATTTTGATAGATTTACTCTAAATCAACAGTGCTGCTAACACCATCACTACCCAACTCGTGTTTATGATCTGTGAAAAGTGTAGAACAAAACATTGTAATGTATTTTGATCATGGTATCCAGTAACAAGTGTGGAGCTGAGTATATGCAGTTGATACAAGAGAAGACTGGATGGGGCTTTGGGTGAACTGATCTAGTGGAATATGCCCCTGACCATAGCAGGAAGGTGGAACCTTTGAAGTTTTCTCCAAATCAAGCCATTCTTTAATATTCTCTGCTATCTTCTTGACCTGAACAGGACTCACCTCTTAAATTAGAGTGCAGTGCTAGCAGCTTTTGCCTGAGAGAAATCTCGTTGCATTGTGATATGAGAGGGGAAATACTTGACTTGAAGGTGGAGGATTTAGCTGAGACTCGTGCAATCCAAAGAGCAACTTTGAATACTTCTCACCGGCCAGTGCTAATGTCTTGGCTTGTTAGAGTTTGCTTAGTGACTGCTAGTAACCTATATCAAAGATCCGGTATGTTACTCATTGAACAAGACTGTCCCAAAGGTCTCATTTTCTGAACAGTAGAGAAATGAACGTCAAGAGACTGTTGAAGAACAAGGGAGAAGGAAAAGGTGTTTAATGTTTTCATTCCCTTCAGAATATGAACAATTCTTACTTTCCCAGTGCAAGCTGAAAACTGATGAACTGCCAAAGCCATGTCCTGTGGCTTCACAGGATGTGACAAGCAAGCAAGAACAAGTAACACTGTGCAGTACTTGTCTGTGGCCACAGCACAGCACTGCCCAGTGGGAGGCAGAGGGTGAGCTTAGCCTTCCCTTTGATGTCTGATCTGCATCTGTCTCCAGTTGTCTTCGCCCCAAGGGGAAACTGAGGCATGAGGTGAATAAACAGCATGTTTACTGGGGCAGGGTTGCCAGAGCCCTGAACTGCAAAGCTCCTCTTCCTTTGTTAGACAGTTTGTCATACTGCAGCACATCTTCCACTGTGTTTGTTGGCTGCCCAAGCAGCGAGTACTGAAGATGAGACTTGAAGCACTTGGTACAGATATCTCCAAAGTCTATGCAGTTATGACCTAGACAGGCTAGTCAGTGTGAGCTCAGAAAATATCTAAAACTTAAGGCTAAACAGATCTGTAAAAATTAACAAGCTAGCTGAATGTGTAAGGCAGGGTCCAAGGAAATGTTTAAGGTTTACTGCAGACCAATCACAAATGGTACAAATAGCGTTCTGAATAGTATAGTACTGCAGTGTGGTATAAAAGGCATCGGATGTTTACCATGGCCTCAGACAGCATCAGTTGATGTGGAAGTTCTCCACATTTCCACCAACTCTAAAGCTGAAACATCTTGTGTTGTTGTTTATTTAGTCTGACAAGTTCTGAACAAGGTGTTAGCCCCTCAATCATTTGTGCTTACTGCACAGCAGTTTCAGCTGCTGAATATGGGACTTTTCTTGATAGTTGTCTGCATTAGTGTCTGGCTATAAGACTAAGCTGTGCTGCTGACCTCCATGACATTGTCCAGACAAGGTTTTCCCAGAGTTGGATGAGCCTAGGATAAGAAAAGGAGAAAAAACATCTTCATGAAATCAATGCCAGTTTCAAATACTGCACTATGAAATATTCCTACTTGTGAAGCTAGCAATCAGAAAATCTCTGCCAGGAGGAATGCTCTGAACTAGCTCCTATTATCAGACCTGAAACAATTCTTGGTGGTAAATGACCACATTACTCTTTGGGGCTTGTGGGTGTCAGAGAAAAGGTGCATGTGAGAAAAGTCACTGGCTGAAAACAGGGCATGTTTTGAACACTAGAGGTAGTTTAGTAGCTCAAGCCTGTTTTTGATTAAAATCAGAGGCCTTCAGTTGAATGGAATGTAAACCACATACCAATTATTGGAATCCCATAAAGGAAACTCCCTTTTCCGTCTGTCTATCCATCCGTCCATTTGCCCAGCCACACAAGTGGTGTCTTAGAAATATAACTTTTTAGAAATCATGGAAAAATTCATTGCTTGCTTCACTTCTCCTTACCTCCCCGGTGCTGGATGACAACTGAAGAGATGAAATTGTAGTGAAGCCACTTGAACACTTATCAAAGAAATGGACCACTAATTAAAGGGATAATATTTCCTGGCACTGAGACAAAACACACAAAGCTGAATCTCAAGGCCTTCCTCAAGCAAACTTTTGTGGGACTGTGGCTGTGTGAGGGCTGCAGGATCATTCCTTGAAGTAAGACCTGCTCCAAACAAAAGCATTAGATCAGCATGCATGTTCTTCCCTAAAATTAAGGCACAGTATTCCTTTTTCTTTTGCCAAATCTTATACTGATTTGCATTCCCGTTGCACTTTTTATTGAGGCTGTTCTGCATATTGATTACAGTAATTAATCTTTGCACCACTTTTGTGAGGCAAGATGTATATTACCTTCACAAATGAGGGCAGTATATGTTTTAGTGAGAACTCTGTACTGACATCTATGATCCTACACACAGAATTTAGATCACAATAAATGTAACACTATAGCATGTTCCTTATGTTCTTACTGTAATTGTGGAGCAGTTCAGTCTGAATACAAAAGGCAGCCTTTAGACAGCTGGAAATAGTTTTAAATATTAATAATTGGGTAAGAGTTGGTTCTACCGTAGTATTACAGTCTAATTCACGGCAAGTAGTTTTTGATACTTTGCTGGCCTCTAGAGGGATAACTTATACAAAGGCTGAAGTAATAACCTGGGAATTTATAGCATAACAGCTTGCTCTTCAATCTTTCTTGCCAGGCAATTCCTTTCTATTTTGCAAGGTTTTTAAGCAGTGAGACTTTCTAGTTCTTTGGAAAAACCTTTCTTTTCTTTTTCACTTCCATGATTTTTCCTTCTGTCCGGGCAATTTCTTCTGCTTGAAAAAATGAGAGTTGAATATACTAGCAATAAACACCTCTCAACCACTGAAGTGAGAAGCCCTATGGAAAATGTGCCAGAGAGGTGCATGAGAGAGAGAAATGTAGAAAACAGAATATAACATTTTATGTGTAACATTTACTTGTACGTCAGAATCTCTTAAATGCGGAGTCCTGTTCATGAGTCCTGTTACAGTCAGTGTGAAGTGTGACTGTAGGGTGTGAAAAAAAAAACCAAACAAACAGATGAATCATAGCTCTGAAATCCTCAGAAAGAACCATACTCTCTTCGGCTTTTTTTCTGATTTCTCTACATCCTACTAGGTTTTCTACTATTTTCTACTTCATCACCATGTTCTACATTTATTTTTTTTTTCAGTACACATGCATTAAACCTGAGAAATACACTGAACAGAAAGGTTGGCTGTGAGAACTGCTAATGGTTTCTGAGCAGTAACTGCACTCAGGGAACATTGTGATATTCTTCATTAATAAGCATGCACTTTGTTTTGCTGTACTTTTCAGTAACTTTAGAGCATGGCAAGCATCTCGGTACTTCCAGACACCTGAGTTAATGTTCCACTGTAGCATTTATCCAGTACTAGCAGCACACGTCTTCCAGTTCCTCAATTTTGTCTTAGCCCCTGCCTGCCCTTCACATTGTTGGCTATAGCCAAGCTGAAATGTTTCTTGTCTGCTGATAATATATTACTGTCCTGCTGACAGTTTTCCACCCAGAATGACGTTGGTTTGCTGGACATCCATGCAAATGAATTTTTATTTCATCTATGCCTACTAGAACGGTGATCACAGAACGTGCCTATAGTAGTTTCTCCTTTTCCCTTTAAGGTGGATGTCAAAAGGTTCAGTGTAGGGAGGAGTCTCATCTAGAGACAATCCTAATGTCAAATGCTATTTTAACATTTAAGTTGACATACTCATTGGCCAAATTCTCCTGCACAGTTCTTTGCAACATTTAAGCATGTATGGCAAATGTTGCCAGGAGCAACAAAATGCTGAGTGAGATCTCTGAAGCAATGTGTGGATCAGGGTTCAACTTCCGTTGAGCCTTTTTCTATCAGTAACACCGAAAGAAGTCAAATAGTGCAGTAACCCAGATGCCCAGCTAGAGCAAATCTCATCTTGACTTCAGTATGATCAGTTCCCCGTTTTGTGTGGAAAAATGCATCATTCCAGCATGGCTACCTCCCTCATAAAGATTTCCTCTAATTTCTCCTCTGCACTGTTATTCTGCACAGTATGTCATAAAAACACCAGAATTAGCGTGATCATCTGTTGTATGTCGAAAGTTAAGTATATACTTCAGTACATTCAGGAAATTGTCAGGTTAAAAGACTGCAGTATAACGTAGCAACATACAAACATTTGTTGAGAATACTTAAAGTTATCTGTGTGGTTCCTCATTCTTGCTCTGACCCACTTCAAAAGACAGAAGAGATACAAAACTGCACATCTTCTGGACAGAGTGTATTTACTGAACACAGTTGTTACTGATCATGGAGAATCTGTGCAATATTGTTAGGTTTAAAAAAAAATAAATCTCTAAATGGACAGGAATAAACAAAGGACATTCTGACCGGTTCAGTTAAGAAAATTAAAGGAACTGCGTTGATCTGCAGAGTTTCAGTGCTATGTTGCATGCTTTGTTAGTGTATAGTCTGCAAAAGGAAGCAATCGAAAAGTAGCTATTGGCTGCTTTGGACCCAAAATGTGCACTAGAAATTACTGGCTTAGAGGAGATGGTAACTAAAGATACCAGGGAATTGCAACAGCAACATGTCTTCTGTGCAACAAATAACTGGGGTCAGAGAGGAAGCACAAAGACCACGTACAAGGACCATGTCCTTTAGTTGTGGGAAACAGTCTCACAATGCAAATCCTCATTGGCTCAAAGCAACCTTGAAGAAACTGCTAGGAACTGGGTCAAATTCAAAAGCTATGCAGCTCACTACTGGTCTTTCAGGTAGATAATACAGGGGTATTTCGTATTCATCAGCTTGCAGGTGACAACACAAAATGGAAGAAGAACGCCATAGCAATTCTACATCTGCTACAATGACACAACAGTAATCACCACAATATGAGAGTTAATATAGAGCTCGGTACTACTCCGCTGTTGCCTTAACTTTGCAGCCAGGCTACCAAAGATGCCCGAGGAGTGAATATGCAAGAAGTTTTGGTGCTGTGAGCACCTTAAGAAGGGGAAATCCTTCGTTTTCTCTTGGGTGTTACTACTTACAAGGTCACATGTAGTTGTAAAAAAAGCTAGGCTTAAAGCTGTGCTGTGAAACATGGGAGCACAGCATTCAGTGGCAGAGAGAGGCAATGTTCTGCTGCAGCACAGAATATGTGGACTTCCTGCTATGGAGCTTCCGAACGATGCTGTGTCCCCTCACTGCCCCTCCCCCGAGGCTCTGCCCTCATTCACCCATTATTCTCCCGAGTTGGGAGGCTGCTGCAGGCATGCACTGGCATGAGTTTCTTCAGGCCTGAGGGCTTGTATTTTCACAGAATCACAGAATCACAGAATCACAGAATTGTAGGGGTTGGAAGGGACCTCCCGAGATCATCGAATCCAACCCCCCTGCCAAAGCAGGTTCCCTACACCAGGTCACACAGGTAGGCATCCAGGCAGGTCTTGAACATCTCCAGAGAAGGAGACTCCACAACCCCCCTGGGCAGCCTGTTCCAGTGCTCTGTCACCCTCACTGTAAAGAAGTTCTTGCACATGTTTGTGCGGAGCTTCCTATGCTGCAGTTTCCAGCCGTTTCCCCTTGTCCTGTCTCCACTCACCACTGAAAAGAGTCCGGCCTCGCCATTCTGCCCCCCACACCTTAGATATTTATAGACCTGGATCAGGTCCCCTCTCAGTCTCCTTTTCTCAAGGCTGAACAGACCCAATTCACTCAGCCTTTCTTCATAGGGGAGATGCTCCAGGCCCTTCACCATCTTTGTGGCCCTCCGCTGGACTCTTTCCAAGAGATCCCTGTCTTTTTTGTACTGGGGAGCCCAGAACTGGACGCAGTACTCCAGATGAGGTCTCACCAGGGCAGAGTAGATCAGAGTTTGATCTAACATCAGCAGAATTCAGCAGTGTTGGATGCTGGGGGAACTGGGCACCTACTAAGAGCTGCTGGGTTGAAAATGGAATTCTCCCACTGCAAAAAACTTCTGAGTCTTCTAGGTATACATGTAAATGCCTTTTAAGAAGGAAGAGAAATGAGTTTCCTTATGGCACCAATTTTTAATAGCAGTCATTTCAATCTACCAATCTACTTGCAAATATCAGTTATTTGCCAGTGGAAGCAGGAGGTAGCAAGAATTAGAATGAACATAGGATGGCTATTTTATGGCATATTCTGATATGATGGTGCAAGGTTAAATATGACATGACCCCAAATTGTCTAAAATGTAGTTTATGTTGACAAGTAAAATGTCTGCTAAGGTTAAAAAGTCTAGAAAAAATGCACCAAATTTTAGGAGCCTTGCTGTAGTCACCCAAAATAGACAGGCCTTTTGTACATTCATCAGTTGGTGCTCTTCAGTTCCCTCAGAGTAGTCCCTCATTTCAGAGCTTAACGTAAATGCCATCTGTGCGTTCTAAAGTGTAAGAAGTAAAACAGAGAGACCTGCAAGATACTTAGCAATCCTTTATTGAGAGTTGTGTCTGAACTATGCAAAAGGCACATGCAGAACAATGAGAATGGAACAAACTTAAAACTAGCATCTTGATCTGTAAACCCTCACCATACTCCAAGGCACACACACAAGTGAATTGAAGGAAGATCTTGTGGGTTTTAAAGGTTCTGGTGTTCTTCACTTTAAAGAACTGAATTCTGAACTTTGTTGTGTATTATCAGTTCTACATGTATTCACCATACATACAAGATATCACCATCCCTAATGTCTTTGTGTTTCAGTCCTTACAGTCCTAAGCCTAATTGGAAGATCCTAAAATATTTCTTATATTCCTAAGCTTCTCTTTCTCTAGAAAAATGTCTGTGGGATTTCTAAGTGATTTCATCTTTTATGTCTAAATTATAGGAATAAGTATTTATTTGTCCTCAAACACATGATCTCTCCTTCAAAAATCAAGAGCAAAATCAGGAGTTTTGCACTCTGTAGTCCTGTCCAGACCTTACCTGACTTCACTTTTAGTTCCATATACAGTTATTTGCTGATCCAGTTGACAGTTATTTATCTTCTGCTTCATTTTCAACTTCCCTACTCCTTGCCCTATCCTTCTTTCTAAGGATGTCTTTTCTGATATTTCCATGAAGCAATTTCTCCAATAACACTAGCATTCATAAAAATTACCTCATACTGTGTACAGAATACTACATTCCTTTCCTAATACAGTATGTTTTCTCCATTTTTTGTAAGGGTGCCTCACTTCAGGTCCATCAAATACCACAGTTTTCCCTACAGGTAAAGAAAACTCACAAATTTTGATGACTAGGATTCAGTATATTCCTCACTTCAAAGGCACTTCTGTTGATCTTACTCAAATTTCCCTTCTTGAAGATGTATTGTTACATACAATCATCACTGGAAAAGGAAAGGTTGACAAGAGACATTATGCATTTAAATAACCATACGGGTATGGCTGAAAGATCCCACTTACTGGTGTAAGCCTGATGGTGCTGATGGTGTAGGCTTCCCTCCCAGTTGCTATCCATATAAAAAAAGGAATTTGCAATATACTACTGTGGCAACCAGAGCCTTGTAGGACATTTCTCATCCATCACACATAAAATTGATTGATCTGTAGGGAAACCAACAAATCTCTCACTTGTTCATGCTCCTCATCTGATGTGTGATTCTTCCTTTTGTTCCTGATCTGTAATTCATAGAGAACAAATATGGTCTCTTTAGGTGAAACAGGAGACTAGGGGACTACTGGGCTCTTCAGGATTTGCTGTTTCCATGTGTTTTACACAACTGTTAAAAATTGAGATGTTGTGTGAATGGCTTTCATTTTCTCTTCTTATACTACTCTTTCATGCTACTTTGCCCTTTTTCCTTTATGTGGTATTTGAGATGGTTTAAGGTAAGGGCATATATTGTCTATCCACTTTTATTGTGGCTCTGGATTTAATCAGTGCTGCTAGTGATTAAGTGAGCTTCTCTGTCTAGCAGCTTTTAATAGACTTCTTTATGCTGACTAGTTGTGTCTTTCTTCAGCAAAAATGTTGGATCAAATTGTCAAATTAATTTCTGAACTCTGCAAATGAAAAGGAGTAATGTGAAAAAATAAACCAGTACTTTGAAAAGACCTCTATGTTTTGTCTCATAAAAGAGCCTTCAGATGTTCTTTAGTTTTAGCTGTGTTTATTTTTATTACTCTTCTTAATAACTAAGAATGAACCCTTCTGTTTATGTACTTCATATTCGAAGTACCTTGAAAATATTTGTTATCTTAACATCTGGAGAATTGGATGTCCTTCCATAATTTAAAGTGTCTCCCACTACTACACAAGATAATCTGATGACTTAAATTATTCCAGCACAGCTTTGCCATGTACCAGGCTCCTGGGAATGATGATTTTGCATCAACTTTAACTTTATGTCCCATTTGCCCAAAAGTTTGCAGTATGTTTTAGATATTCTTGACTGTGGATTCAAGCACATAATAGCAAAATAATACATTTCAATATCAGAATTTCAAAAACAGAATTTGACTGTTGCATAACTCAAGGTGTTTATTTTTTTAAATATATGTTACTTGAAAACCTTAATTTCAGTCTCGTACAAGTCTGGTGCAGAACAAATGTACATCGAGATCTATTGTTCCTGCTGGTATTGCTTTCTAGATTGTTTACTGTGTTTTTCCTTTACTAAGATGTATTTCCATTTATTACTAGTAGTTGAATTTTCCTATCAAACATAATTACAAGAATTGAATGCCTTCCTTTTGTCTGAGTTGGTACATTCCATCTTCTTCCATGGGAATCACAATTTGCCTGTATTATGCTGAAGAGGAGTTCTGAGCAAATCAAGTGATCACAGCAGGTCAACTCAGTGCAAAATATGCCCCACCCACACACAGGCTGCTCTGGGCTAGGGTTTACAGTAGAAGTCCTTAGTATCTGACGGATGTTACCTGCCACCCACTTGTGTTAGAGATTATTCCCCACCAACTTTGGAGCTGGAATAGTAACAGAGTTCAGTAACTCCTTGCCTGCAGACTTGGCTGTGTTAACTGCAGAGTCATTTAGGGTGATTACTGCAGTTTACAGTGCTAAGCAGCGGAAGGAAGAAAACTGCTCGGCAGAGAAGCAGCCAAGGAAGTTCACAGCCCCCTCCTCAGGATTGATTTCTGTATCCTGATCAAACTGCTGAAAAAAAGGAAGAAAATGATAATCAGGTGAAGAGTTTTAATATGAGACTGAGCATTCATTGATATCTCATGTTAGTTTTCCATAGGGCATGAGTCTAGGTTCAGTGAAACAAACAGAAATATTATTTGCAGACAAAGTATAATAATTCAGCAAACTCAAATTTGGAGCTGCTGCTGTTGAGGAGTTATTCAGGGCCATTTAACATGTTTGAGCCAATTTAATTTTTCTTTTTTTCATTTGGTAGTTGAGATTGGGAACTGGGAAGTGATTCTGTTTAACAGGAAAGTTTATAGGAAAGAGTTTATGCAGAGCATACTATCAATCATATATTGTAAACATGATTACAACATTTACACTACATCACATCAAAAGCCAAACGTCATGTGACATCTCCACCATCATAAACTTTAAGAAGGCATATTTAATGTACAGCAATCAATTTCTGAAACTGGATGTTTGCTATCAGTACTGAAAGCAGCAGTGATCTGGTTGTAAAGAACTGAGAAGACAGTGCAGATGCCAAGCAATCAGTGATGCAGCAGCTTAGGGAAAGACCAAGACTCACTGTCACCTGGTGCAGTTATAGTGAAGATGTTCAGCATCTCTCCAGCTGTGCCTGTGATTAAATTGTTATTGACATCTTGCTACATTGTCTGGAGACTCATCTATGTCAAACCACTCCCTTTCACTTCATGATGTCTGACTTTGGTTAATCTCACTGGGTATTTTACTTATAGAACTTCAACTTTTTTTACTAGAATTTTACTATGGTTGTGATTTTTTCTTATTTCTGTTGTTATTTTTCAGTTCTTATTTTTCTGTTTATTTTCTGTTCTTATTTTTCTGTTGTGACTGGTGAGATGGATCTGAATAGAAGGGGTCTGAATTTTCACTTGTTACTGAGATTAATCTAAGTGCAACCTATGTCTAGCTTCCAGTTGGAAATCATTATCCATAATGTACATCTGGTCAGTAACTCTGAAGCAAGAAAAATACATTACTTCGAGGAACATTTGTTTGTCACTTTGATGACTCCACTGTCAAGGATTCAGGGTAATGTAGTCCACAGGGCTGTTCTTAGTGGTAAACAGTGCCAGAGTGAATTTTAGTGTTGTGGGAGATCCTCCTACAAAGTGCCCTAGGCACAGGAACCTCATACTACAATACAACTGTGCTGCCAACAGTGGTCTTTGTGTATATTCTGTCTTCATAGGCTCTTTCCCAAAAAGAAAGTCTATGAGACTCTGTGCAGCAAGGCTTTTGAGTATGGAGAGGTGGAATGGGGACATGCAATTAAAAAGAAGTTTAGCCTCTGGGTGCTGGGATCAGGAACAATGGGAACTGAAATGGTTGGGAATTGGAATTTCTGTTATAAAGGAAATTGCAATGGATGGAATCTATGTGTAGTCTGAAACAGAAGAAAATGTTGAAATATTTCTTTCTATCATAGAACTGATGGAGTTTGATTACTGTGGTAGTATTTAAAATAGAAATTGTTTCAGTATTAGTGTTTTATATCTCACAGAATTTTCAACATTAGATTTAATATTCCCATGCGATACATAACGCTTGTAACTTGTAACTAACATAGTGTGTATAGGTAGCAGTGTTGTACGGACTTGGTGTTTTGTTAAAATGTTGGCAATTTAAGTTTAACAAAACTGATGAAATGTAAGTTACATATTCCAGACAACTGAGAAGCTCAGCTGCTTCTCTGTGGCACTACTGCTGGCAGTAATGAGGTAAGTTACTGCTAAGCAGTAATGTAGTGAGTGAGCCTGTTGTTTCCTTACTCCATTTCAACAGGCCTTTTACATCTGCTTGTTGCTAGGTATAACCAGTGACAGACTTCTTGTACGTACTACTAACACTGTCACATGTAAAACTAATTATTCACTTTTCATTTGTGATATGTGTCTAATGTAGCAGCATAATTGTCCCTGCTATATGTTTAATTTATCTTGTACGTTTGCTGTAAGACACAGTTCATTTGAGATTTGCTCAACAAGAACATCACATCTCCAACAGCTGTCTATACACCTCTGGCCACTTGATATCCTCATTGTTGCTAAACTACTCCGCTAAGTGCTGAAGACCAACAAAATGAGTCTGGTTTTAACTATAACAGCCCAAAGCTGAGGTGGGAATGACAGGGCAAGAGGCCCTTTCAAACAGTTCAATTCAGACTCTAGCTCTCAGGAGATTAACAGGTTATTTTGCAGCTTGAGAATTTATCTAGATTTACCACTGTTTCATGATAATCAGGAGAAAATGACTGAGATAAAGAATCAGTCCAATTCCATATATTAACTCATTTGCTGTTTTGCCACTCTTTTGTTTGGCACCATGGGAGGGATTCAGTTACCTAAACATCATTCCCTAGTGTTATTTTAGATGTTATGGGGTACCCCACCTTGCCTCCAGCTGCTGTCCCAGATGACCACAGGGCTCCCATAAGTCCTTGGCAAGGGTTTCAAGTGTACAACTGTGTGTTGAAGTGCAGTGGGCTTTTGTGTCAAAGCAACTGTATCCATTTTTTTTACTGCTGCAGTTGAACTATGTTTCCCATAAGGGATCTCAGCTACAACACCAGTGCTGTGGCATAGTGGAGCAGCTCTGACTTTTTAACAGACCCAGAATTTTATTAAGAATAGGACATTCATATATTACTGTAAAGGAATGAAAAGATCAACAAAGAAAATTTGGATAACTCCTCATGCTTCTAGCTCACATACTGAGTATTGTCATCCTCAAAGCACTATACCTAGAAATTGGTCAGTCTGGATTTCCAAACATTTATTACCCAGCTGTCTGAGGTCCTGAATACTTATCCCACCACAAGTTTCATTCATCACCTCACTCAAATCCCACTCTTTAACCCTTGGTAGATGACAGACCCAAAAAAGTGGCTACTCTCTGCAGTTTCACCGACACCTCTTCGCCAAATCCCTCTCTGCAGCATACCCATAGTGTCTGTGATATCAGCCCTGCTTTTGCTCGCTGAAATTGCAATGAGGTTAGCTTTGGGTGCCTGCCACCAGCTGTTTTCGCACATAGCCAGCTTCACACAGATACTGTTGATCTGTCCATCCATGTTCTGAAGTCAGGTCTGCACCATGGTCATGGCTCCTCCCCATGCTTGACACAGGCCCTCCACTTTAGGAATGCAGAGAAAAACAAACCCCTGTGCCACCTCTGACTGTACTTTTTCGGTCTGTTAGCAAGCCAAAGCTATGACTTGTAAACTCAGTGTCCTTCTGAAAGTGGACCTAGAATAATAATCTACTTAGCAATATAAACACAGGCAAGTTCCAACCAAACCTTCAAAACTCAGCAAGAGACCTTATCAGCAAGCATGTAAACAAAGATCCCCCAGAGCTGCATTTTGTCTTTTTGAGAGGAACAGACCTCAGTTTAACATTAAGACTATCCCTCCTACACGTAAACACGTAAAAGGAGACATTTTTCTTGTCTTTTCTCCCCTTTAAACTGATCACTTTAGACAGTGTTTACTCTTTTCTCATCATTCCTCTTTTGAAATATTGTCCTCTGCTATGCCTTCTGTTTGTCATTCCTGATTTAGATATAAATTCTTTGGAACAGGGGAAATATCTGTATTTGTAAGTTGTCCAGTAAATTTATGGTGCTGTATAATATATGATTGTAAGTGTAGAACTTTTTTCAGTTTGACATTCCAACTTATATTTTTAAAGCCATAAATAAAGTATTTATGAGCAAGATCTTGAATGTTTTATTTTTAATGGATTATACTTGAATGTTTATTTCAGAGCTGCATAAATACTGAAATAATGTGGGCAGAACTTTCTCCTTGTTCAGGCAATATTGAGGTGCCCTCTTTACTATCAGAAAAGGGATCCTCTGCTTATGAGGATCCAGCACACTGTGTATCACCGGGGAAGAGTGAGCAATGATGGCTCCAACTAAAAATGACTTCAGAAAGGACAAACAATGACTGCCTTTCAAAAGCACTTGTGAACTAAGCTGATACACAGAAATGTTATTTTGATATAGCACAGAGTGAGTATGAATGTTCATTTCTTAAGAAAATATTTGAGTGCAGCTGTTGCTCTCTCTTGTTCCATATGGTTATGCTTTTAAACATGGCTTGAACTTGAAGTGTTTTCCAATTATAAAAAAGAACTTTAATGAAATCCTTTTTCCAAAAATAATATTCACATGTGCATCTTTGCTTCCGATATCCTTCTAATTAGTTAATTTCTTAACATACGTTTCCCTTGTTCCTTTGCTCTTTCCTATATGCATTTTATACCCACAGCTCCAAAATCTTCTTAACTGGCTCAGGGGCGTGGAAAGGTTAGGCAGCTTTGTTTTTACTGCAAAGGATCTCAGTTTACTATCATGACAGTGTGTTAAATCTTATAAGCCAGATATGTCACCTCTTTGTTATAGGCTCAAACCAATCCTCCTGTTTTGACGATATTCACTGAGTTTCCTGTTGTACTTGTCTCTGTTCTAGACTCACCCCTCAGCATGGGCTGATACTTTGTTAATGTATCACATCATCATGAAAAAGAAATGTCACCTTAAATATGGGAGTATGTTGATGGCAATGTAGCTGGGGTTATACATTAGGAGTTGGACTCCTATCTATACTGACAGTGAAGCATGGCTGTAGACAGGTCATTTTCTTTTAAAGATAATGTTCTGCATAGAATGTTAACCAGATGCCCTTTCCAGTAGCCACATAGACGAAAGCAAAAATTGCACTGAGCCTCCCAAAGAAGACTGGTAGATTTTAAATATCACTGGCAAGACAACAGTCTGAAGTGCTTTGTGCTTATTAAATGACCTTCAGGAATGTATTTTTTGAAGATCACAATTTTTTAATGAAAGTCAGGTAAGTAAAATTTGTTTGTCTCCCCGTATGTAAACTATCACCAGCTAAGCAAAAAGCTTTCTGCATCTACTGCTGAGGCACATCTTCACAGGGGAGTTGAGAGATCTTCACAGAGAAATGCTGAAATGAGTCTGATATATGAGTGATTAACAAAAATAATATCCAAATTTGCTAATTTATGCTGTGCAAGCAGTGCATCCACTGTGACATTAGATACTAGATTTTATTTTCCCCTGAGTATCTTGTACAGATAATCTGCAACAGTTTAATAAACACAGTCTGTAGCCTTCCACTATCAGCTTTGCATTCCATGGATGATGTGAGTAGCTGCTGGCACTCAGAGTCTGATGACAGTGTTTCTCCATTACAGACTTGCTAAGTTAGATGGCTTGAGGTCAGGCAGCTAAGTGCACTTTTCTTTCCACTGGCTGCTATGGGGAGGTAATTAATTAATCACTGCTCAGCTCCTCCCTGGTTTTGAAAATGGTAAGTTTCTGAATTGAGCTCATGGGAAGCGTATGGTAAAATCCTACAGATTTTTTCTGTATTTCCATAAAAGGTAGGACCAGGTCTACTGATTATCATAAGGTTCCTCATTTTTCCAGGTAAAGTGCTCTGAGACAGTTTACTTCTTAATGCAGCTTCTTATCAATCCTCATTTTGACCGCTGTTGGGAATAGGGATGATATATACCTTCAAATCCATGTAAAAGTAGCAATAATTACACTAGTTTATAAAAACCCCTAGCCTCCACATTTATCTTCTTTTTGCTCTTTTTTCCTCCTTTCTTCTCTTGTTCCAACTGCTCAACTACAATGGATGTATGTAAAGTGTGCTTATGCATCTAGCAAAACAGAAATTTGCACTGTAAGGAGAGAGAAATGCATTTTTAACAAAATACCAATTAATCTTTGTGTACGTCCTGAAAGTAAATTCTTACAGCAGACGAGGAAAAGAATTTTTAATAAGCACTTGAATGCTCGTGGAATACAAAATCTTCTATGTGTTTGGCTATGATGTGTGCATCTCAGAATTCATGCTCATCAGCACAGAATAATTGTCCCTTAAGATTAAATATGAAAGACATTTTGGCTTAAGAGCTGGTGCAGACGCAAGAATTTTGGCTTTTTTGACCATGGGGCAATTTACACTGAACCTGGCATGATGGCTGCTGATGCATGCAGCCTGTCCCTGAGGGGTAAGAGGATCTTAGCTGAAGAATTAGCGGGACTCACTGACAGGTCTTTAAACTAGGAATGAAGGGGGAAGGGGACAAAATAAGGGCTACTGGGGTTGAACGGGTCATTCGAGGGCTTGTACCAAACTCCATGGGCAATGACGGCAGAGTGCATAGGGAAGGAGTAGGGCAGGGGGATGCTGGGGATGCTGCTGTTCTAGGGGATCCTAGATCCCTTATAAAGGTGGTGAGACGGATAGCCCGGCTGAAGTGCCTTTATACCAACGCACGCAGCCTGAGTAACAAGCAGGAGGAACTGGAAACTGTGATGCACTCGGGAAGTTATGACCTTGTTGCTATCACAGAAATATGGTGGGATGACTCCCACAATTGGGATACTGCCATCGACGGCTATAGACTCTTTAGGAGAGATAGGCGAGGTAGGAGGGGTGGGGGAGTTGCTCTCTATGTCAGAGATTGGATAAACTGTGAGGAGCTCCCTATGAGAAACAGTCAGGAACAGGTTGAGAGCCTGTGGGTTAGGATTAGAGATGGAACTAATATAGGTCAGCTGGTGTTAGGGGTATACTACAGACCACCTGATCAAGGGGAGGCTGTTGACGAGGCTTTCTTGCTCCAGATGCGTGAGATGTCTGGCTCACGGGCTCTTGTCCTGGTGGGGGACTTCAACCATCTGGACATCTGCTGGGAAAACCACACGGTGAGCTGCAAGAGCTCCAGAAGGCTCTTGGAATCCATTGACGATAGCTTTCTGGTTCAGGTATTGGACAGACCGACCAGAGGTGAAGCGTTGCTAGACCTGCTGCTCACCAACGCTGAGGAGATCATCAAAGGCGTCAACGTTGGAGGCTGCCTGGGCTCCAGCGACCACGCCCTGGTTGAGTTTGTGATCTCAAGCGATGTGGGCCTGGCAAAGAGCAGGATCAGGACACTGAACTTCAGAAGAGCAGACTTCAAGCTACTCAATGGATTGCTGGCCAAGATCCCCTGGCGCGCTGCCCTCAAAGACAAGGATGTTGAGGAGAGCTGGCTGCTCTTCAAGGATGCCCTCCTGGAAGCACAAGAGGTCTCCATTCCTCTGAATAAGAAAGTGGGCAGGCATGGTAGGAAACCGGCATGGCTCAGCAAGGATCTGCTGAGAGAACTGAGGGCGAAGAAAGGGGTGTACAAGCTCTGGAAACAAGGCTGTGTCACCTGGGAAGAGTACAGGGATGCCGTCCGGACTTGCAGACGTGGGATCAGGGAAGCCAAGGCGCAGACAGAACTGAACTTGGCAAGGGACGTGAAAAACAATAAGAAAACCTTCTACAGGTACATTGGCCAGAAGAGACAGGTCAAAACGGGCGTACCTACTTTGGTAAATTTAAAAGGAGAACTGGCTTCAACAGATGAAGAGAAAGCTGAGGTGCTGAATGAGTTCTTCACCTCGGTCTTCACTGGTGGCCAGGATTCTAGTCTTTTTCACGTCCCTGAACCCTGCATCCCCAAACCTCTATGTGGGGACCAAGGAGGTAAATCCCTCCCCACTGTAAGGGCAGAGCAAGTCCGAGAGTGCCTCCTTAGACTGAATGAATACAAATCTATTGGGCCGGATGGCGTGCATCCCAGGGTCCGGAAGGAGCTGGCTGAGGTGGTTGCCGAGCCGCTCTCCATCATATTTGAGAAGTCGTGGCTGTCAGGTGAGGTCCTGGATGACTGGAGGAAGGGTCACGTCACTCCCATATACAAGAAGAGGAGCAGGGAGGACCCGGGGAACTACAGGCCGGTGAGTCTCACCTCTGTGCCTGGGAAGATCATGGAACAGATCCTCCTGGACAACATGCTCGATCACATAAAGAATGAGCATGTGATCCGAGACAGCCAGCATGGCTTCACCAAAGGAAGGTCATGCCTAACTAATCTTGTGGCCTTCTATGATGGAGTGATGGCATTGGAGGACGAAGGGAAGGCGACAGATGTCATTTACCTGGACCTGAGCAAGGCCTTTGACATGGTCCCCCACCACATCCTTATCTCCAAATTGGAGGGAAGTGGATTTAATGGGTGGACGACCCGATGGATAAGCAATTGGTTGAAAGGCCGCAGACAGAGGGTGGTGGTCAATGGCTCTATGTCCAGGTGGAGGCCGGTAACAAGTGGCGTCCCCCAGGCATCTGTCTTGGGACCGGTGCTCTTTAACATCTTTATCAATGACATCGATGACGGAATCGAGTGCACCCTCAGCAAGTTTGCTGACGACACCAAGCTGAGTGGTGCGGTTGATATGGTGGAAGGAAGGGATGCCATTCAGAGGGACCTCGACAGGCTGGAAAGCTGGGCTCGGGTGAACCTAATGAGGTTCAACACGACAAAGTGCAAGGTTTTGCATTTGGGCTGGAAGAACCCCAGGCACCTGTACAGGCTGGGAGGAGTGGTCCTTGAGAGCAGCTCTGCAGAGAAGGACCTGGGGGTCCTGATGGACGAGAGACTTAAAATGGCCAGCAGTGCGCTCTGGCAGCTCGAAAGGCAAATGGGATCCTGGGCTCCATCAGGAGAGGGGTGGTCAGCAGGGACAGGGAGGTGATTGTCCCTCTCTACTCGGCTCTTGTGAGGCCCCATCTGGAGTACTGTGTCCAGGTGTGGAGCCCTCAGTACAAGAAAAACGTAGAGATTTTGGAAAGGGTCCAGAGGAGGGTGACTAAGATGATCAGGGGGCTGGAGCACCTCCCCTATGAGGACAGGCTGAGGGAGTTGGGCTTGTTCAGTCTGGAGAAGAGAAGGCTGCGGGGTGACCTCATTGCAGCATTTCAGCACCTAAAGGGAACCTACACCCAGGAGGGGAGTAAACTCTTCAAAAGGGCTGACAATAGCAGGACTAGGGGAAATGGATCCAAGTTGAAGGAGGGAAGATTTAGGTTGGATGTGAGGGGGAAGTTCTTTACTAGGAGAGTGGTTAGACCCTGGAACGGGCTGCCCAGGGAGGTTGTGGATGCCCTGTCCTTGGACGTGTTCAAGGCCAGGTTGGACGGGGTCCTGGGCAACCTGATCTAAATGTGTATGTTTGGTGGCCCTGCTAGGCAGGGGGGTTGGAACTACATGATCCTTGAGGTCCCTTCTAACCCGGGTGATTCTGTGTGATTCTGTGTGACTGAGCAAGCCCTTTTTAAAATACTCCATAAAAATATTACAGTATTGAGCAATGGAGTGGAGACGGTGGCTCCAGGCAGTCTCTTTCCAGACTGTGTGGGTTTTAGAAGGTTGGTGTGTATTGCCAGCAAGGAGCAGGATTTAGGGGACCACCACTTCTTTGGACCTCTTCAGAGAATCTGCAGTCGGTTTTGTTTTTTTTTGGGGGGGGGGAAGGAGACCTGATCTTATTCAGACACTAGGACATTTACAGAAACAAGTAACTAATAGAGCTTTACAAAGGAAAATGGACAGCAATCTATGTTGTCTTGCCCACTCTCTATGCTGATTCATACCAACACTGGAGGGAAATAACATGGTTCCTCCAGAGGGAAGTGCACTCTCTGTAAGGAGTGAGCAGATTGCTCATAGGAGTGGATCTATGACCCGCAATAGTTGTACATCCTCATGCTATCATTTGAACCAGATCTGCTCCCAAAAAGAAATCAGGACTACTTATCACTAAGGAAGAAAAGAAGCAGGTTCATCTCCTATAACAAAAAAGGTGTTGTGGTTTCCCTCAGCAAGTTTGCTGATGATACAAAGCTGAGAGGATTGGCTGACACACCTGAAGGCTGTGTTGCCATTCAGCAAGACCTGGACAGGCTGGAGAGCTGGGCAGAAAAAAACCGGATGAGGTTTAACAGAAGCAAGTGTAGAGTCTTGCATCTGGGGAGGAATAATTGCATGCACCAGTACAGGTTGGGGGATGACCTGCTGGAGAGGAGCTCTGCGGAGAGGGACCTGGGTGTCCTGGTGAACGACAGGTTGGCCATGAGCCAGCAGTGTGCCCTGGTGGCCAAGAGGACCAGTGGCATACTGGTGGGCATTAAAAAGAGTGTGGCCAGCAGGTCGAGGGAGGTGATCTTCCCCCTCTACTCTGCCCTGGTAAGGCCTCATCTGGAGTACTGTGTCCAGTTCTGGGCTCCCCAGTACAAAAAGACAGGGATCTCTTGGAAAGAGTCCAGTAGAGGGCCACAAAGATGGTGAAGGGCCTGGAGCATCTCTCTTATGAAGAAAGGCTGAGTGAACTGGATCTGTTCAGTTTTGAAAAAAGAAGACTGAGAGGGGACCTGATCCAGGTCTATAAATATCTAAGGTGTGGGGGGCAGAATGGTGAGGCCGGACTCTTTTCAGTGGTGAGTGGAGACAGGACAAGGGGAAACGGCTGGAAACTGCAGCATAGGAAGTTCCGCACAAATGTGCAAAGGAACTTCTTTACAGTGAGGGTGACAGAGCACTGGAACAGGCTGCCCAGGGAGGTTGTGGAGTCTCCTTCTCTGAAGATATTCAAGACCTGCCTGGATGCCTACCTGTGTGACCTGGTGTAGGGAACCTGCTTTGGCAGGGGGGTTGGACTTGATGATCTCTGGAGGTCCCTTCCAACCCCTACACTTCTGTGATTCTGTGATTCTGTAAGTACTATTTCAAAATGTCAGAAGTGGGCTGATGGGTTAAAGGGCACCACATACCATTCCAGTTCACTTCCAAGCTCAGCAGGTGAGAAAATATGAACTGAATGGTCAACATACATGTTTTGAGCTCTAGATTATTAAAAATTCTTGTGCTTTTCCATCACAAGTATTCCAGCCTTGTAATTGGAACACTGTGTAGTAAACTAGTCTAAATACCAAGCAGACCAACTGCCTGCAGTGTGTCAAAAGGAAAAAGTTTCCACTTAAGCGTCATCTTCTCCCTCACAAATTGTTTCTTCTTGGTCTCAGGTATCCAGTGACCAGTTTTTTCAATAAATGACTGCCTTGGTGGAGCTTGTGAAGGTAACAGTTATGTGCAAGTGAGCATGGAGCTTATATGATGAAAACCTTGCTTCTTCAGGAAGCAAGTGATCTTGCTTCCAAGTAGACAGAAGTAAAGTATATTCAGAACCTTGGTGTTAAGTACAGAGTGATCTGTGAGTATAAATCTGCCCTATATTACTGTCACTTTGCTCCCATCTTGGGTGTCCAGAGAGAGTAAATTTCTGCATATATAGTCTTTACTTGGAGCACCAGCAGAATCTAGAAAAACAGGTGAAGTGATCAGTGATTTCTCCCATTATTGTGACCCCAGTTATCTGTGCCTCCTACTTGTTTCTTGCAGGCCTGCCAGGTATAAAAACCACCACAAAAATAAGCCTCTTTAATGACAGAAAAGATCATAGCCTTGGGTTCTTTCTAGAGCTTGCCTAATATCATCTGATTAACGATCACAGTGCAGTAAGTTACTCAGATCAGAAAGCTCTCTATATTTACTGTCTTCAAATATAAACGCAAACTAAGAAAGAGCTATTTATGTACTACTGAGGCTAACACAATACAAATTTCATTTAATTTAACACTAGAAAAAAATCTGTCAGAAATTCCACTTTTAGGAATGGCTATTATTGTTCTGCATAGTGCAAAGACCAGGAACGTTAACACATTTCAGCAGCTAATAAAATTACTCTTTTGTATTTTTTAAATTTGCAATCCACTTAGTTTATACATTCTAGGGATAAAAAGGAAAAATACATCAATGTTCTGAAGAAACACTGTCTAAGATGGACATTCCATCTGAAAACAGAACAGCTGTAATATTACAAATACCTAGCTGTGATACAGTGCCAAAGAACCACAGAATTTTCCACAGAGGTTGGAAGGGATCCCTAGAGGACATCAAGTCCAACCCACCTGCAAAGCAGGCTCCCTACAGTAGGTTACACAGGTAGGCATCCAGGCAGGTCTTGAATATCTCCAGAAGAGAATCCATAACCTCCCTGGGCAGCCTGTTCCAATACTTTGTCACCCTCACTGTGAAGAAGTTCCTTTGCATATATTGAACTATACTGAACCGGACCAGACCCAGCACTGACTCCTGAGGAACGCTTCTAGTCTCAGGTCTCCAACCAGACTCTGCCCCACCAATCACACAACCTCTGAGCTCAGTCAGTCAGCCAGTTCTCAACCCACCTCTATCCCACTCTTCTATCCCACATCTATCCACACTTTATCAGCTTCAGTATCAGGATGTCACAGGAGACAGTATCAAAAGCCTTGCTGAAGTCAAGGTAGACAACATCCACTGCCCTCCTCCCATCTACCCAGCCACCGTCTTTGTAGAAGACCAACAAGTTGGTCAAGCACCATTTCCCCTTGATGAATCCAGGCTGACTACTCCTGATATCCTTCTTCTCTTCCAATTGCTTGGAGATAGCATCCAGAACAAGTTGTTCCATCACCTTTCCAGAGGTGACTGTCCCTGGAAACTGACTGGCAGTTTCCTGCATGCTCCTTCTTACTGTTTTTGAAGACTGAAGTGACACTGGCTATCCCCCCATCTTCAGGCACCTCCCCTGTTCTCTAAGACCTGTCAAAGATGATAGAGAGTGGTTCAGCAGTTGCCTCTGCCAGATCTCTCAGCACAGATGGATTCATTCCATCAGGACCCATGGATTTGTGCACATTAATCCTACGTAGATTGTCCTGGACCACCCCCTCCTCAACCAGAGGGAAGCTCTCAGTTTCCCAGACTCTCTTCCCTTCAAGACCCAGGAGTCCTGAGGGGCAATCTTTGAAGTGAAGACTGAAGCAAAGAAGGTGCTCTGCATCTCTGCCTTCTCAGCATTCCCCATTACCAGGACACTTCCCTTACTCAGCAGGTGACCCTCATTATCCCTAGTCTTCTTTTTCTATTAACATACTTCAAAACAAAACAAAACAAAGAAACAAACAAGCAAACAAAAAAACAACAACCAAGCAAACAAACAAAAAAACCCCCTTCTTATTAACCTTTATCTCCTTTGCCAGCTTCAGCTCCAGGTGAGCTTTAGCCTTCCCTGCAGGCCCTGGCAACATTCCTATACTCCTCCCAGAGGACAGGTCCTTTTTCCACATTTCATAGATCTTCTTCCTCCCTTTGATCTTATCCATGAACTCCTCACTCATCCACACAGGTCTCCTGCCTCCCTTCACTGATTTCCTATTCTTGGGGATGCACCGATCTTGAGCTTGGAAGAGGCGCTGTTTAAATGCTGCCCAGCTCTCACAGGATCCCCTACCTTTTAACACTCCAGACCATGAGATACCTCCAAGTGGGTCCCAGAAAAGGTCAAAGTTGGCTCTCTGAAAGGTCAGGGTAACAATCTTACTTTCTGCCTTACTTCTTCCACTCAAGATCTTGAACTCCACCATTTCATGATCGCTATATCCCAAGTTTCCCCCAACATTTATAGCCCAAACAAGTCCATCCCTGTTGAAATGAACAAGGTCCAGAAGCACCCCTTGCCTTGTTGGCTCCTTCACCATCTGCATCAGAACATTATCTTCACCACATTGCAGGGACCGTCTGGAGCATGCGTGCCTGACTGTTGCTTACCCAAAAGGTATCTGTATGATTAAAGTCCCCCACGAGAATGAATAATTGGAATGGCAAGGCTACTTCCAGCTGCTTGTAGAAGGCCTCATTAACTTCATCCTCCTGATCTGGTGACCTGTATGCAGTACATCTCCACAACATTGTCAACCACCCTTTAATTCTCACCCACAGGCTCTCCACATATTCTTCACCCTCTCCCAGTTGGAGCTTATTACATTCTTGTTGGTGTCTCATATAAAAGGCAACTCCTCCACCTTGCTTCCCCAGCCTGTCTTTCCCAAAAAGGAAAGTAGACACTGAAGTCCTTCACAAAGAATTCATTGCACAGGTGGAGAAACTGCAACACGGCTCAGTGGAAGTGGCTTGTGAAGTCTGTCCAGAGCAGAGTTGCTCTCAGAAGTGAAAGGTGAGGAATTTCTCTCAGCAATACTTGCACTTACCAGATCAATTTAGGTAAGTCAGTGTCTTTTCTTGCACAATAACACAGAGCAACTCCAGCATCCCTGAACAGATCAATTGTAATGGACCAATGAAAGTCTAAGGTCTGGAGTCTCCTAAGTTTGTCACTAGTACAAGTGTGAAATGCCCATACATATTCTCAGTCATCCAATCCACTAAAAATGTAGTGGGATGGATTACAACTTTCTTACTTTTCAAGGAAAATGTTATGTAAATACTGGGATACTTCATGAGCTTACAGAGTGAAGTTTGCTAAAACAGTGTAAAAATTCTGGCAGGCTAGAGAAAGAAAATAAGAAGAGATACACTGAAAACGAGGCAGGCAGGTGTTGTGTACGTGTTCTTCCTACCCTAAGAACCTTCTGAAGATCCCAGTGCATTTAGGGCATGCCTGCCTACTCCCACTTCAGCTGCCTAAGTACTCAAATGACAGTTTGTGTGATGCTGGTTGGTTCTGATGAAGGCACTTCATCAGTTCTGGTTCTGATTTCTTGTTCCACTGTTTTTTAATTCTCTTTGTGCATCCAATTTGAGGCTTACAACTGCTGCGGCTCATGGGCCACTGTAACTCCTGTTCTACCTGAGTAAGAGTGTGGAAGTGGTGGGGAGTCTGCAATTTCCTTTCAACTGCTGTCACCACAGTGAGATCGTGTCCTTTACATTCTTAGCACCTGATTGCCCCTGAAAAATACCACCTTTCACTCCTACAGCTATATAGTGTGTGCCGTACACTATTGCCAAAGATAGGGACTCACAGAAACTAACTCTGCTTCACCATCAGAACTTCAAACTTAACTATTGCTCTTGCAGCTGCTATTGCCTTTCCCTTCTGCTGTACTGAATAACAAAACAAAGCAACAACAAAAATGCACCAGGTAGTGGGAAGGGCCCTTTTACAAATACATTAGCTGTAATGAGAGTACAGGAGAAATGTCTGACTACTCACCACACCAGGTACTAAAAAAGAGGGTGGCTGCTGGTGTTTCTCTTGGTGCTGTTATAGCAGTTTTTTTTCCAACAAGGATATGCTGCTAATATTTTATTTCCATCCATTACACAAGTCTCTCTTTGCAAAACACATGTATGTATATTCACTCATATATATGCAGTTCCCACAGTTCTTTCCTCCTGCTCATCCTCAAGTCCAGCTTTACTTCATTCATTTCCTTCCTGAAGCACATAAATTTGGGAGCCAGCCTGATGGGAGTTGCAATTTGCTAAGTAATTGAATGTAAAAGCTCATTTTGTAGGTCCCCAGTTTAGAAGTAGCACTGAAGAACAGGTTTCTGACTAGCCTGGGGGATGAGTTCCCCTCAGAAAAGCTTCCATGGTCATAAAGATAAACGAGTCTCATTTTCTACTTGTCTGGTACTTGAATTCCTACTATGCCTATTCTCCAGACTGGTGGTGGTTCATCCATGTAAGGGAGAAGAAAACATCAAGGAGTAAACTGAGGGCTGAGCAATAAGGTGGAAAATTCAGATCTATTTAATGAAAGATTAAGATTCAAATATTATGATGGAAAAACAATATGTGCATATAGCACAAATTTGGTGTGAATGAATCAAGGTGAAAGTAGTATTGCATACATGTGTACATGTTGCTTCGGGAGGAAAAAATCTCAACAAAGTTTCCCTCACACATCAAATGCAAATTTTTGCTTAATTACATTGTGTTCTGCAATCTTTTGTAGAAAATGTTAATGTTGAATGTCTACATAGATTGAGAATAACAATGTTTTGGTAGTATTAGAAGGCGGGTTGAAGGAATGATAGATAGTTGACTTACTCTTGTGCTCCTATGTATTTGTTTTTGTATGAGTAGCAAAGCACACATATTTGGGAGCCCCCTGGCGGGAATTGCAATTTGCTAAGAAATTGAGTGTAAAAATTATCTTCAAATTGTTAGTAATCACCCTTCCTCTAGCTAGCCTTTGCATTATTGTTAAGTTTTGCTTTGACTGCCAACCAGAATCTGATGAAAAAATCTTCATTTCTCCTGTTTGCATTCTGTAAAGTTATGTCACTCTTTTTTTTTTACGCATGACTTCATGTGCTAGCAATTTGACTTAATGAGTGGCTACAATAAATGTAAATTATGGGAATAATGTTGTAAGTTTGCTATACCATTCCCATGTTTAAACAAAGTGTTGCATTAAAAGAGATGTAAAACATATAATTGCATCGAGGCCTTGAATAAAATCCCAATTCTTAGCTAAATGTTACCCCTTTTTGGACAACGTGGACAAGCCTTGATACTCTCTGCTTTTTAAATAGAATAGCAGAGTTTCTTGGCATCTGAGCTTTTTCCAATGAGCTGACATGTGTATATTTTTCATTTTTCCACTGGCACACTGAGGATGCCAAGGACTTCACACCTGGGCAGATTCCTTCTGTGAAATGTCTTCTTCCTCCTGCAACTGAGCTTTCTTTCTCCTGAAATGTCTGCACAATGGTCTACAAGATTGGCGATGAAGAGGAAGAGCTGATGACCCAGGGGAGGGGCTGGAAGGATGCAGACCACAGCTGAACCATCTCTCCATGGTCTGGAGTGGAGTCGTGCTAGGCCGGCCCTGTAGCAGCTGCTCAGAGACACACAGGCTACCAGTGGGCTTCTTCTCTAATCAGTGTCTCTACTGTGCTCATCTGACCCACTTATGAGAATATTATGAAAAAGTTATTCAAAACTCTATTTTAAGAAGTCTGTAGCACCGGCAGAATAATAGCACTGTTTCAAAAGGCTGTAATTTTGTTCCCTTGCTTCTCCTAGTATACACTAGGAGAACTTCAGCCTGGTGGTTTCTCCACTTGGTGACTGGCTTACTGCCTTGTAAAACAGTGTGACTGGACTGTTACTACTAAAGAAAGGGATAGGCCTCAGGCTGTCTGATTGGTTGACACTTCTTATTCATTTGGTATAATATTTTTCCTCTTGGAAGTAGCATATAAAACAAAATGTTTGCAACTGTAACACCTCATAACTTACTTTTTCCCTGCAATGACAAAACAATTTTAATATAATTTCCTTAACTTGTAACCAAGCTACTGATATTGCTGTACACTGTTTGCACAGCACAATGGGCTATGGGAATATGGCCATGATGTATGGGTAGAGGAGGTGGACATGCTACCTCACCATGAGCAGAAGTGCCTGCTCCAAATCAAGCTGTGGCTGAGGGATGGCTGCTGCCCTTGGTTTCTCTTCATCAGTCCATGCTGGAAAGGCATGGGACACCTCAAAATATTTGCCATGTTTTCCTAGGTACTCTTTTGGCTCTTCCTGAAAAAATGTTGTCTAGTTGCAAGGTTTCCATGTAATAGAAAGTTACTTACTGCCCCAAGTAGCAGTATGAACTCTGAGGCCCAGCCATTTACCATTTGTCTTTGGGATCAAATTTGCATCATTCCAGTCCTAGTGCAACACACTGTTCCCCTCCAGAATGGTCCCTCAGCCAGAGGAAGTCCAGGATCCTGCAAGAAGATCTGTGCATGCAGAGACATGGACTGCAATGCCAGTACAGCCTGACTGCTTTCATGATATTGGTGTATTCTCCACAGCTTCTGAAGGGGAGAAAGCAGCTTTGCACAAGCCTCAAGTTATTGCAAGCCATTTCAAGAGAGAAAATTGTGCTGTGGAAAAGTTCTTGAAAGTACATTTCCTGCTGAAAGAGCAATTTGGCAGTTCACTTTCCTACCCAGGGCTAAACAAATGCCAATTACCTGATGATTGCCAGGGACTGAGAATGTGTGCACACTTACCCACAGTCAAGTGATACTTGGCAACTTCTTGCCTAAATTACATGTATGGTAATAGCCACTGGCAAGTGCATGTCTTAGAATCTCTGGATTATAAGATCTGATCTTATAATGTGTTTCTATCTAGTTCACTGGAGTTTGATGGCCATTGTCATAGATAGCTGTTATTTTAGACAAACAAGGAACTGCAAGCTAAAAATAATTTGGGGTCAATCCAAAAAATAGGAAAACATTTTCTTTGCTGGAAGAAAAGACATATATAATTATTTTTACTTTTTTTTGAGGCACAAAATGACGTATCACTTTGTTTTGAGAACCATTTGTCTTTACTTCCTCCAAAGCTAGGTATAGTGTTTTATGAAAAAATGCCTCTACAGAAAAATAAATAAATAAATAAAAATCTTTCATTCTCTGAATCTCAGAACCAGGGTTTTCTGTGTGAGAGATTTCTCTTTATTGATACTCTTTGCTCTGGAACATTTTAACACATTTGGCTTGAAAGAGTCTATTATCAACCTGATGTTGAATTATCTGCAGGAAATAGTGCCTCCTGAACTTAGTTCTTTTCTACTCTGATTCTGGTTGCCTTTGTCTCTCAGGGCTATGGTTTCTCATGCTGAGTCAGACCCAGTAACTATAAAGGATCTAAGGTATGGTAGTATTACAAATCTACTACTGCTTGAAATTATGACAGCATATTACCCCTTACTATTTTTTCCTTTTAATTTTTTTATCCTAAATGAGTTTGATTCAGATCAAATTCTGAGATTACCTGCCCAGCATGAGGTTGGGGTATCTTACCTGAAAACATGGCTGGTGTGGTAATCCTCTGCATTTTCTTACTAAGGTTTTCACCACCTTCCCACCTCTGAACAAGCAGCCCTTTTATGTGTGGGTGAATAGCATGGCAATACTAACGCATGCTTTAGCTACACCTTTCTAACATGGGGCCCTGGTGGCCACAATGAAACATAAAACAAGAAAATCCTCAAGCTGCTCCATTTTTTGCAAGGGCAATGTAAGACAATTCAGCCAATTAGCTCTTTTTTTTTTTTTTCTTGTCTTGTACAATTAATAAGTATTGCTAAACAATGACGAGATGAATAGCATTTGCCCTACTGACTATACAATTGCAAACTTCTTGCAAATTTGCCATATTTCTCCATCTGTACTCGTTATCCACACTTGTTCTCCCAGCTGCTTCCAAATGATTGCTTTTGGACATACTAATCGTCTAAATGATCTTGAACTGATGTTCAGTCGCACTTGTAAAATCTTTTCACTTGAGTGCGACTGATTTCCTCAGTCTTTTTTTTCATTCATAGCTCTGATCTGAATTGCTCAGGAGCACTGCTTCACCAACTGGAGTCCAAAAAGGATGTCAGCTCTCCTTTGTAGATACTCACTGCACCTGCTCATACTCCCTTGCTTGATTTTGCAGTGACAGGATCTGTCCCAGCTGACAGCTTGCGCTTTCTCTGGCCAATATCAGTACTGCCACAAAGTGGCATTCATGTGAGCTGTGGTTCACAGTCCACCATGTCCTTGTGAACCCAATTAATCAGCCTACTGCAGAGTATTCTAATAGCTAGCCTGTGAATGATTGCAACTGAGAAGCAGGTTAGGTCATCCTGTCCACCACTGGCAAAGCTGGCAATATGCAGCTTGGAGTGGAAACCAGAGCTAATTCCAGCATACACTTGAGTCAGGTCCCTTTGGGGTGTTGCTTGCTAATGTATTTCAAGCAGATTGAGGCAAGTATATCAGTAAAAGATGTTTTTGCATTCAGATCTGAATAGGACCCTGTAGTTGTGCAACACTAATTTAAATTATTTTGAAACTCTACCAGTACATTTTCCTGCTAAACCTGGTTGGCTAAATGTTTCTTTATTGTGAGGCTGTTGAAAACATACAAAATCAAATTAATATAATGGCTGTTCTACAGATGCCACAGGGTGGCAACTCATGACCTTCATGTTGTGTATGTCCCAGCATGCACAAGTGTGTGGCTTTCAGGATGCTGTGCACTCTTCTGCCCCAGTCTACCCATGCATCTCCTGTGGGTCCCAGTGGTCCCTGCTGCAGGAGTGCCCATCTCAAAGCCGTGCAGCTGCTACAGAGCTGAGCAACCCGAAGGAGGACAAGGGAAGCAAAAGGACACTGGGATATGTTGTCATTGTCAATACTTTTGCAAGAAAATGGAACTTCTTTATTTAAATTGCAGAAAACATTTCTCTGAGGGAAGTGTGGAAAAAATGACATAAGCTCACAGTTCCAAATCTAGCGAGTTTATTCAAATCCCACATAACTATTTTTTTTCTTTAATTGAAGAAAACATTCTGTACTGAAAGTAGAGAGTCAAGTTCCCGCTTGGTAACATTCCCAGTGTGCTGCCTGCATTTTGGCGCTATTTCAGACAGACTCTTCACAGTGCTGCTGACAGGATTCAAAACTCACCAGTGCTGCTGGGCTGAGTTAAAAGCCCACTGCCAGCAGCATGTGTTTGCATGCATAGCTAATCAGACATTGGTTAACATCTCCAGCTCAACAAATCCCAGCAGATCTTAGTTTAACAGATATCTCCTTGGTACTACAAAGAAAAACGTTACATAGTGCAGTCTGAGTGAGCTTGCAGTGATGTGTGCCTGCAGAGTGGGAATATTTCTGTCAGCTCATAAGTCCTTTAGATAAGTTTATGCCCTTCTATGCAAATTGGAAGGTGAGACCTCTTATTGGGATCACTACAGTTTAATTACAACTAGCCTTTTTTTTCTTCCTTCAGATCCTTCAATTAAAACCATGACTGATCATTTTATTGGCCCAGTGTTTCTGCACACCTGGAGGTTTTACAGGACTTTAGTTTAGTTTTGGACTAATTTGTATGGGTGTTTGTCCCCTTCTCTTAACAGGACTCAAAATATCTTACATTCCTGCACCATGCCTTTCCTCCCAGAGGATCTTATAATAATTTATGAACTACAAAAGCTGCTTTTTTTGTAAACAAAAATCACTTTGCCCATCAGTGAAGCGCAGCCACCTGGAGGGGAAGGAGAGCCCACAGCAACAGCTGTCTAAAAGCACACTGCATTGTTACATTTTAAGCTAGAAAGTGATAAGTACCATGTCCAGCTGAATGTATGGTTGGAATTTAAGACAGTAAAATGTCATTTTTCAAACTTGTAATTTGATCAAGAGGACATCCCGACTTTTTGCCCCATGTGCAAACAGACATTTAATTTTAGCATGCAGCTAGGACACCAGGTTCGTAGCTTACCAGAAAGTAAGTCAGTATCTCTAGCAGGAGATTATCCAAGAGCTGTGTAGAAAGGAAATAAAGAATGAAGCAGATAATCAGCTCCAAGGAAAACTTAGTATCATTTCATGAAGGACTAAGTGCTGAGCAATCTCAGGGTACTTCGTTTTTCAGATTTAAAAAAATTGCAGCCCAAAGGAACATGGCTGCAACAATTATCTTGACAGTGCTCACACTGAGCAAAATATGAGAAAAATAATTTTTCTCATAATTGTTGTAATATAATAATAATAGTAATAGTAATAATAATAATAGCAATTATTATTATTATTAAGCCTAATACTGATGATAACCAAGTTCATGCAAACATATTTGAGAATGGTTTTTGTTTGTTTTCAAAGAGATTTCTTTTCCATGACTCAGAACAGACACTAAGCTCTTCTATGGCAAAATGTGTACTTGGAAAACAGAAGTGCACAAAAGGTACAGCAAAATAGACTCAAGTTTGAAACTATAATATACATCTTATCCAGTAAGGGCTAATGCACCAGAAAGTTTTAAAACACTGCAGCAAGAGTAAAGATCTGAAGTAAACACCTTATTGAAATGGAGTTTTGCAGATGTTAACAGCTGACAATGTTAACTGAGACTACAGTTGTTACATGATCCTCACAGCAGTGATAATCACTGCTAATTTAGCTCTCCTCATTCAGGGATCTCACGGCCATCCTGAGCAACTTCATGAGACATGTAGAGGACTGCTGCTGTGACCAAAGCAACAGAAAGGCACCATTCTTCTCTTAATTAATAATTCCTCTGTTAATAAATAAATAAATAAAATGCTTATATATATTTTTTCAGCCAGACAGTTAAAACACCCGTGCTTTCTCCAGGCTATTGTAGACTGGGGAATTTGCAACAGTTGCTCATTTACTGAGTCTGGTGCTGGGATGTGCCCCAGAAATGAGGCATGCCTTCTTCCAAAGACAGGAGGGAAAGAAGGGTGTATTCCTTCCCTTAGTAATATTTTATCTGCATTTCTCTAAAACAAAATGATGTTTAAGCATTGTGAGCCAGTAAAAGAAGGAAGGCAGGAGGGGGAGAGCTGAAAAAAAACTGAGTGTTCTAAGGTGGAATATTGGCAAAAAAAGAGTGACCTGAGTCCTAAATGGCAGCAGAGAATTTGTTCTATTCTTACTTTGTTTATCCCAGAAGTCTACAGACTGTATATATGACTCCTGTGTTCCCATACAACTTACTGCCAAGTCAAATATATGCCCTCTCTTCCCACCCCTACATTCATCTGTAACTCCTAATGTGAAATGCCAGTGTTAATGCACTTTAACCATCACTGTTTTAAGTGCTTATGGAGTATGAAGGAAATAACGTGTACAGAAAGGAAGAAAGGAAGAAAGAAAAAAAAAAGGGAAAGATGATAATTGAAGAAGAAATTTTCACTGGAAAAACAGAAATAGGATAATTTTTCCTGAATTTCTGAATACAGCAGATTGCAGAATTTAAAATAATTTTACAAAATAGAAAGTTTCTTGGTTAGCTTTTTTTTCCCCTCGATTTTTGTTTTGTTTTTGTATCTGTCCAAAGGAAATAATCTGATTTCATTCAAGCCAGTGAAATTCATATGAGAAAAAAGTACCATCACAACTGCGCACCTACATCCAAAGGTCATATAAAGATATTTTCTAAAATTTTATTCCTCTTGTTCTTAATATAGATCTTTCTGAGGCTCTAGTAACATTTTCTCTAAGACTTTCTACTATAATTCAAAGAGAATTTACCTACCACTTTTGTCAAAAAAAAGTCCTGTGAGATAGTCGAGTTAGAGTTAAAGCAGGTTTGTAAACCGGCCTGCAGCAGTTGGTACATTTAATCTTTTTTTTTCTTTTATTAGCATTAATTGAAGATAACCCTTTTAATTCCTCTTGCTTCTCACATACTGTTTCCATGTTAGAAGGTCATTCACAAAGTATAATTCATACCTGGGTTCACTCCATGGAAAGACAGAGTATGTAATTCTTGCAAGGAGACCTACTGATATTTTATCCCCCTGAGATAAGGGTCCGTAACAGGATGAAGATAACATCAGAGCCATTGAGGAGAAAAGTAAATGTACCTGAAAAATACATCATGATCAAACCTGTAAAGTATGTCTGCGGGAAACTTTAGAAGGCCTCAATGTTTTTATCAACTCTATCTTTTTTAAGTACTAAAGTGATATAAAAGCAGGGGGAAATGATTATTGAATTTCAGTTCCTTTACAGTACTTTTTTCAAGGCCATGGGTCAAGTAGAAATATAAAAGAAATAACCTTGACCTACATCTTTTGAAAAATGTGAGTGCAACAAAATCCATGCAGGGGCACTTCAATCATGAAGTTCCTTACCCAGCACACATTTCTACATCTTAACTAACACTGAGAGTACTGAGTTCAGTGAGCCTAAATATGGTGCAAAAATTTTAAGCCTTGTTGAGTATTTAAAGCTATTTTTTTTTCTCTGATACACCTTTGTTCCTCAGTGAGTATATAAATAGATGCCAGTTATGCTTTTTAAAAGCTATAATGATTTCTATAATACAGAGAGAAGAAAATTTGTACCTTGGACACCTGAACAAAATGTCTTTCATAAAGATATGCTCTAATGTGAGGAGAATCACAATCTTGTGATGCAGGGATTAAAGCATCATAATGAATTTACATGTTAACCTGACATATTTTCGAAGTATTTTCAGCAGGTTGACGGAAATGATCCTTCCCCTCTGGTGAGGCCACTTGCAGTTCTGGATCCAATTCTGGCTCACCCAGTATAACAGAGACTTGGGTACACTGGAGATAGTCCAATGAAGGGACACAAAGATGATTAAGAGACTGAAGAACCTCTCCTATGGGAATAGGCTGAGTGTTCTATTCTCAGAAAGTCTGCATAGGCAGGAAAAGAGGAAGTTTGGGGAAGATGTCATTAATTAATAGATGTAACTGTAGGGACAATATGAGGAGGAAGTTGAAGACTGTATTCCAAGGTGCCCATTGACAGGACAAGAGGCAATGGGCACAAACTGAAAAATAAGAGGTGCTCAACACACACTGCCCACATACACTGTGAGACATCCCTCCTTGGAGGTCTTCAGGACCACCTGGATGTTGTCCTGAGCAACCCACTCTGAGTGGCCCTGCGTGAGCAGGGGTTTGACCAGATGGCCCCTAGAGGAATCTTCCTAAGTCTAAGCCATTATATGATCAAGATAGCCAGTAAGACACTGTGAAATAGCTTATCTGTCAGGAACAGTAGATAGAAGAAAAGAAAACTTGTGAAAATGAAATAAAGGAATGATGGAAAAATCCTACTCAGGACCTACACCTATCTATGACCACAGATTAATAATCTTCATGAAATTAAATACTCAGAAATGTGTCTCCAAAAAGAGAAAGTAACTTGCCCAAGACTGTGATTCCTCAGTCCCTGATACCTTGTTCAAAGAAGATAGGGGAGCCATCTGACCCACCACTGAATTAGAGTGTTTGATCTGCACAGAGGCAGAAAGAATAATTGGAGTTTTGAATTAAAATGTTTACAGGCAAGTCTCCAAACTTGTAGCCTAACACAGGGAACAGACTGTAAAATGGTCTGTCAATAAACCACAAGTAATTTGTTGATTTTTTTTTTCAATTTTCTAACATATGAGACATCTGATTTAAATTTGATAGTGTAAATGCAATATTATTCCTGAATTTCCTATGTCCATAATTACATTATGGAATAAAGAAACTAGTTCCAGAGGAATTCCTTTCTGTTTCCTCTGAAAAATCTTTTACATCTAAAAAAGTATGAGTTTAGGCAAACCTGTTTCATATTTCATGATTTATTGTTGTTTACATAGATATGAATTCATCACGTTCTGCTGAACCCCGAACTGAATTTTGTGACGATTAATGGAAAAGTATCAGACTAAATTCTCGCGTGAACCATGGTCATTGTCATCCAGATCAAGAGCTCATAATAGAATATGCTTGAATGTCAGTGAAGTTTTCAGGTGGTAATGAACTGGCTTAGACTTAGAGGCTCTTGGTTGATTCTATTTCCCTGGTGCCTGCAGCAGGAGAAAACAGGCTACGTTAAAACCATCCATTATCAATTTCAGAGTATGAGTTTCATTCCTTGAAGCTGAGAGCTGGAATTGGCATCAGGTTGCTGTGTATAGGAAATCAGAACATAACTGAAACTGGAAAGGAATTAAGAGGATGGAAAAAATAGAAGCAGAACAACCACAACCTCAAAACAGTTCCTACTGCATGCAATTCAACCCACGCCTATTGTGCTTAGCTCTCTTTTCCCATGCACTTGTTTTTGATCTACAGCACATGCAATGGTGGTAACTGCTTCGACCAAGGGAACATTTGCAAGCTATCAGAGGAGGTGGAGTCACTTAGGCAACTGGAAAGGGAAGCTCTGTTATTTCTCAGGGTATTTATAGAAGGGTACCCCACTGCCATTTGTGCTTCAGGGAGGTCCCTCTCTTGATTACTGATAGTGTATACTTTAGCCATGTGTGGTGCAGCAGATTGGGTTCTGTATTGTAAGCCACAGTTTCCTTTTCCCATAGCTTCCTTTGAACTTTGCAGCCTTATGCAATAAAGTTATGTGTGGTGCTGGACTGGCCCACCCAAAGAGCAAGATATTTCTTGGAAGCTGTCTTCCACTTCCCTATGGTAAGCTACTGTGGAACTGCTGTAGTAGGGTCTTTGTGTCAACAGTTTTCCTTCCTCTCCTTGCTCCAGCTTGCCCACTGGAGGCAGACTTGGACTAACCCCAGCTGCACCAGCACCCTGTCCCCAGCTTGGGACCTCTCATTACAGCCTTAATCTGTGTGGACTATTTGTAAGGCAGGATGTTCAGTGACAATATCACACGTGCCCAAAGCTATTGTTTCTGCTTTTATTTTTAATTGCAGTGTTCTCTATAATTGGACTTTTTCCCTTTTCTTTGATTATGGGCTATGTTCCACGTGTTTCACTACTGACAGTGGCTTTTAAATCTCCATCATGTATTCAAAACAACAGTTCAAAAATTGTTATCAGATCCCCCTCCCAACAACAGCTGATGCATTTTCAAGGACATGGTTCTAAGATGAGAGCAAGAGCAAGGGCACCCTAGAAGGGGAGAAATCTTACCCAAACACTCTGTCATTCCCTTGACTTGGCCAAACTCTGAAATTCTTTCAAGTTTCTGGGGTGGTGTGAGTTTCAGAGGGTTGCTCTGGCAGGTGTGACTACACCTATGACCAGGTGTGACTATAAAAATTAATATTAACTCCCCCAAATAAGTATTGACTCCAGAAAGATAACAAGTACAATTTTCACAACTCATTATATTTGAGCAAAGCAAACTACTGTAGAGCATAAAGATTTCCCTGAGAAGTTTGCACTTCACTAGGCACTGAGCGCCACAAGTAGTTGTTTAGTATATCTGCCTACAAATATATGCTTGAGAACAAAACTATGAGTATGTGTTTTTATTCTGTGACTTAAAAAACAAACAGGAAAGAAGAGAAGAGAGAGGGAGAGAGAGGAGAAGGAGAAGGAGTAGAAGGAGTAGAAGAAAGAAAAAGGGAAGGGAAGGAAGGGGAGGGGATGGGAGGGGAGGGAGAAAAGAGAGAAGAAAACACTGTACATTTGAAGTAAGATTTTAGAATAGAATGCAGGAGAATATTCTCTTTACTCAAAAGCATCTTAAAGGAAAATTACTATGATATAGCCATTCTTTTACTGAGTTTAAAAAAATAACCTCAAATGACTTTAAGAGAGTTCTAAACTTGAAGAGATGTAATTTTACTTCTGCTGTTCAGACCAGTCAAATTTCTGATACAATACAAAGCTAAATATAAATGTGACTCTATTTGACAACTTCACATACATTATCTAAATGGAAAGGTCAACCCATACATTTTAAATTGTACTCTCAATTTTGACATCCATAAATTAGAAAGATGTGGTTTTCTGTGAACTGGTGACTAAAATACACATAAGACTGTAAATTCAATATCTGGACACCTGTTTTAATGTCAAACAAAAGCATTTCCTTCTGCTTCCTGAAATTGAATCGTAGAATCACAGAATCATAGAATCACTCAGGTTGGAAAAAACCCTAAAGATCATTGTGTCCACCCATGACCTAACCATACTATCCTAAATAACAACCCACCACTAAATCATGTCCCTGAGCACCACATCCAAACAACTTTTAAACACATCCACAGATGGTGACTCAACCACCTCCCTGGGAACTCCATTCCAGTGCTTAACAACACTTTCTGTAAAGAAGTGTTTCCTGATAGCCAACTTAAACCTCCCCTCATGCAACTTGAGGCCATTTTCCCTTGTCCTTTCACCAGTGAGAAGAGACCAACCCCACTCTTGTTGTAAGCACCTTTCAGATATTGGAAGAGAGCAGTAAGGTCTTTCCTCAGCCTCCTCTTCCTTACTCTAAACAGCCCCAATACTTTCAGTCACTCCTTAAAAGACATACCCTCCAAGCCCTTCAGAAGCCTTGTTGCCCTTCTTTGGACCTGCTCCAGCACCTCAATGTCCTTTCTGTATTGAGGACCCAAAACTGAGCATAGTACTCAAGGTGCGGCCTCACCAATGCGAAGTACAGGGACAGCATGACTTCCCTAGTCCTGCTCTCCACACCATTCCTGTTACAAGCCAGGAGGCCATTGGCTTTCTTGGCCACCTGGGCACACTGCTGACTCATATTCAGCTGACTGTCTATCAGTACACCTA
The DNA here is from genome assembly GCF_019238085.1 of Lagopus leucura. Lineage (NCBI taxonomy): Eukaryota > Metazoa > Chordata > Aves > Galliformes > Phasianidae > Lagopus > Lagopus leucura. The sequence continues at coordinate 14,147,501 of NW_024962272.1, forward strand.
GGTCCCTTTCCATCAGGCAGCTTTCCAACCACTCTTCCCCAAGCCTGTAGGGTTGCCTGGGATTGTTGTGACCAAAATGCAGGACCTGACACTTCGCTCTATTGAAACTCATGCAGTTTGTCTTGTCCTATTTATCCAGTCTATCCAGGTCACTCTGTAGTGCCTTTCTCCCCTCAGGCAGATCAACACTCCCTCCCAACTTGGTGTCATCTGTAGACTTACCGAGGGTGCACTCAATCCCCTCATCAAGATCATTAGTAAAGATGTTTAACAGAAGTGGCCCCAGTACCAAACCCCAGGGGACACTGCTCGTGACCAGCTGCCAACTGGATTTAACTCCACTGACTCTCTGGGCCAGGCCATCCAGCCAATGTTTCATCCAGCGGAGCATATGCCCATCCAAACCACGTGTAGCCAGCTTCTACATGAGAATGCTGTGGGGGACAGCGTCAAAGGCCTTTACTGAAGTCCTGGTAGACCACATCAACAGCCTTACTCTCATCCACTAAGCAGGTCACCTTGTCATAGAATTAAATCAGGTTTGTCAGATAGCATCTACTTTTTGTAAACTCTTGCTGACTGGGCCTGATCCCCTGTTGACCTTTAATTGGTCCATGATGGCTTCCGAAATTATCCATTCCATAACCTTCCCAGGCATTGAGGTGAGACTGATAGGTCTGCAGCTACTAGTATCATCTTTCCAGCCTTTTTTGAAGATGGGTGTCACTTTTGCCAGTTTCCAGTCTGCCGGGGCAACCCCAGTTAGCAAGGACTGCCGAGGAGTGATGGAGAGTGGCTTGGCAGCCACATCCACCAACTCCCTCAGCAGCCTAGTGTGCAATCCACCCAGCCCCATTCACTTGTGAGCACCAGCTTTCAGAGCAGGTCCAAAACGACCTCATAATGAATCATGCAGGGCTTATTCTGTTCCCCATCCCTATCTGCCAGTGCAGGGGGCTGTGTTCCCAGGGAGTAACAAGTCTTACTACTAAAGACTGAGGCAAAGAAGGCATTAAGTACCTCAGCCTTATCCTGATCCTTGATCACCATGTTGCCCCCCCACATCCAACAAGGAATGGAGATTCTCCCTAGACCTCCTCTTGCTTTTGATGTATTTATAAAAATATTTATTGTTTTCCTTTACCTTAGTGGCCAAGTTCAGTTCCAGCTGGGCTTTTGCTTTTCTAATTTTCCCCCTGCACAGTTTCACTACGTAACTGTAATCATCACAAGCAGCTTGTCTTCTCTTCCAGAGACCATAAACCTCCCTTTTGTTCCTGAGATCCAGCCAAAGGTCTCTGTTTAGCCAATCCGGTCTCCTTGCCCATGAGGTTGTCTTCTATTACTTGGAGATGGTCAGCTCCTGCATCTTTAAAATAACTTGGCAGTTCTGCTGACTCCCCTTCATGGTTCAACAAGGATCAAGAAATCTAGCATCTCGTGATCACTATGCCCCAGACAGCATCCAACCTTTACATCCCCCACAGGACCTTCTCTGTTACCAAACAACAGGTCGATGATTTTGCTTCCCCTTGTTGGCTTTCTCAAGCTGTATCAGGAAGTTATCTCCCACACACTCCAGGAACCTCCGGAACTGTTCCCTATCTTCTGCATTATAAATCCAGCAGATGTCTGGGAAGTTGAAGTCCCCCACAGGAACAAGGGAAGTGACCTTGAGACCTCACCCAGCTGCTTATAAGTGTCCTGCCCACCTCTTCATCCTGGATGGGTGGCCTGTACAGACTCCCACAGTAATGTCAGTCTTACTGCCTTTGCATATATTCTGATCCATAAGCTCTCAACCCTATTATCACCATCATTAATTTCCACACATTCACATCTTTCTTAACATAGACAGCTACACCATTACCTTTCCTGCCTAGCCTATCTCTTTTGAAAAGTCAGTAGCAGCCATCCATCACAGCACTCCAGCTGTGCGAGTCATTTCACCACATTTCTGTGATGGCGACTATATCATAGCTTTCCAAATGCACAGTGGCCTCCAGCTCCTCTTGTTTATTACCCATGCCATGTGGATTAGTGTAAAGGCACATGAACTGGGCCTCCTTTTGAGTGGCACGTAGCCCTAATACCCTCATGACCATACTCAGGTGTTTTCACAGCCACCAAACTTACACCAACCCTCGTGTTCTTCCTACAAAACCCTCATGTTCTTCCTACAAAAGGAGAGTCATCCTCCTTTGCCAAGACACAAGACTGTAGAATCTTACTAGTAAATCCCTCTCCTACAAGCACTGGGACATTACATACAGGCTCCATTCCAGTGACCCCAGTTACAACCCTACCGCCCTATTTTAAAGCTGTATGAATAAACCTTCCCAGCTTCTGTCTTAAGACCCCTTTCTATAGGTGGGAGAAGTTAGTCCTATTAGTTGCCAGCCATCCTGGTCTCATGCAAACAGAGCAGAGGCCAAAAAACCCAAATGCCTGCTGGGCATACCAGGCTTGGAGCTAGGTATTAATCTGTTGGTCAATTATACAGTTCCTCAGTTTTCCCTATAGCTCATCATCTTTCTTTCTTTTAGAAACAATACTCTGCACACATAACACCTTCCACTTTAATTTGCAGAAGAGGGAAAAGTCTTCCTGTGTCTCTGGGAGACAGAGAAGTATGAATCGAGGAAGACAGAATGTGTTAGGTTCCTAACAACCATGGGAAAGTCAAAGCAGATGTTAAGAATCAGTTTCAGTTCATCTCTTTGCTAACATGTTGCTGTAACTATTAAACCTTAACTCTTTTCATAACTTTAATTAAGGGAGAGTTACTCACTCAACTAGTGGATCTACTTAGAAGTATGCCTTTGCTGTGCTTTCCCAGGGTTTTCCGGAGAACAATAGGCTCATAGGTTCTCTTTGGAATTGGCATAGGAGATTAAAAGAACTCTCAAATGTTGTATGATATTAGGGAATCTATACATCTGGTGGGGCTCTCAGTTTTGCCAGCAGGCAGATGGGTTCAAATCAAACCCATTATTCACTCACCGCATGAGATTTGTGGAAGCTTCCACATGAAATACTCTGGGAATTTGCTGTTAGAGATTTCCATCTGGGAAATGCTGGAATTAATTTTGCTTTTACAATTGCTCTATGGTCAGTGCTTCATCCCTGTCATCAAAGGACAAGAGAAATTTTCTGCTATGGATGGGTCAGATTTGTCTGGCACAAAAATTTTTTTCTTGGCAAATCTTCATAATGAAGCCCATTTCTTGTTAACGTGAATGCTGCAGTACAGTTTCCTCTGCTTTGCTGGCTGTATAGGGTCCCCACCTCTTTAAATTCCCAACTAAGTTTTTGCAGGGGCCGAACTCTTGCACATGTCGAAGACTGGGACTTTTTGTATACATTATGACCAAATCAAATTGGATCACTGTGCATGAGCCTCTTATCTATCCTGGCACACAAATCACACTCTAAATGAGAACTTTATTTGCCGTTATACCACTTGAATTATATGAAGGCAACCAGAGTTTCATTTACAACTGGTTTCTAAATTCTAGCCTTGAGGATTTCATTCTGGTTTTAATTTATTGAATACTTTTGTTTTGAATATAATGTCAGTAATTGAAAGCTTATATGGGGTGGGAAGATGAAAGACAGCAGAGGAGTTACCATACTGCATAGCTTGTAAAAGTCTGGAACAGGATGACTTCAGTCAAACAATGCACATTAGAAAGACACAGAGCCTGTGCTAGCAAATTTAGGGAAGTCCAAAGTGATGTGGTTATAACATGTCCCCAGTGTGAGGCTGCATTTCTCTGCCAGAGTCCTTCAATGGCAAAGTACTGCCAAAGGGTAAATGCAGAGAAGTTCTCATTGAAGAGAAGATCTCATTGAACATGGCAGCTATGAATAGCAGTCATAGAGATTGCTATGATGTTGCAAATACAGGAGAAACAGGACTGATAAAAGGAGAGAATTATCCTCTTCCACCATTCCTGACCTCAAATGTATTGACAGGGTGGTTTCTCTGGTCCTTCTGCAAATGATGGATAGAAATCATCTCTCTGTGGGAGTCACAGTTACAGAGTTGCAGGGCTTGGAAAGGAACCTCTGGAGATCATTGAATCCAAATGCCCTGCTAAAGCAGGTTCCCTACAGCAGGTAGGCATCCACACGGGTCATGAACTTCTTCAGAGAAAAAGACTCCACAACATCTCTGGACAGTCTGTTCCAGACCTCTGCCACTCTCAAAGTAAAGAAGTTTTTCTTCATATTCCAGTGGAACTTTCTATGTTTTACATTTTGCCCATTGCCCTTTGTTGTGTCACTGTCACTTGTGAGAAGAGCCTGGCCCCATCCACTTGTCTCCTACCCATTAGATATTTATAACCATGTACAAGTTTACCCCTCAGTCTTGTCTCCAGGCTAACTCAGGCTTGAGCCAGGTCTCTCAACCTTTCTGTGTAAGGAAAATGCTCCAGGACCCTCACCATCTTTATGCCCCTCTGCCAGACCCTCTCTAGAAGATTCCTGTCTTTTTTTGAACTGAGGAGCCCAGAACTTGACCCAGTATTCCAGATGTGGCCTCATCAGGGTGGAGTAAAGGAGAAGGATCACCTACCTCGACCTGCTGGCCATGCTCTTTTTAATGCACTTCAGGCCACCATTGGCCTTTCTGTCCACAAGGACACACTGCTTGTTCATGGCCAATCTACTGTTCACCAAGACATCCGGATCCTTCTCTGCAAGAACTCCTTTCCAGCAAGTCAGCTCCTAACTTGTACTAATGTGTGCAGTTATTCCTCTCTAGGTATAGAACTCTGTACTTGCCCTTGTTAAAGCTCATCAGGTTCCTCACTGCCCAACTCTTGAGTCTGTCCAGGTCTTGTCGAATGGTATCACAGCCTTCTGGTGTCAGTCATTCTTCCCAGCTTTGTATTCTCAGCAAACTTGCTGAGAGTGAATCCATGTCATCAGTGAAGATGTTGAAGAAAAAACTCCTGGGGCCATGTCTATAGCCCTCCAAGTAGATTCTGTGCTGCTGATGATTACCCTCTGAGCTCTGCCAATCAGCCAGTTATCAAACTGCTTCACTGTCCACTCATCTATCCCACACTTCCTAAGTTTCATTGCAAGGATGTTGTGGTAGACAAGTATCAAAATACCTTGCTGACATTAAGGTACACAATATCCACTGCTCTTTCTTCATCTGCCTAGCTGATCATGGCATCCTAGAAAACTACCAGAATGATCAAGCCTTATTTTCCCTTTCTAAATCCATGTTGACTACTCCTGATAACCACCTGATAAATATGTGAAACTTTCCCTACTCCACATTATCTATTGACTTTATATATGAAAACACTCACAAATGATGAGCTTGTTTGCAGATTTCTACACTGGAAAAAAAAAAAATCAGACTGTAACTAGATAAAATTCTATCCAAAATAATTCAAATTCAGGGACATTTTCCAGTATTGCTTCATCAATACACTGACTTCATCAGGTGTTTCCAAAGGGAGAGCCCTTGACAACAGCTTATGTATTCCTTGGAGTCTTTGATCTAAGTTCCATGTTTTTATCACAACTATTCTGCAAGAGCTACTAAAGTGGCAAAAACTGAATTAAAAACAAACAAACAACAAACAGATATACATTGTTATAAAATTAGAGCACTCATATATATATATGTATATGCAAATGTATAGAAAAAAAATCAGGGTTTCATTCTGACTTAGGAAAAAAGGTTATAGATGAATGGGTATCCGATAATTACAGTTTGTTTATCCCTAAGTTGTCCTCAGTGACGTTATTATGTCAGGGGAAATAGCACAGTATTAGCACTGCATGATTACATATGCTCCTAGTGCAAGAAAGAAATTATAAAAACCAATAGCAGATTCACACTGGTTGTCATGTATGTAAAAGTAATAAAATTAAAGTGCAGTTTTCTTGTCAATTTACATACATGACAACAAGATTTCTGCTGAAGTAGTTCCTTATGTAGAGCATAATGCTTTCTGACACAAAATATAATCTGGTAGAGGCTTTTCAACCCAGAATTAATGTTTCAGGCATTGTTTTTTATTTACTGTAAAGCTTTGATTACGCTCTATTCATAGTTTATTTGTAAAAAATAAGTGCAAATTTAACTGATTAAATATTAAAAAATTGGTTATGTGGTAGCAGCTCTGTAGATATTCTTCCCTTCCATGTTGGATGCTTGGCTAATAGATTAGATTTCTATGAAGGCCAAATATTGGTTTTGGTTTATGGCAGGAATCCAAACTAAACTTACATATGTTTCTAGTAATCAAGTAGCAGAGCAATTACTGAAGTAAAGGAAATTATGTTACCCTAACTTGTTATTCACTCCAAAGCTGAGCTGAAGCCTACAGAAGATGATGAGGGTCAAGTCCCAATTAATTTTCTTTCTTACCCAGTTTTATTCTTTTCATTATTGCAGGCTGTGTAGTAGGGTGGTGGGTGTTTGCTTGCATGTTTGTTAAAAGAGAGAGAATGTTATTTTAGTGTCTTTATTCATGCCAGTGAAGGTGGAAGGGTAGGATAGTCAATTAACAGCTTCTGAAAAGGAAACCCTACAGAGATTTAAACTTAGAAACAGTGAAGTTAGGTGGGAAAACATTTGCCAGCATTCTCATAGTAGTCCAAAATATCTGATCCTTGAGGAAAAGTGCGAGTGGCAAAGGGGACAAAAAGGAAGAAAAAAAACCAAGCTGAGTAAATGGCCTTTTTGGAGGATTGATAGTCTAAAATGATCTCATTATCATGCTTCAAAGAAGATTGAAAGAGAGGAATAAAAAGAGGCAAAGAGAAATAAATTATGGAGTCAGAACTGTTTCTTCTTGCTCTTATTCATCTTGTTTAATTCTACGGAAATGCCTACTTTCTGGCTGATTTAAATATAAAAGTCTACCTTCAAAAGCATGTAACAATGACTGGCTCCTAAGCTTAGGCGAAGACTTTAATAGATGTTAATGATTTATAAGCTTTAGTGAAAGCTGTTATTGTTTAGATCCCATATAAACAAAAAGCATTGTTATACCTGTCATAATACCCTATGTTGTAGGTTAAGATAAAAGTCGTTAGAGTGATTGGCTGAGTCACTGCAAAAATTCAAAGACTGTTTATCTGGATTAGTTAAAGACCTTTAATTAAAGCAGTTTGACCTCAAGGAATGTAATTACTCCACAAAAGCTCTCTACAGGAAACCAGACATTAGCCTTCGCTAATTAGCTTGACATTCATAAGCTGCCTGTATCAGAATGCAGATGGTTTGACAACACGAGCATGAAACAACATCTACAAATGCTGCAGGAGCTGCCTCCAGGAAAGTATCAGTCCATCAGTGGCAGCCAAGAGTGAAATTATTTTCTTGATGGTTTTTATAACTTTCTTTCAGAAAAATCTCTTTCCCAGGGACAATTTCCCATGGAGGAAGATGGAGGAAGTGGATGGCAGCCTGGGAGACTTACTCAATTTATTATGGGAAAAAGTAGATCAGGCTGTTTCTGTAAACTTTTTTGTTATTCTTGGTTCTTCTGATAGTGATTAGTTTTCTCATGCCTATTGGCACATTCTTCAATCCTTCCTCTTTTCAGAGCTTATAGGATTTATATTTAGGATGAAGTAGATTCCCTACATATGGTCCAAATACATCTGAGCAACAACCAAAGGAAAAAAACCCATAATTTAATTTGCTCTAGAAGCTGCATCATTTGCGCATAAAATAAAACTGAGTTTTGGTCTGGATTTACAGTTCAAGCATCTATAGATATATGAATAATGATTCCATTAGGCCTGTAGGTATGTTTTAACATATACTCAGCATACAGCTCAAGAACTCAGTGGAGTTTACATTATTTTTTTTTAAGAAAAGAGAATGTAATGTTTATTTACTTAGCATGCTTTCCAAATAACAGCCAAGCTTCAAACTATTATTTTTTAGGTTTCTTTTTTCTTTAGTTTCATACTGCATGTCTTACCAGGCTACACATTTGGTGTTGTTTGGGTGAGCATGATATAATAAAATTAAAAAACAATCATTTGTCACCACTAGTCATGTATGGTAGGTCTAGATACTGAAATTACAAATTACTTTGCATTTCTCTAGTAAAAGCTACAGAACAGGGGGCTTGTCTGTTACGAACTAGTACTTTCACAAACGATCAGTCTGTGAATCTGGGAGGCCGTCCAACAACCCATATAAGCAAACAAAATGCCTTGGTTCTTAAGGGATGATCAGGAGAGTTGAGAGAATTGATTATTTCTCTGCATACTCAGTGCCACCCCATTTCCATTTGCGGTGGCAGAAAATCCTACCACCTAAAAACCTCAGTTGCAAAATATTTCACCAAGCTGTGACTCAAGCATTACTCTAATGATAGTGATAGATATGTTTGGATCAAGTGAGATTTGCAGTTTTTTAATAGTTTGTTAAAGTACTTGCAATAAATTGGTATTGTAATGCAACTGCAAAGATTCGAATACTTGAAAATCTTAGTGTGAGTTTCTCCCAGAAAATTGAGGCTATATAGTAGATGATGATGATTTCTGTTATAACTGGTCTTTTCACAAGAAAAGGTCAGCTTTGAATATATAAAAGAACTGAATGAAAATGTAAAACATAAGACACAGCATCAATTACTATGAATACGAAGTTAATAAGGCATTTTCTTCAAAAGCCAGGTATTTTAATGTCATTAAGTAATGATGACTATTCCATTCATATTTGTGTATGCAGATATGCAAAATTTTTAACATTTCTTATGGTTGTGTACATTTAGTCTAGGAGGTTTCTGGAGTGTATGGAAGATAACTTTTTGATGCAGGTAGTGAGAGAGCCTACGATAGGAGCTGCCTCCTAGTCCTGCTGTTCACAGACAGAGAAGGTCTGGTGGGAGATGTGGAGGTCAGGGGCTGTCTTGTACAGAGTGACCATGAGTTAGAACTCTACCATGAGGTAGAGTTCTTGATTCTTGGTGGAGCCAGGAGGGGAAACAACAAAACTGCTACATCGGACTTCCAGAGGGGGACTTTGAATTGTTCAGAAGACTCGTAGGGGGAGTCCCCTGGGACCCAGTCTTAGAGAGTACAGGGGTCCAAGATGGCTGGTCGCTCTTCAAGAAGGAAGTCTTAAAGGCACAGGAGCAGGCTGTCCCCCTGAGCTGCAAAATGAGCTGGTGGGGAAAAAGACCAGCATGGTTGAATAGGAAGCTATTCTTGAGGCCCTGGGTAAAAAAGAGAATCTACCTCCTGTGGAAGAAGGGATGGGTGGTTCAGAAAGAATACAGAGATGTTGTTAAGATGTGTAGAGAGAAAATCAGAAAGGCAAAAGCCCAGCTTGAACTCAACCTGGCCACTGGGGTGAAAATGAACAAGAAACTCTATTACAAATATATCAACAGTAAGAGGAGGACTTAACAGTAAGAGGAGGAATTCCATTCCTTACTGGATGAGGCTGGGAATGTGACCACTGAGGATAAGGAAAAGGCAGAGGTTTTGAATGCTTTCTTTACTTCTGTCTTTAAAGATCAGACCAGGTATCCTCAGGGTACTCCACTCTCTGACCTGGTAGTCTTGCCTGGGGAGCAGACTGAACCCCTCAGGATTCAGGAGGACACAGTCAGAGACCTACTACTCCAAATGAACTGCCACAAGTCCATGGGGCTGGATGGGATTCACCTGAGAGTGCTGAGGGAACTGGTGGAGGTGATAGCTGAACCACTTGCCATTATCTATCTATCTGCACTCCTTGTTGTCTGATGACATCCCAGAAGACTGGAGACTTGTCAGTGTGACTCCCATCTACAGCAAGTGTTGTAAGGAGGACCTGGGGAACTACAGGCCTGTTAGCCTGACTTCAGTGCCAGGGAAGGTTATGGAGCAGATTGTCCTGATAGAGATCACATGGCATGTGTGGGACAACCAGGGGATCAGGCCTAGCCAGCATGGGTTCTTGAAGGGCAGGTCCTGCTTGACCAAGCTGATCTCCTTCTATGATCTAGTGACCCATCTGTAGATGAGGGAAAGGCTGCTGATGTAGTCTGCCTAGACTTCAGCAAGGCCTTTGACAGTGTCTCCCACAGTACTCTCCTGCAGAAGCTGGCAGCCTGTGGCTTGGACAGGTACGCTCTTGGCTGGGTAAGGAGGTGGCTGGAAGGCTGGGCCCAGGGAGTGGTGGTTAAAGGAGCTAAATCCAGCTGGCAACTTGCCATGAGTGGTGTTCCCCAGGGGTTGGTGCTGGGGCCCATCCGCTTCTATATCTTTACTGATAATCTGAATGAAGGCACTGAGTGCACTCTCAGTAAGTTTACAGATGACACCAAGTTGGCAGGAAGTGTTGATCTGCTTGGGGGTAGCAAGGACCTATAGAGGGATCTGGACAGGCTGGATAGCTGGGCTGAAGCCAATGGGATGAGGTTCAGTAAGACAAAATGCAGGGTCCTGCACTATGGCCACAACAACCTCAGGTAACACTACAGGCTTGAGGCAGAGAGGCTGTAAGACTGTGTAGGGACCTGGGGGTACTGATTGATGCTTGGCTGAACATGAGCCAGCAGGTGGCCAAGAAGACCAATGGCATCCTGGCTTGTATCAGAAATGGTGTAGCCAGAAGAAGGGAAGTGATTGTCCCCCTGTACTCAGCTCTGGTGAGGCCGCATCTCTAGTACTGTGTCCAGTTTTGGACCCCTCACTGCAAGAAAGACATTGAGGTGCTGGAGCGTGTTCAAAGAAGAGCGACAAAGCTGGTGAGGGATCTGGAGCACAGGTCTTATGAGAAGCAGCTGAAGGAGCTGGGATTGTTCAGTCTGGAGAAGAGGAAGCTCAGGGGAGACCTTATTGCTCTCTATAACTACTTGAAGGGAGGTTTTAATGAACTGGAGGTCAGCCTCCTCTCTTGTGTCACTGGTGATAGGTCTGGAAGGAATGGCTTGAAGCTGGCCAGGGAAGATTTAGGCTGGGCATTAGGAAATACTACTTTTCTGAAAGAGTGGTCAGGCAGTAGAATAAGCTGCCAAGGGAGGTGGTGGAGTCACCAACCCTGGAGGTGTTCAAGGAATGTTTGGATTTTGTGTTGAGGGACATGGAATAGTGAGAACTGTTGGTGATAGGTGGATGGTTGGACTTGACAATCTTGTAGGTCTTTTCCAACCTTAGTATTTCTGTGATCAAACAACAGTTTTCCTCAGACTTTGCTAAGATCCCAAATATGTGAAGTCTCCTTCATGCATCTAACCTTTCTCCTAGTGTCTTTTGCATGCCAAACTTCATCTTCACTTTGCTCTGAAGGTTTCTTTCACACAACATGCAATAGAATTAGTGGAAACAGACCCAGAACACCACTGCCTGCTGCAAGTAGGTAAAATTACTCTCTGAATCTCAGAGAAAAAAAGTACTTGAGAAGACCTAAACACGACATAAACCTACAATTCTTTGCAGATTGACTGGAAGACACCTGTGTCACACATATAAATAGTATCAGGATCAGATCCTATGTCAAAATTGTTATATATATTGCAAGTGAAAGAGCAGACCTTTGGAAAATCTGAACATTTGTTACAGCTGTGAACTACTTATCTGCTGTTAAAAAAAAAAGTTAAAACAATCATTTAAAAATATTTTCTAAAATGTTGGTGTCATAACTACCAGAAATATAAGCACAGAAGTGTGAGGTGTAATAAGATATGTTCTTACAGAATGGATGAACTTCTAAAATGATAGGAATCCTGGTGAGAAACAAGATAATTGCTACATATAGCTAATAGAAACTTGTTTTTCCACTGATTGTATTAAAAATGTTTTATTCAGTGTCAGAATTTTTAGTATTACTTATTTAAATTAATTAGTTTTAGCTTTATTATCTGAAATGCAATTTTAAAATTTAAATTATTTTAAAATGTGACTGCTACAACATCTTTCTTTTCTTTCCAACGCATACATTTTTGTGAAGGACAAATATTTTGCAAAAGAAGAAAGGATTTAAGAGAAAGATGAGTTAAAAACATGTGGTAAAATATTAAAGTGATGGTAAAAGAATGTTTGTGGATATTTCTGAGGAACATTCCTTCCTGCCTCCACTACGTCTGAACATTGCAGTGTTTAGCTTTCCATCAGCTAAACCACTTTTGCTATTACTTCTGCAATTGTCCGTATATTTAATGGAATAAAGAACTAGATTATCTTGCAACTTTTATGAGATGCAGATGAGATGGAAAACCGGGAAGAAGAAATCCCTCCTGTGGAGTTAAATATGTTCTGTAGTCCTTTTTTTTAACTAACTTTTTTCCTTCCTGCAAGATGTGAGATGGACAAAGAATGCTGAAGTAAATATTAACAAATGTACTTCTTCTATTTATTTGACATACACTTATTTTTCACTCTTGGCACAAGCATTGTTTTATTGCTTAACTAACAGAGTAATATCTACATTAGTTAAGTGTTGTTTGAATCTCCCTAGAAGTTTTTTTTTTTTTTTTTAAAGTATACAAAATATGTATACAAAGCCAGCTTTCAGAGAAAAATGTCAACAGGCCCCATGAGAGAATGTGTTTAACTAAAGGTTTTCCAATACGTAGGGAATCTTTTGACAGACAGAATGAGTGTTCTTCCTGTCACCGTTCCGTATGTTGAATGGGATACTTGTGCAGTTCCAGAACCTGCAGAGGCACTGCATTGTTCCATGGACGTCTATGGAAAGGAATGAGAAGACTTAATCCTTGCCATGAGCATCTGCTGAAATGATTTCAGCAGCACTGAACATGATTTTGCTGGTATTATACTGTAAGCATTATCAGAGCTAGCTGGTCTAAAGCTGGATCAGGTGTGTCTTATGTTTTTTCCTGGTTAGAGCATAGATCAATCTCAAAGAAAATTGAGAGACTGTAAGATGACTAATTCTGACTAATAAAATAAGCAAATATGAACACAAAACCAGCCTACTCTCAGTCCCTCTTCTCCTCCCAGAGGTTTCTGGTCTGAGAGTATTTCAGATATACCTCTTTCCATGGCCATACAAATAGTTAAGCTGAGAGCTTAAACAAAACAAAAAAAAAAAAAAAAAGGTTATCATAGGGCACACTATTTGAACAAGGAGAAAATGAAGTCCTATACTATTCATAGAAAAAGCACTGGAAGAGCAGCAAAATAATTCCCCCCATTATGCCCTTAATTCTGCCCTGCTTTTTGCTTAAATTTTTATCCGCTGTTGCCTTAATAATGACTCACAGCAAATCCCCTTGGAATAAGAAGATCTTAACATTTAATGCTTGCTACTTGAGATTTCTGTGGGGAGACCAAGAGGTAGTTGTGAACTTCATGCACCAAGTGATGCATTCCATTTAGCATGAAGCATTTTAGAAAAGTGAAGGTATAATAGAAGCTTTAGAGCTCAGGATTACAAAGGAGGAGTTGGTATGAGTTCTTGTCCCTCTAGGTAGCATTACCACCTCCCATAATGCCCTCATCTGACTCTCAAATTCCATGCTTCCTGGTGCATTCGAAGTCATGGATGGCATATCCCTGCGAACACAGATATCAATCCAGCCTTTCTGCCTGGAATTGAAAATCTCCAGAGCAGGATTTTCAGCATGTGTCAAAAAGTGAAATAGATATGTTGGTGAAACTGCCATTTCTAGTTTACAGGCCTTTTCTGTGTCTTAAAGTTCCTCAGGGCTAAGCGCCATCCAGTCTTCCTGCAAGATGTGACTATATTAGAGCGAATTGAGAAAAGAACATGTAACTACCTTCCCACTGCACACCACTATGGAGTTTAAGCCTATCAGCTTTCTAGATGCTTCAGAGCATGCAAAAGAGGAGGAGTAAGAAGCTGCTGTGTTCCAAACCCACTCACTCCTTATTCTTGACAGTTTTTGCTAGTGTGTCATCAAATGCAGTGATGGTATACGAAGGGCTTTGGTGGGTGGACAGAGAAGATGGTTATGGCTGCTTTTCCTTCAGAAAATAGGCTAAATTACAACAAAGGGCCACTGGAACTAAACTGGTCACTGTGAGTGCAGTGCCTCCTGAGTCTGCTTTTGGAAAGGTACCTTGTTATGCAAATGGGATGAAAAACTCTACTCTGGAAAAACACAGAAAGTAAATAATAATAATAAAAAAAAAAGAAATACAATGAAACCATTGCCTTGTGTTTATATTTCCAAGGGTCACTGCCAAATATCTCCCAGCCTACTACCCATCTAATGTTTAGTGTACCATATGTTTTCTAAACCAGTGGATTAAACTCCTCCATGGTTGTGAAAAACATCAGTGAATTTGTTCTGGACTTCCTCTTCTGGCATTTGTTGTTAATGTACAAGATTCTCACATCCCTCTGACAATTTCTGTCTGTCTGTTTACATGTTTCAGATTTCTGATGGAATGTATATATAGCTCTTACTGCCACCAAGGATCTGTTGCCCATTATCCCCAGGAACACTGGAAGTGTCTCAGCCATATTTTAATAGACTTTTGAAAACACAAGGTATGAGTATCTGTGGTGTCTTTTCAGTCTCAGAGTCACTGATGCCTGCTTTTAGTGCTATGATCACCAACTCTCTTCAAAGGGAAGAAGAGCAGGGTCTCAACTTCTCTTACAAGCTTGAGGAAAATCTTAAATATTTTTGGGCAAGGAAGAACTTGTTCTTACAAGACACCCTTAATTCTCCAACAAAGCTATTTTAGTCACATGCTTCAATTTGTGATATTTGGTAGACAAGCATCACCTCTGAAGACAGCTAAGGAGCTGGTTTTTTGCATATTTTTTCTACACACGTTGAGGTGTGTAGAAAACATCTTCTCAGCCTCAGAAGCTCAGCCCCTTGAAGGCAATGACCACAGCTATCCATTTTAGCTCTTCTCAGCTCTATTGCCTGTGAGTTGAGAATGTGGGTCCATAAACTGCCACTCATACAGGCCTCTGAATTATATGACAACATTAATACAGTTGCACAGCTTTAAACCTCTTTTAGGTTTCTGATATCTGTGCTGAGGTTTAGGGAACTTGACTGAAACATAAACAGTCTCCTATGTTGTTTCTCATTTCCCTAGAAGCAGAAAACATGAAGGACAAACAGAACTGATGTAAAGACAACCACAAACGCTCTCCTCCTTTTGAATGTATAAGCAAATGGTGGTGCATTTATAATGACTCGCAGAAAGGACTCTGGAGAATGAGTTTGTTAGTAAAAACCTGATAGGAAGAGCAAGTATTAACAGATGACACACTGTGATTTGTGAATGTGACTATTCTTTGCAGTAATCCCATCATTAGAGTGGCACTCATCCTCACTGGATTCATACGGGAATGGCACATGCAACATGCAAGTCAAGCATCACAACAGTACCTGATTCTGGGTTCTGACTTCAGAGGTAGCTGGCTGGGAATGGCAACCTCCACTTCTAGCAGGTAGTCAAGCTCATACGTGCCCTGTGCAGCTACAGGTACAGTGCTGGGACAGATGCTTGCTCACCCCCCTCTCTTGAATGTATCTTGACATCTTGCTTCCATATGGTGCCCCAGCCAACATGGGATGCTGAGAGCTCACTCATTTGGGTTGGAGAAAGGATGATGTCACATTAAACCATAAAAGCAATCTTTTCCAGTGTTACAGGGTGGGTGAGAGCTCCTTTTGACAGGAGGGAAACCAGTGAGCTGTGTCTAAATATACATTTATTTACTTAAAGGCAAAGCTCTGACTCAGCTTATGCAATGTGATAAATTTTTGGCTGTGACATTACCTAAACTGGAGAAGTCTCAATCTCTTTCTGAAAACCAAGGCAATGGGAAAAATGTCAAAAATTCACTGTTTTACATAGGAAAACAAAATATTTTTTGAGATTGCGTCTGGGAAGACTATTAACTGGTGCTCAGCTATTCATAAGTTCTTAGCACCAAATTCCCATTGATTTCAATGACATGTCTGGTTTCTGTGGGAATTAGACCCTTGTATTTTTCTTTGAGGAGCTAGCCTGTCTTTCCTGTCACCTGGGCCTTTGATAGGACACAAGACACTGAGAACTATCAGAATTTTGTTTTGGCTTCACTGATGCTGCCCCCCAGGAAGGACTGTGTTTCTGCAACTGTTAGTCAAGATCCAGAGTTGAGATTGCCTGAAAAAATGCTCAAAGACACAACACTGCCTAGCTCCCAGTGCTTACCAGAGCCTCTGTTGACATGCTTTGCTCAGATAGGACCAACGCTTGCTGTCAGGAGGATGAAGACCATGGAAAAAGCTGTTTTGTTCAGATCACATCACTCTCACTCAAAGCCTACTATTTTGTGGGTGAGGTTCTCCTTTTTTCCTTTCATTTTTGACTCTCTGTTCATGCTCTCTCTCAGTAAAATATACAGCAGCACAGTTCCTTTTCAATCTAAAGAGTGCACCCAGCATTGCAGCTTTTAGCAGGGCAAGGTTTCCATTCACAGTCTTTTAAGAAATCCCTTCTCAGCGTTCAAGCAGATAGGGTAAATGACTGGGTACAAATCATGGCAAGAGAGATTCATACCTGGTTTTGAGAAAGTGTTTCTAATAGTGGGATTGTCACTAGCATGAATCTTCGGATGAGGCTGGGGATTCCCAGCACTGAAACCTGGGGTTTCAGTGGTTTCAGTGGGGTTTTCATGTTGGTCTGGTATGACATAACTGTGTGAGATACCTGGGCCTTACCAAGCCCCAACAACAACTTTCATGCATTTCAAATGCAAGTTGACTAAAACTCTCTCTTACTCCATGTAGCTTAGTAGGGAAGGATCAACATAACACAGCAGTGAGATGGACACACGATGGGACATCAGCCTCACATAGCCCACATGTTCCTGCAGCATACAGACAGGCCTCTCACTGGTGCAGGCTCCCCTCTGCTGCCAAGGATATCCATAGGCACATTTAAGAGTCAAAAAGGCATCTTTCCTACCATGGACCATAACCAATTGTGTGTTATCTGACAAGCTTCATATCTAAAATGTCCCCATTTCTCCCTCGCACCCTCCCTCTCGTTAGGCTGGGACTCAGTCCTACCCCAGGAGAAGGCAGGTGGAGAGGTGGAGACCCATCTCAGCCCAAGGGCATGTATGTACACAAGTTCAAGGGGACCTTGCAGTTGGTGCATTAGACTATCTCTGCCTCCAGGGCTATCTCACTGATCTTAAAGAAAGGGAAACTTCTGTGAGGTTGCAACTGGTGCACATATTTGTGGTATGATGAGAAAGGAAAGTACATAGTGTGCTTCCACACTGAGACATAAGGTTTGTGTCCCTGAGAACTCAAGTGTTGGCGTCCTCTTGACAGAACAGCCACAGAAATATAAATGTTGCTTAAAAATGACATAGGCAATGTCTGATCAAAGAGCTACCCAAAGAATTGACAGGTGTTTGTTTTCATGGGGCCTCTTCATGTCACAGCTTGTCTGAATATTAAAGGATTGTTCGTGTGTGCAGAGGTAAAGAAGGACCAGTCACATTGCTCTTTGCACTCTTTGTCCTGTTAGAACAAAGCAAGGAGTCAAACTTGAATCTATAGATTGGAGGGGCAGCCAAAATGCCTGCTTGGGAACCTGTTTGCATTTGTAACTAGCACAGTGTTTATTAAATTGAAATGGATTCGCAAAAATTCTTTCTGTGCTGGTTTGCTTTTCTATAAAACTTTATTTCAGGAGTAGAGAAGAGGCATCCATTTTGTGCATCTGTGTGGCAGCTGTAGCTCGTTTGCTTACCACTCCAGCCTCTTCTGTACACATGCTGCAAATCACAAGATTATTCACCCTACAGAACATTACACTTGCTTTTTTTGCCTTTTTTCAAAAAATTGGAAATCAGATAAGTGAAATAAAGTATTTACTCTGTCAATACAATTTGGGATTTAGCTAAATGAGAATGTATTATTCTTACTAATAGCAGTTCCAAAAGTCCACTGGGATTAAATTACATGTTATGTCATTAGTATTCAACATCACTACCACAGACTTTAAGTGCTGCTTTGCCCTGTTTAGTGTCTGTGCGAACACAGCCCTAAAAAGTCTCTGCATTTCTGAATAACTTTGTATCAAATTTGTTAGCGATAAATACAGAGAATTGGCCTTCTGCCCACTGCTCCCATACCAGCCTGTGCTTGCCAGGCTGGGGGATACACACAGCACATTCTGCTTAGGTCTGTAAGACACAGAATATGCACACTCACATTCTCTATCACTCTCCAGAGTAGAGCTAAACCTGGTAGAAAAGCAGACTTATTGAAAAAGAGTAAATTTTAAAAAGGAAAAGGAAAGGGAAAGGGAAAGGGAAAGGGAAAGGGAAAGGGAAAGGGAAAGGGAAAGGGAAAGGGAAAGGGAAAGGGAAAGGGAAAGGGAAAGGGAAAGGGAAAGGGAAAAGGAAAGGGAAAGGGGAAGGGGAAGAAGAAGAAGAAGAAGAAGAAGAAGAAGAAGAAGAAGAAGAAGAAGAAGAAGAAGAAGAAGGAAAAGAAGAAAAGATAAGGAAGAAAGATGAGATTAGGCCATGAGATGGCTAAATCTGTTGTGTATCTTACACCATTCTTCCCTGGTTTGCTGCAAGGAAGGCCGTCTAGTCAATCATAGGAGTTTTCTTGCTCTGAATTATCCACAGCCAAAGCTGGGGCTTGCACTGAGCAGACTAGGAAGGCTGGCACTGGACCCTGTCTCAGAATTTAGATGCTATGGACTAGGAAGGTCACTCTGAAGTTATCAGTGTACTCTGAAGCCATTAGGAGCTGGGACGTACTGCAGTATCTGTCCTCTGGGAAGGAAAAGGGGCTTCTGTCTCCTGCTGAGTTCTCACATTAGTGGGTGGGATGAGATGTATTATTTGGTCAGGAGAGGAGCAGAAGTGTCTCCCTGCTCTTAAAGGAATGAGAAACATGTGGATGAATCACCTTCATACCATTCCCAGGTTCATAGAATCATCATAGAATCATAGAACATCTTGAATTGGAAGGAAACCAAAGTTTCAACTCCCCTGCCACAGGCAGGGCCCTCAACCTCCAGATCTGATACTAGACCAGGTTGTCCAGAGTTCCATTCAACCTGGTCTTGAACACTTCCAGGGATGGGGCATCCACAACCTCTCTGGGCAGCCCCATTCCAGAACCTCACTACTCTCTCTGTAAAGAATTTCCCCCTGACATCCAATCTAAGCCTTCCCTCCTTGAGCATAAAACCATTTCGCCTTGTCCTATCACTATCTACCTGAGTAAATAGTTGATTCCCCTCCTGTTTATAATGCCATTGCATTTCCTCACAGCCTTCTCTTCTTCAGGCTGAACAAGCCCAGTTCCCTCAGCTTGTTCTCATAGGGGAGGTACTTCAGCCCTCTCTCTGACCCAAGTGCAAAACCTTGCAGTTTGCTAGATAGAACCTCGTGAAGTTCACATATGCCCACCTTTCAGATTTGTTGAGGTCTCTCTGAATGGCTTTATTTTCTTCTAACACGTTAACTGCAGGTTGTCAGGTGACATACAAAATATAAAACAAAAAGTGGCTGCAAAATTTGACATTGCATATGCGAAATGGCATTTTCCACAACCTCTTAGAAATGCATCTCTGTACACTGATCTCTTGGTCATTCAGGGGCTAGTATGTGACATATATGGATGATTTCTTAAAAGGAAGGATTATAGCTACCTTGACACAAGATCACTTAGTTACCTCTTCCAAAAAGGGCAATATTTATTCCAGTTATTTGTAATCAAAGCTGTGTGCTCCTAATTTCAAATAATAAAAATAATAATAATAACAATAATAATAATAATAATAATGATAAATAAAATCCAGTGCTGTAACAAAAGACTTCTGTGTGCTTTTGTGCTATTTGCTATACTTTCACTTATTTCCTCTCCTTCTGTTAGTCAGTAGTGGCTTGATCTACCATATGAGGTCTTTTTATGCACATGTAGAAATCTGAGAGTTGAGGCTTAATTTGTGCCTATTAGAGTTCTGAAGTTCTATCCAAAATGAAACACTTACTGTGTGTGTGGACCCCCTTTTTTGTTATTGTTGTAGTTTTTGTGGTGGTTGTTTTTTTGTTTTTGTTTCATTTTGTTTTATTTTAAGGGAATTTTATTTGTTTTAGTTTGGTTTTGTTTCAATCAAGGTGGATGCAATCAAGATAAATCTTGTGAGAATGTAAAAATGTTGAGTGGAGGAGTAGAAATGTGTCCTATTCCTAATGGATGGGTTTGTGTTGTGAGTGGTTCTTTCATTTGTTTTTCTTTTTGTAAGAATTTTATCTGCAGAATGTTAGAGTTCATTTGATTCCAAACACTAATGAAATCAGGCAAAATTCATACCTAAGAATCTAACTCTATATGCACACATAATATGTTGGGGCTGAGGGTTCAGAGAGAATTCCAGAAACCTGCTTATTCTTTCTGCTGTCTCTGAAAAATTCCAGAGTTTGAGCCTTCCCAGCCTGTGAGCTTAGCTTTGTTGCCCTGATTGCTTATTGGAGAGAGAGGCTGATTCCTGTGAGTAGAGTCTTTTTCAGTTTATTTATAAATAACTGTACTAAGAGAGGAAAGAAAGCAATGAGCCACCACCATCACTCACCATGGGCATTTCATGATTTATGACATCTTCACTGAATCAAGCACTTCTGGAAGATAGCTTTGTTAGTAAACCAACAAAAATACTTGGTTTAGCCATAGTGTCTATATGTAGGACACGTCTGGTAACAGACTTCATCTGTATCTTTTCTATCATTGTGGTTCCTCAGTCCACTCTCAAAATAGGCAAAAAAGATTGGGACGGGAAACAATGGGGAAACATTTGTGATCTCTGGCACCTTTCCTCAGTGAGCTTTGTGCAATGAAGGCAGAAGCAATAGTTGCATAGCATGGTTTTCAGGTAGCAGATAGGCACAAAGACCAATAGGTGAAGAAGTTGTCAAATATGTAAATCACTTGCACTTTGTAGATCCCGCAAGTTTTCCTGGGCTCCCAGAATAAGTAGCGAAGAACGGGAAGGGAGTAGGGAAGAAGAGAGGCAGAAAATCATGCAGACGAAGAATTCAAAGAGGAGATACTGGAAGTATTCTATTTTGTCCTGATTTTTTCTCAGTGACTACATATGGAATTAAGGTCAGCTAGCTAGTTGATTTAGTGAACTAGGAGTTTATATTTAGGTGATGTGAATACCCATGGATTTGTCAAAGAAAAGTATGTGAAAGTCCATGTGCTGCGCTAGCTGATGTAAAAAGTTCCTTCTTGCTCTGGAGAGAATCTGTTGTAACGGACTTCATTTTTTCCTGATACGGTTTAACATCAACATAGGAAAAAAGAGGCATAGGGGATGCAGTAAAATGAAAATCAGTCTGATTTGTATTCTTAATTTGTGCATCCTTAACAAAACAGATGCAGATTCATGATTTTGTTTCTCCTTTTTACACTAAGTACAGTTTCTAGTGCAGCAAGGAGGCAGGTTGACAACAAAGATTCAGACAAAATTCCTCCCATTTTGCTGAGGCTGATCACTGACCTGGACCCTGAAAGGTTCATGTGGGAAAAGATAGGGGAAACTAAAGCATCCTGTGGTGGCTATTTCCCAGAATCTTCTTTTTGAAAGAGACAGGAAAAACGGTTTTGAAATCACCTCCACCACGGACTTCCTATCAGAAGGTTGAGTACTGAGAGAATGTTGGGGCCTCTAGTGATGCCATTTGGTCACCAATTATTTGTAAGTTAGGAGGGACTTAGTGGGTGGCACTGGAGCTCTCTGTAA
This sequence comes from Lagopus leucura, assembly GCF_019238085.1. Classification (NCBI taxonomy): domain Eukaryota; kingdom Metazoa; phylum Chordata; class Aves; order Galliformes; family Phasianidae; genus Lagopus; species Lagopus leucura. The sequence goes on from NW_024962272.1 coordinate 14,169,209, forward strand.
ACTTCTTCATCTTGTTGTTGCTTTTAGCTGCTGTTGGTGGCTTTTTTTTTTCTTTTTCCTTTGTTTTTCCTGTTCCCTGGAGTGGTTGGGAAAGGCCTGAGACACCAGTCAGTATATTTACTTAAACAACAAACATTCAGCATGCCATGACAGCAGGGGCAGAGGGCAGTTCCTGAATGGGATGAGAGAGCGTGTCTTCTAAAGCGCCCACCCACGTTGCCTGAAAGTGTTTAGCAGTGCTGATTCCTTGTGAGGAAATGACAGCTTGTGTGTTCCTAGACGCCACAGGCTACCCATCAGTGTGTGTGATGTGAAGCTCACAAGCTGTTTGCAAATGGCCAGAGGCAAAACTGCTTATTTTCCCTTTATTTCCTTCACCCCTTTGCCTCCCAACCTTCAGCTCCCTTTGGGGGTCTGTCGTTCTTCTCACCATCCTGCATGCAGCTGGCATTAAGCAGCAGAGCCACCAGATGGAAGGAGAAAGGGGTTATATAAACAAACAGAACAAGAAGAATATTTTTAGGAGCAACACCAAACCTGACCTTTTGTTTTATGGCAAAAAGTAACAAAGATGTTATTGGGAAAACAGTCTAGCTGAGAGAGGAATGAACACTAACCCTTAAACTGTTGTGCTTGTGTGGAACTGACCAAGCAGTGCTTTGCTTTCTTACCAGGACTCTGAACTCTGCTGGACTACAAAAATGCTCACTGCCCTTGTCATTCTGTGAAGGCTAGCAACACCAGAATCCAGCTAAAATAAAGCAAAACTAATCTTTTACTATCTGCTGTTTTTCTAGCAACCCTTGAACTGCTGCTTTCTGCTGACAACTCCTCAGCATGGCAGTGTGTGATGCCAGCATTCTGTGATCTTTGCTGCTTGCTTGCTGCTTTTCCAGATTGAAGTGAAGGTGTTGACTTTGACTAGAAAGTCCTGAATAGCATCAGATTTTCTCCTTCTGCTAGCTGTGGTCAACAGCGATCAAACCAGATGCTATGTTTAAAGGAACAGGACTGTCAGAGCATTGAGGATCCCTAAAGGATGGCTTTGGTTCCTTCATGCCCCTTCCAAAATAGCCTCCCGACCTCCAGGCAGACTGGGAAACAGCAAGCCATTTCTTCTGTGTCACAAGCCTGATGCACCCTAGAAAGGGAATCAGGGAGCCAAGTTTAGACCTGGATCTTCTAGACACCAGCTCAGCTGCATTGTTAATAGGGTCCATAACTACCTGGGCTTTGACAATACAGTCCCAACTGCAATTCACATTCAGGTGCCTCAGATTTAGACACCTAATCTAATTTCAGGTCCACAAAATTTAGAGATCAGTATTTGTCATTGAACTAATGTACTTATAATTTAAGACTGCTGTGTTTGGACATCAGTTTAGGTGAACTGTTAGATGGGCCTTCAACAGTAGTCAGTGGGCCAATCTGTGACCAATCTTGAAGTCCATCATGGGATGGGAGAAGCCATGTTCAAAAAGTCCTTTTTCTCTTCAGTGGTCAAAGATAGTGTCAGTAAAAGATTATATGCACCTGAAACACTTAACTAAATAAACTTGAAGAGAGAAAACTCAGGAAATGGGTCACATCAAAATGATTTTATTTATGTTAGTATTTACCCTTAGATAACATATCTTTCTTTGGTGTATATTTTATATCAAAAAGTTAGCGATACTCTTACCATTCTCAACTGTTTGATTGAGATCAACATCAGTAGTTACCTACCTTATGCCAACATGGTTCTTAAATAGTTTCTACATCTGGGCTTTACATTTTGCTATGTACTGTCTATCTTCTAATTCATTCTTCCCTGCTCAGCCTTGGAGATCCCCTTCTCTTCTGTATTCTTGTGGGAGGTAGACAAACCAACGCTTATTCTTCAAGCACAATTTCTTGTGTGGTTTTGAAATATACTAAAGAAGATGCAGCACCCACTTGCACCCTGTAGTATCAAGGGACCATTGAAAGCAAGACCTGAATGCAGCATCAGAGCATAGTTCTCTCCTCAAGAGCACTTTTCTCTTCACTTTTCACACAAAATACTGCAGCAAACTACTAAATACTATGTAAACTGCAATCAGCTTCACAGATCATTCTTATAATACTCACAACCTCACTTTCACAGCTTAACAGGGAAATACTGGATGATAGAGGATGATCCGTTTGGAGCCAGAAAGTCCAGATTTCTGTGCATGTATGTGCATCTGCAGCTGTTGTACCAATTTCTTTAGATGTGAGGAATATAAAAGAAATAAACTGAACCATTTCAACAAATTGAAAAGGGACAAAAAACTGATTATTTGCCCTCTGCCCAGGCTATGATAAAAAATGTTTATTGATAAAAGATGTCAGTCTGCATCATAGATAATATCTGACAGCAGTTCACTTCTATATTTTCACAGTTTCAGTATCAAAAAGAAATGAATCCATATGGATCCTCTCCAGGCTCAGTGAGAGTTCTCCATAAGGAGCCATGGGGCAAACACACACCAAAAAAACAAAACAAAACAAAACAAAAAAACACAAACCAGCTAGTCTGATACCTCTACAGAGTAATGCAGTATAAATGCTAAAGGTATACAGATGTTAACATACACATTCAGGCTAACTGTATATTCACAGAAATACAGTGGGTTAATGAGGTCGATCAAGAAGTTATACTCTTCTCTTCTTGCACCCAGCTCTTCCAGAGGAGACCTCAAAATTAACAGCATCTTTCCACTCCATGAGGATAGCTTGACTCTTTTTTAAAAAACATCATTTATCTGCAGGAACAGTCCCTAATGGCTGAGCAGCCATTTTTAGATTCCTACTTCTGCACAAGGGCTGACAAGTGCTGTGGTATTCTACTATCAATCAATTCACCTTTTCTCTAGTCTCCAGGCTCCTCATTTGCATAACTCAAGTATCTGCATGAGATGTAACCCTGCATCCATCCCTGCACAGGGTGTGTAATTTTATGCACTGAGAGATAAAACCTTTCCTAATAGTGCATTTTAAGTCTTGTCTTTTTTCTGTCGCTATTTGCTATGCATGGATAATGATGTTTATGCAGCACAGCTGAAGAACTAAGTTACCACTAAATGATCTCCAAAACAAACAAACATCAAAGACCACCATCAACAACACAGGGCATTTGTAAACATTGCTACCTTGTTTTGGATCACTGAATATTTCACCAAGAAGACAGTCTTAATGGTCTGCTTGAACTACAGCAAATAAGAGCTCCCAGGATTCGTTAATAAATAATAGCCCAACTTTTTATTAGTGTGAATTAATCAGAGCACCAGATATTACTGGAGGGAGGAGAAGAAAACAGACCAGATTTTTAAACTGACATATGAAACAGTGCGGAGTAGTGCACCCTCCCTACCTGAGGGAAAAGACACTTGTATCATTTATATGCAGTAATGACTGAATCTTAACAATTTGCTTTTGTCATTTAGCTGGCAAATGTTGTCCCTTTACAAACTGATTCACATGAGAAACAGTGAGAAATCTGTTAGCTTACAAACTTGAAGTGAATAAAAAACTCCTAAGGTGGTACAGACCGCAGCATAAATTTTGCTTGTACCATGCATGCTTTATCAACTTCTGTCCACAGGGAGGAAGGCAGTGGACAATGAACACTCCAAATTTATCTGTGCTCCAGTAAGTGATTGCCTTTTGTCCACACCATATAAGCAGGAGTGACAGAGAATTAAGGAAAGTGTTATTTTTTTTCTTTGCAAAAATCATACATTTACAGTACATCATATCTGCTTCTTAATACTGCTCCAACTTCTACAGAAAGTGTTTTGAATTCTGCATTTCTCTGGATTTGTTAGATAGCATGTGATCCAAGTATTGAAACCAGACTACTTGTTTTGGAGCTAGAGTGGAAAATCTGACTAAGAAACAGTAGAGCAGATTTAGACATAGATGATGAACAGCTCTCCTGTGTAATACAAAAAACCTTGATGCCTTAATCCTGAACTATTTAAAACAAAATGAAGCTACATCATATTAATACACGAACTGTCACTCAAGCATGAAAATACATGATTGCAAAAAATGAGCTGTCAGCTAGCATTCTGAGGATTTTAACGCTGTGGAAAGTCTGCTGAAATCTATGTGGCATGCAGATAAATTCCAATTGTCCAAGTAGCTCCAGGACAAACCGAGAGTCTTGATTTCAAATAAATTCAAATAATCCATGAGTTTTAGAACTGAAGGATGTATAATATCTTGGTTATATGGCATGTAATTACATTTAATCTAAAACATTTGAAATTACCACAGTGTTGTACTATTGATATCTCTATTATGGATTTACAATACTATTGAGTGAGTTCATTTTTTCAAGCCCTTGCAGTCAGACATACAGTCCATCTAGCCTAACTGCTTGCCAAACAGAGGGCAGCTGTTTCCTCCTACAAGATCTGTCACACATATCTTAGTGTTCTGTACTGCAAATTTCTGGCTGAGCATTATGAGCTTCACTAGAACTCTCATAGTAAGTTTAACATGTATGAAAATTCTCCAAACAGGGATAAAGAGAATTGGAACTAATGCAGGAGCTTCTCCAGAGAATCATATTACACAGTAATGTATAACCGAACATGATAACCGAAAGTTATAGGAACACGGAATGATAGAATGGCTTGGATTGGAAGGGACCATAAAGATCATCAAGTTCCAACCCCCCTGCCACTGGCAAGGCTGCCAGCCTCTATATCAAGTATGAGATCATATTGCCCAGAGCCCATCCAGCCTCGAACATTTTCAGGGGTCGGGTATCCACAGCTTCTCTGGGCAACCAGACTCAGCACCTCACCACTCAGTCAGTAAAAAAAAAAAAAAAAACCAACTTCAGCCTGACATCTAATCTTTTTCTGCTTTATTTTAAAACCATTCAACTTGTCCTATCACTATCTACACATGTAAAAAGTTTATTTCCATGTTGTTTATAATCTCCCTTTAAATACTGGAAGGCTGCAGTGACCCACAGCCTTCTCCAGACTGAACAAGCCCAGCTCTTTCAGTCTGCCTCATTGTCTTCCTCTAGGCCTGCTTCACAACTTTCTTGTGGTAGGGACCTCAGATCTGGATACAGTACTCCAGATTGGGCCTCACAAGGGCAGAGCAGAGTCAAACAATCACCTCCCTCTCCCTGTTGGCCTCTTTTGATGCTGCCCAGGATACTGTTGGCCTTTCAGGCTGCAAGTCCACACTGCTGGCTTACATTCAACTTCTCATCCCCAAGAACCTTTAAAGTCCTCCTTAGTGTGGCTACTCTCAAGGAGTTCTTTGCCCAGTTTGTACATGTGTATGGCAAAAGGTTGTAACTATGGAGCAATAGCTGGTAACAAAGAAGGAAGGAAAATTGGCCCACCCCTTCTAATATCCAGCAACTGCCCAACAAATGCTATCTCTATCCAGGGAGACACTGCTCCTTTGGCTGCTAACACTTAAATGAGGATGGATCCAGGCTTTACCCCTTCTGATCACTCAGGTGCATTGCTTGCACTTGAGCTCCCTGGATGAGCCACACCTTCTCACCTGGTGCCCAACCACTGGTTCAGGCTGTGGCCTTTTAATTCCACTGTATATACATATCTGGGATGTGACCTGAGTGCAAAACTTTGTACTTTGTTTTATTAAACCTCATTGGGTTCATGAGGGCCAAGCTTTTGAGTTTATCAAGCTTCCTCTGGAGGGTATCTTTTCTTTCTCCTGTATCAACTGCACCACTGACCTATGTTGCTGATAAGGGTGTTAAAGAGTACTAATTCCAAGATGGACCTAAAGGATACTGCTCATTGCAGTATTGCTCATAGCCTCCACCTGTACATACAGCCATTGACAACCTTCTGGCTGCAACCTACCAACCAGCTTCTTATCCACAAAATGGTCCACTCTTCACCTCCAGATCTCTCCAATTTGAGATAAAGGTGTGGTGGGGAACCATGTAAATGGCCTTGCAGATGTACAGGTAGGTGACATCAGTAGCCTTCCCTTTGTCCACCAGTGCTGTTACTTCAGCGTAGAAGATCACTAGAACAGGTGATTCAGGCATAATCTTCTCTTGATGAAGCCATGCTGGATGTCCTGTATCACCTGCTCGTCCTTCATATGCCTTAACATATCTTCCAGGATGATCTGTTCCACAGTCCTTCCACGCAGAGGTGAGGCTCACTGGCCTGTAGTTTCCTGAGTCCTCCTTCCTCTTTCTTGTAAATGGGAGTGAAGTTGCTCTTTTTCCAGTAACCAGAGATTCAAAATAAATGATAATAACATTCCCTCCTGCTCTAAAAATCCATCATATCTAAACAAAACTAGAAACAGGTGTGGATAAAGAGAGGAGATTTTCTATGTTTTTAGTAATTTTTTTTTCCTGCTCTTAACTTTTGAACTTTTAAGATGGAATTCACTTTGAACTTTGTTTTGGTCACAAAGAGAAAAACAGTTATTTTGGATATCCTGAATCAAAATTCAAAACGCTTGTTTTGCTATTTTTAAGTGACATTTTGTTTAAAATTTATTCAGCTTTATTTTACAATTGAGAAATTTTTTTGAATGAAGCTTTGCCTTTGGGAGTTAAGCAGAATGCCTTGTCCTTCTCTTCAGCATTACTTTTACAATTTCCCAGTTTGTCTGGGACTGAAAATCGAATTGATTCTGCAGGTGACTATAGAAAGATGCAGTTTTTCAATGTATGGTACTCAACCCACTGTATATGCCCTTTTGATGTGAGAAAGCAAGGCCATTGATGAGCTTAGGCTCCATGAACTGGAAGTCCATTAAATCTTGAATATATTTCTACTTCATTGATATTCAGATGAAGGATAACAGGATTGAGAATGTAATCATGCTCATTGTTTTCATTTTCTGAAGAGAAAAAAAAATACAAGAGCAAAAACTTCTGCAGAAAATCTTGGTCTATTATTTGAATTTATCATAATTTTCATCAGATAAATCTTGTCTGCTTTAGGAAGCTCAGATAGCTGCCTTTCAACTTTGCACCGTAAAAGGAGTTTGCAGCCTTAGTGGGACTCCTGCCACATTCTAAGAAAAAAATAAAGAGATATAGGCAATGCCTCACCACCACAAGCTATTTTAAATATTGACCTCTTCTGCGTCGTGTCTGATAGATTCAATAATGGAAAACAGTTAAAAATGAGATAGAATTGAACACAGATAGACAGACCCACAACAGAGTGTGATCTTCCTGCACTGATTGAGGATCTGAGCTTTTTGCAGCCAGAGTGATTTGGAACTGCTTAGCAAGGAACTATTGACTGAGGAGCCCTTTTGGATGGAAAACTATTGTTCAGTAAAATTTTATGATTTCATGACTTTTTAACAGGAGGAATTTTAACAGTGAATGTTTCATTCAAAGTCTTCTTTATGAAGTAGGTGAGCAGAGTTTTCCATTTCTCCACAGACTAACCTGTGGTCTAGGAAGCTTTCTCATCTTTCACCTACTGGAAGAAAAACAAAATCACAGCTTGGGTTTATTAACAACGCCCCACATTTGTGAATCGATCTTCCCACATAAAATAATGAAAGAAAAAGAAAAAGATGATGAATTTTCAGCTTAATTATGATTAATGTTGTAATGTGGTTTAGAGTAGCTTCTAGTGATAATCATGACATCTCCATCTCTGTCTAATAGAAGGAATCCCTCCCTGTTGTTCTGGACATTTGACAGCAAGAAAGGCTTCAAGGTTCTTTTCACTTCAATTTCACTACCATAGCAGGGCAGTGTGGGCAACAAAAGTTTTCACTGCTGTGTCATCTGACTCTCATCCTCCATGGCTTTAGTTTCAGAGTTAGAGGATCTTCCACCAGATGGAAAAGAATGAGGAGATCAGGACTTCCTTCAGGTATTCTCTGGGTTCCTGTATGCTGTCTTGTCTCATCCCACTGCTGAGAGGAGGCTACATTCCTATTTGTGGTAGGGCTTCCTTCAGTGGCTTCTCCTTGGAGTATAATCCAGCAGTAATAACTGCAAAATTGGGTGCATGGTAGCAGCCATCTGCATGCTGCATACAGCATTAGCCTGGGAGCACGTGGAAGGAGATACAGATAGCAAAATATCTAGTTATCAAAGCATTCTCATTACATTCCAAAGTCTTATCAAAATCCACTGTAATCCTCCTTGCCAGGATCTTCCTGCCAGATCTTTGCTTTATAACCTATGCTAATAGATATGAAGAACTGTGTTTCACCCCACATTGGATTTTAAATGCCTTCTTTCTTAAAAGCTGTTCTGTGTCAGGACCTACACCAGATATTACTTGATGGGAAACCAAAGCATGACTTCTTAATATATTTTCAAAATATATCTAACTGGAGGCCATTAGGCTTTTCTGCCTCTACAAGCGTAAAAATATCCTGAGCTCCTATAATCAAATGGTATAAACTTTTCTTAATTTCATCCTTCTTCCCCCAACACCAGAGACAGCTTTTTCCTGATCATGTGTTCTTTACACTTCAATCTGTGTTTTCTGCCAAAGTCAAGAAAACTTCATGTCAATTAGCATAAGCCAAGGTCAAAAAGCAGAGGATATGAGTAGCCCAAACAAAGTGGAGAGCCTTTTCAACATACCTTATATCCTAAAGCTTCACACTTTGGAAATCGTAGGATTTATTCTCCCCACTTTTTCCAGTGTTTGGACTTGATAAGAAAGGCGATGTAAAAAAAAAAAAAAAAAAAAGATGTTAAAAAAAAAAAAAGAAAGCTGTGTCTTGAAAGGCAACAGTTGCTCCCTGTGTGGTAGCGAACTCACATAACTACAAATTGATGTCAGCACACCATTCAACCAGCGGGGGAGGGAGCACACTCAGGAGCAAGTGGTATGGATCATTCCGCTTGTGAGGCCCAGTGCAGAATGCCATGTTGTCTGAGCAGCAAAATGGCAGATCCAATAGCACTGAATTTTTGTAAATCTCACACATATGAGATGTGCCATGTAATCTTACTATTGTAGATGGAAGGAAAATAACTTATTTGGGGTACTTATGCCCTTATTTTTGCCAGTTTTTTTTCAAGAGACAGTATCCTATTATGAAGTCTGTGGCAGCCATAAGATTGGGTATGTGTTTTTAACTTAAAGAGTGCCAGAAGTGTGAATGACATCACAAAAACAAAAGAGGTCTATGGTTCTTGGGGCTTCAAATCAAAAATATGATTACAAAAAGCTGTGTTCCAAAGATCAGCAACTCAATTTTAATATTGCTGTCTCACAGCTGAAGATCTATTTGACAAGCATACATTTTATCCATTAGTATCCCTTCATTTCCTTCCAGCAGAATAAAATTATTGTCATGCTTCTGAAACCTTACTGACAAACATTACAGATTTAAAGGAAATTAAGGGAGAAAGGCAGATAGGAGGATATGTAAGAATACGAGAATATTTATTATTTTATAACAGCTGAAAATAATTTGTGGGTATGCAAGATGTGTACATGAATAATTTTGTGTCTACTTAGTAATAAAAACTAAGCAGCATTATATATTCCCATAATGTATGGCAATGGTGAGGGGAAGTATGATATATGTCTCACACGTAATTTATTCCTGTGAATGCTAAAAGGTCTCATCCCCCAGCAGTGTATGTGCCTATATGCATGTTCAGGAACATAAAAGGACTTGCACTGCCCTGAATCTGCCCAGGCTCAGCCAGGTGTTACACTGATCTTTGTGCTAACGGGCAGCCCTCCCAACATCATGCGCTGTGTGGCGCTGCTGCATAGGCAGCTCTTTCCATCCCAGCATGGAGGGAACTGCGTCCTTCTGAGTTACACAGCCACATATAGTGGGGGAAGAGCTCTCTGAAAGGGAAATAAGCGGGATTGGGCTTCTGCATACACAGCCTCTCTCTCTCTCTCTCTCCTGCGGTATCCAGCTATGATCTCCTGGTAGTGCTGGAAACAGAGAGAACAGACCCCATCATGGCTTCTGTGTTTCTTTACATTGAGGTTCACAACTCAGTTTTACCCTCAGTTTTATCACCCAGGGTCAGAGACAGCAGCAAAACTTCTAAGCACCATCAGCAAAGCACGGCTCTTGCAAGAGAAGAGAAGAGATGGACAACCCAGCTGGTGCCAGCCCTGGGACAGAAGGCAGCACCTCCAGCACTTGCAGAGGTTGTGCTGGCTCTTCACATCCTCTCTGAGGAAGGGAGGTACATCTCACAGCAGAATGTACGGTCCCAGAAGGAAGTAGATGGTGATGAAAGGTAAAGGCTAAATCAACATGCAGGAGCAGCTCTGGAGCAGGAGTCCACCTCCTTCACCACAGGCACAGGTACTGAACACCCTTAGGCTGGATGTCTACATAAACAGAACGGTATGAAAATGCACCAAAAGAGAAGTTACTACTACTTGTTGCAGTTGTGAGCACTCTCATCATATCAGAGAGAGATGGTGGCCCTTTTGTCAGTGAAAAGATAGTAAATCATGTTTAACTGGGGTTAACAATATGCCGATGCAAGAACTGCCTAGCACCAGGACAGCCAAAGGCTTCCTCTATAGAGCCCCTAAGAAGAAGTGAAGAAAAGCCAACTATTTGTCAATGTTATGCAAAGGTCTGGGTCTATGCTAGAGAATATATAAAGGTGTATCAATAGATTTGAAAAATAAATAAAAGAAGAATAAAATATTTTTGTTTTCATTTTTAATGCAAAGACTAATGTTGCAGGATAACAAAAACACTACAGAAGAAGCAGCTGAGAGCACATCTTTAGGAACACCAGAAGCAAAATCTAGACTTTTCAAGTCACAAATAAGTACCCGTGTTTCCTTTCCACAAACGTGAAATAATTACAGTAGTTTATGATTAATAGTAGTTTATTATTATAATAGTTTAATAAGAATAATAATCATTTAGACATAGTTGCCATGATAGAAGAATTAAAGGAGTCAAGGTTTCTCAGAAAAGGCAAAATCTATTATTACATTAGGACATGAAGGAGGGCACATATGCTTTTAAGACTGCTTTTCCTCAGTAAAACAGTCAATCTAATAGAGGACATTGTATCTCCTAGCAAGCTCTACTTCATTTTTGTTACATCATGCAGTTTTCTTTCTTCCTGCCAGACTTGCTTATACTTAAAAAAAAAAAAAAAAAAAAAAAAAAAAAAAGTTTTTCTTTATGTACAACATTTATTTAAAATTGCTTTAGCATTATCCCATCCTACAAGGCAGGAGGATAGGGTGATTTTTCCTCTACCATGACATCTTTCACTCCCAACAAACCATCACAACTCACTAATTAGCAATGAATTTGGAAACAAACTGAAACAGTGAGTACAGAGTATATGATGTGCATGTGCTTGCCATATGCTGATGTTGCAAGCACTGCCAAGTCTACACAGAGTTACTCAATATTAAAAGAATATTACTCATCTTTTACTGAAGTGCTCTGTGATTTCTTCAGTAAAGTTTCTCTAATCCAGATGGGAGTTGTGACATGGCTTAATAACAGATGCAGCTCTGGAGATAAAGGTGATTATCAACATGCAGGCCACCCCACTTGGTGCCATTCATTTTGATCTACCAAATGGAACAGGAAGAGAAATTTGTATCTACTGTGAATCAGCAGTAGAGATATTTTGTCACTATATTTATTGATCTTTTTATTGATGTACGATGTGGGTGGAGTTTCAGGGAAAGAAAGCTGCCTTCTAAAGTCTCCATCTATAAAATCATCATGTTCATCTGTGAAATTTGTGTCAGACACCAAGAGCTACTGCTGCTTCTTTGTGGAGAATACGTCATTGTGCCCATTATTTCCCTGGTGTCACATATACACATTTCTTGAATGCCCTCAGGGACGGTGACTCCACCACCTCCCTGGGCAGCCTCTTCCAATACCACACCAATCCTTCTGAGAAGTTTTTCCTAATGCCCAACCTGAACCTCCCCTGGAATGACTTGAAACAATTCCCTCTATTTCTATCACTGCTATCTGGGAGAAGAGGCCAACATCCATCTTGCTACAGTCTCATTTCAGATGTTTGTAGAGAGCAATAAGGTCTCCCCTGAGCCTCCTTTTCCCCAGACTGAACAATCTCAGTTCCCTCAGCCTCTCCCCAAAAGACGTGGGCTCCAGATCCTTCACAGCTTCACTGCCCTTCTGTGGACAAGCTCCAGGGCCTCACTGTCCTTGTAATGAGGGGCCCAAAACTAAACACAGTACTACACAGTACTGTGGCCTCCTTGGAGCGAAGTATAGAGGGACAATCATCTACCTACTCCTGCTGATTACACTAGATACTGATCTAGATATGGCCTAGATATTTCTCCCACCCAAGGACAAAAACAAGGAAATCATGAAGCCATTTCCCAGAATGATCTATCTGGGTGCTTGGGATCAAAGGAAGACAATAGAAGAGGCTTCTGCCTCTTCCCTGCCTGTCAGTTTACTGGAATGAACCACTCCAGATGGATCAACTGACCTGGAATTAAGTTTTACATTTTTAAAACACATTATGCCATCAGGTGAGTTAAACTGGTTCAAGTTACAAACATTGCTTGTCTTGTAATTCTCACATCAACTCAGAACCTCTTTTCCATTTTTAAAAAGTCAGACCTGGACTTTTCAGTTTAACGTGATTTGGAATATGTGTGCTTAAAAAGTGCTGGTGAGAGCTCTGTGTGAGACTGCTTGATTGTGCTGCTGAGGACAGCATGAGGCCTTGCTCCAAGGCCTCTGCAGCCCTGAGTCTGCCTCCAGGCCACTTGCAGCTGTGCAGGGAACTCTGGCCTCATTTTGGCCACTAATGGTGAAACACAGTTCCTTTTTCAGCCTACTTCCTCTCCTTTTCATTCTCACAACTGCTGTCAGGTTCCGCCAGTACCTTCTGCTCATGCAGAAGGGAGAATGCCATTATGGTAGCATCTGTGAGATCAGCATCCTGCTTCAAACGAAACACTGATTTTGATCTGAAATCACCAGTTCTGCTCAGCTGACAGAATTCAGCTGGAGGGCGGAAAGTGGAGTAGGTTAGAAAGGAGTTACAGGTGGAAAATGAGATGAATAAAAAAGCAGAGCTACAAATTGGTTATACTTCTAAAAGTTACTAGTCAGGAAAAGACAACACTGAAAAGAGTAATACTGTGAAATGTGATCAATGCATTAAAGCAGCGTTACATATTGTGGATGTTAGACAAATACAACAGTAGTCTGAATCTGTAACAAAAGGCAAATATAGCTACTTTTCAACAGCAAGAATGTAGACTTTTTTTTTCGTATTCTTTAAAGGCAAAAAGGTATTTTATTATCTGATGTCATTGTTTGCTCTCCCAGAGCAAGATCTGTAAGTATTTCTATTGGTGTGGGGCACAGGGAATTATAAGAACCTGTGAAACAGAATCACAGAATCACAGAATCACAGAATTGTAGGGGTTGGAAGGGACCTCCCGAGATCATCGAGTCCAACCCCCCTGCCAAAGCAGGTTCCCTACACCAGGTAGCACAGGTAGGCATCCAGGCAGGTCTTGAACATCTCCAGAGAAGGAGACTCCACCACCTCCCTGGGCAGCCTGTTCCAGTGCTCCGTCACCCTCACTGTAAAGAAGTTCTTGCGCATGTTTGTGCGGAACTTCCTATGCTCCAGTTTCTGGCCATTTCCCCTTGTCCTGTCTCCACTCACCACTGAAAAGAGTCCGGCCTCACCATTCTGCCCCCCACACCTTAGATATTTATAGACCTGGATCAGGTCCCCTCTCAGTCTTCTTTTCTCAAGGCTGAACAGACCCAGTTCACTCAGCCTTTCCTCATAGGAGAGATGCTCCAGGCCCTTCACCATCTTCATGGCCCTCCGCTGGACTCTTTCCAAGAGATCCCTGTCTTTTTTGTATTGGGGAGCCCAGAACTGGACGCAGTACTCCAGATGAGGTCTTACCAGGGCAGAATAGAGGGGGAGGATCACCTCCTTTGACCTGCTGGCCACACTCTTTTTAATGCACCCCAGTAAGCCATTGGCCTTTTTGGCCACCAGGGCACACTGCTGGCTCATGGCCAACCTGTCATCCACCAGGACACCCAGGTCCCTTTCCGCAGAGCTCCCCTCCAGCAGGTCATCCCCCAACCTGTACTGGTGCATGGAATTATTCCTCCCCAGATGCAAGACTCTACACTTGCTTTTGTTAAACCTCATCCGGTTTTTTTCTGCCCAGCTCTCCAGCCTATCCAGGTCTTGCTGAATGGCAACACAGCCTTCAGGCGTGTCAGCCAATCCTCCCAACTTCGTATCATCGGCAAACTTGCTGAGGGTGGCCATTATCCCCTCATCAAGGTCATTGATGAAGATGTTGAACAAGACCGGACCCAGCACAGACCCCTGAGGAACACCGCTAGTTACAGGCCTCCAACCGGACTCTGCACCACCAACAACGACCCTCTGTGCTCTGCCAGTCAGCCAGTTCTCAACCCACCTCACTGTCCACTCATCTATCCCACACTTCCTCAGCTTTGTTATAAGGACGTCATGGGGGACAGTATCAAATGCCTTGCTGAAATCAAGGTAGACTACATCCACTGCTCTCCCCCTATCCACCCAGCCAGAGACAACATCATAGAAGGCTACCAGGTTGGTCAAGCACGACCTCCCCCTTGTGAACCCGTGCTGACTACTCCTGATAACCTCCTCTTCTTCCAGTTGTCTGGAGATGACATCCAGTACAAGCTGTTCCATCACCTTTCCAGGGACAGAGGTGAGGCTGACTGGCCTATAATTGCCTGGGTCTTCCTTCTTGCCTTTTTTGAAGACCGGGGTGACGTTGGCTATCTTCCAGCCTTCAGGCACCTTCCCCGTCTTCCAAGACTTCTCAAAGATGACCGAAAGCGGTTCAGCAATCACCTCTGCCAGCTCCTTCAATACCCGTGGTTGAATCCCATCGGGTCCCATGGATTTCTGAACATTGATGTTGCCTAGGCGCTCCCGGACCACCTCTTCCCTGACAGAAGGGGGGTCTTCCATTCCCCAGATCCTCTCACTAATCTCCAGGGTCTCAGATTCCCGAGGGGGAGCTTTTTCACTGAAGACAGAAGCAAAGAAGGCATTCAGTATCTCCGCCTTCTCAGCATCCCCTGTTACCAGAACACCCCCGTCACTTAGCAGGGGAGCCACATTCTCCCTAGTCTTCCTTTTACTGTTAATGTACTTGAAAAAACCTTTTTTATTATCCCTTATCCCCTTTGCCAGATTTAATTCCAGGCAGGCTTTAGCCTTCCTTGTCGCATCCCTGCAGACCCTGACAACATTCCTGTATTCTTCCCAAGTAGTCAGACCCTTTTTCAACATTTCTCTTTTTCCACATTTCATGGGCCTTCTTCTTTCCTTTGAGTTTGTGCACGAGCTCCTTGCTCATCCACACAGGTCTCCTGCCACCCTTTCCCGATTTCTTCCTCACAGGGACGCACCGATCCTGAGCTTGGAAGAAGAGCTGCTTAAATGCCGACCAGCTCTCACAGGCCCCCTTGCCTTCCAACACCCTAGCCCATGAGACAGCTCCAAGTAGGCCCTGGAAGAGATCGAAGTTGGCTCTCCTAAAGTCCAGGATAGCAATCCTACTTTTTGCTTTACTTCTTCCACTCAGGATCTTGAACTCCACCATCTCGTTGTCACTACAACCCAAGCTGCCCCCGACCTTTACTTCCCTGACAAGCCCTTCTCTATTAGTGAGAATAAGGTCCAGCAGTACCCCTCTCCTTGTCGATTCCTCAACCACCTGCATCAGGAAGTTGTCTTCAACACATTGCAGGAACCGTCTGGACCGCGCATGCCTGGCCACATTGCTTTTCCAGCAAATATCTGGATGATTGAAGTCCCCCATAAGCATCAGCGCCTGGGATCGTGACGCTGCTTCCAACTGTTTGTGGAAGGCCTCATCAACCTCCTCCTCCTGATCAGTCAGGTGTTCCAACTCCTGGAAATATGTCAACTTGTGGATGGGAACAGACAGCATAGGGGACTCAAAAATAATAATCATAATCATAATCATAATCATAATCATAATCTGAAAGAAGAGCAGACAAAAAGCAGAAGCAGATATGCTCCTGTGGGCTGATTTCCTGTTGTGCTGAACCTTCCTCAACACAGTATTGACATAAGTGGGCTTTTGCTATTATCTTGCCCAGTTTGCTCTTTAGGAAGTTATTATTGTGGATGGTACACTGTTAGGAAGTGTATAAAAGACAGGACTCTTGGGGAATAGTCAGATTTTCCAGCTCAGCATGGAGCTGAACTGTGCTATGGTCTGTGAATAACATGCTCACAACAAAGATCTCAAGATCTGATAACTTTACTAGGGTTTCAATGAGCTCTTGCTCGAGAAAAACAGCCTTGCCTTAAATTGTGCAGTGTACACCTCTTGATTGAGAAAATCGGGATTTGATTTGGTCTTGGTTTTCTTTTTTTCTAAAGAAAAAAAGAAGGAAGAGAAGAAGGAAGGGAAGGATGGAAGGAAGGGAGGGGAGGAAGGGAGGTAAGGGATGAAGGGAGGAAAGGAGGAGGAAAAAGAGGGAGGGGGGGAAGGGAACGGGAGGAGGGGCAGGAGTGGAGGGAAAGGGAGGGGAAGGCAGGGGAGTGAGAGGAAGGGAGGAAGTGGGAGGGAGGGAGCGGAGGGAAGGAGCAGGACGAAGGGAGGAGAGGGGAGAGGAGAGAAGAGAAGGGACTGTGCATGCTCGTGGAGGGTGAAGTTAAATGTCTGAAGTTTACCACGACATCAGAAGAGCCAAAGGGGATCACGTCTGCTGAGGTTTTATTCTGAGGTCCTAGTGCCCCCCTCCGGCCATGTGCGCTCAGACAGCTGCAGGACTCCCCCTGAATTTTAATCCCATTTATTTAGGCAGTAGCGCACATAAAAGATACAGACCTACTTTTTCGAGTGACTAAGTCTCGGGTTTGGTGTGCTTCTGAATAAATACAGTTTCTGTCGATTTGTGACACGGCTGGCTGTATTTTCCGTGCAGAAGCTATAGTGAGGTGGCTGCGTCCTCCCGCTAGCGGTGAGGCCGGGCGCTTGCCTTGACTCAGAAGAAAGGCTTCAAGCTGACGGGACTCGCCTCCCTCGCCCTTCCTGGTCCCGTAGAGCACATTCCTGGCAAGCCCGGGTCCGTCCCAGGCCAAGCAGTGGCCTCAGAAATGAGAACAATGTACCCCTTGTTCCCAGAAAACATGTCAGTGTTCCTGTCGTACACTGACATTTAAGAGTTTGTTCTCTTAGCTTCAATAACAGCAGTTTGATGTTTAAAAAGAGGTATCAATTGGTCTTATTAATACTATCAATCTTTTATTGCAACAAATTTGTGCTACTTCAAGTAACCCATTCTGTTATCACCTAACTAAGCAAACTGGATTTCCACACTATGTCTTCATCTGAAATGCAGTTACAATACTGTTACTTACTGCATCTCTTTCTCCTTCTCTTTCTCCTTCTCTTTTTTTCCCCAAGCAGTTACTTTAAACAGTATGTTTCTTAGGTCAAGAATTATATTTTCCAGCATTTGCAGTGCACCGTATTCCAAGTCACTAAATAGCAGTAATATTAATGAGTTTTCCCTGCACTTGTGCTAGCAAGTCTTCCATGGAAGGGTCTTCATACCTTTGTATTCCTGATGCAGGGTGAATGTCTTGTCTCCATGGAGGGACATATTGCTTTAATGATCACCTCACCACAAACAGAGTCTATGTGAGTATCAGCCCTCTGACCACTTCAGCCTTGTTGTTCCAGGTACGGGAGTCATTTGCTCTTTCTTCTTCTCCCATCTCTAAGTACACTTCTGTCCGTGTCAAAGTAATACTAAGCTTGGCTTCTTCCTCTACTTGGCCAAGCATTTTTGCACAAAAATGCTGTTAGCATTATTTCTTGCTGGTAGTTGCTTATATGATAAAATCGTTTATCAGTTGTCTGTGCTGAAATAGGCCTGTGTTTATTAAGTCAAACAGTAGCAAGCATCATTATTCCTCTTCACAGAATTCTGCTATTCTTAGCATCTTTAAAATGTTCCTGGGAGAGCTCAACATATTTTTGTTACGTTCACAGGGAAGTAATAATTTCAGTTGTCTTGGTGCTTCAAGGACTTACAGTCTGTACCAGGTCTACCTCCAGTGGATTTCACTCTCCATTTGTACTAGCAAAGCAATCAAGTCAGGAGCCTGGCGTGTGATGCTGTGTTTTACCTTGCTCTCCATTATGCTCTGCACTATTCAGCCCTGAAGTCTGCAGAATGACAAAGGGAAAAGAATGGGAGAGAGGAATGTAATTGCTGCTCAAGTAGCCAGTAATGCTAGTCAGTTATTTTTCATTCAGATTTCTTTTTGGGGAAAAAAGGAAGAAAGGAGGGCAGGAAGGAAGGAAGGAAGGAGAGAGGTGAGGAAAGAAGAAGGAATGGAGGAAGGAAGGGAGGAAGGCAGGGAGGGAGGAAGGGAGGAAGGGAGGAAGGGAGGAAGGGAGGATGGAAGGACCAGCCCTTTGCACACAGGTTATGATTCACTGGTTATTCTTGTAAGTGCCATTACAAGGAGAAGAAAAGAAGACACAGTGGAAACCACATGGAGGCCATTTCCAGCTTCTCTGTGTTTCTGCGGTGTTTTAGGAGGACTGACATTTTTCAAATTGCATGCTGCAGTCACTGTCAAATCCAATACCATCATCTGCTCCCTTGGCAAAGCTTTCCTCACTCTGACATCTCCTTCATGCTGTTACCATATACCAGTATATCACAAATAAGTTTTTCAGGCTAGCTGCCATATCAAATTCTTTCTCATTGTGGGTGGTCCTCCAGAACAGTAGGGCCCTGTCTGCATTTCCAGCCTTGATAGCAGACTGTTTACAACATTAGTATTCAGTGGTTTAGGGGTTTATTTCCTCTGCTGTAAATTGCTTGTCTAGACAGATTTGCAGCTCAAACCTTTGCAAAATTTACTAAGTTACTGATGTAATCCATTGATGAAGTACATTGTATTGTTTAAGTCAATCCTGTACTAAATAGTTCCCATTTTCCTTAATCTAGAAGCCTTGTAGACTGACCAACTGAAAGTTGTTTTGCTGAGAGATTGTCTCCTTTTCCTGAGCATGGTTTAGTTCAACAGCAGAAATATCTGTGAGTCAAGTGCTGTTTGCATCCCATGATTCTAAATTGCTTTAACTGATAACCTCTGTACTCAACAAACTTTGAAAAGAAAAAAAAATGGCAGAATTAAGCAACAGTAAAATCTAACCTGGCCTACATATTCAAAGCTCTTTGTGACTCCTCACCCTATAATAATAAAAGAAAGTTCAAAAATACCTGATTTTCTGCAAACTGGCATTTTGGCTTATTTGGGGCATGAGCAGGGAAGCCCTTTTTGGAAACAGTCCTGAGGGGTCTGCCAGGCTGTGCTAACATTTCACACAACACTTTTACCCCATAGCACTTGATTGGATGGTTCGGACACTCACCAGGCAGCAATCCTCGCCCATTCTGCAGCCATGGCCAAGGACCTGTCACCACCAGGACTTCAGGGCTGAGGATGGCCAGGGTTGGTAGTAGCCTGTCCCTCAGAATGTGTCCCCAGCAATTGGGGCTGCAGGCTGCTTTTAGGCATTTTTCCATTGCAAGCTCAGGCTGGGCAAAAAACTAGGCACTTGAGCCAGGAGTAGATGCACCAGGCTGCCTGCACTGAGGCTGAAGGAGGCATGGGGACTAGGTAGCTGTGGAACACTGAGGTATTCCATTGCTCATATCGCAGAGACTGAAGGCACTGCCCCTTTCTGGGACCCTGCTGCTTCTCAGGACACTCCTACCCCTGACTAAATCCTGAGGTGGGCATTTTGCCTCCCTGCACCTCTCCTTCCTGCTCTATAAAACAGAAGCAATGCTGAGCTCTCTTACAAGATTCTCAGAAAACCACTGGACCAATTAATAGCACAGGAGCTGCAGGCAGTATTATTTGTATCATACTTTATCACTCACTGTAACATAACATAGATGCTAGGGAGGAAGCAGAAATCCTGAGGTGCTTGTCTTCTCATTCCTCTTCTCCCAGTAGGAACAGCTCTGTCTTTTTATTCCCATTTCTATTTCCCTCTCAACCAAGGCCATTTGAAAGCAAGAGCAGCTGACAGATCTTTGGTGGTGTTTGACTGGAACTCAGAGGAGGACATGGCATGCAAGATGCAGAGGAGGGCACAATTTCTTCTTCTTCAGGCTCAGGCACTAGTGGCTGAACACCCCTTCTTCGGTGGGCTGGCCAGAGAGGAGAAACCTCCCACAGCAGCCTTATGCTAATACAACATGAGGAAAAGCTGCCTGGAGAGTGCAAGTCAGGGAGATCCTAGCCTCACATTATACAAGATAACCAGCCAGAAGTTCAAAGTGTGTCTTCTCCAACACAGTGGCCAAGATAGAGCAGCAAGTGACAAGATCCACCAGAAATCATTCAGCTTCAGCAACAGTCTGCAATAAACACACACCATTCACAGTCATAAAAAAATCTGAAAAAAACCCAAGAAATATGGAAATGCTCCTAATTATAGATCACAGGACTTTTAAGCTTTGGAAGGAGTCTCCAGCATTTATTAAGCTCTGGTTGTGCCAATGCTATTCCTGTATTATGATAATTCCTGTTTATTAGATACACTGATATTTGTTTCCAGTGGCAATAATACAGATCTTCTGTCTCTGTGAGGAGGTTGAAAGAACGTTCTTTAACTTGAGTTAGGTAGCTCAGGCATGTTGCTGTCCCCATTCATCTTGCTGGGACTATTCATGCATGTAAATCAGACATGTGAAGAGCTGTACATAGGCACAACATCAGTATGTATTTGGAACAGATAGGCAAGAAAAGGAGAGACGTGCTGCATTTCATGCTGTAACAGAGAATACAGTGTTTGAAATCTATGATGCATGGGCATTTCTACCAATGGCAAACACAACCTCTGCACTCTATTCAAGCCTCTTATTGAATGAGCATTTCTCTCAGGAAATTCATTTTTTGGCTCATATGTAGTATTTGTCATATATAGTCCATATTTATTTGTTGAAGAGCTGCACAAATATCACACTTACCAGAACATAATTTAATCACTGGTAAACACATTTTTTATGCAGCAATGAACAGACCATTTCTATTCCTTGCTATTCAAATCAACAATGCTGAATGCCCTACACAGACATCTCACTTTCATTTCTAGATATTTTCTGCTTTCAGTCAGTTGCAGTTTGATTCAAAGAATTGTTTTACATTAAGTCTATCTTTTGCCTATGATCCTGCCTCTTCCAGCCCTTCTCAGACAATGCAGAGGTCATTGATAATCTCAGTATAGAAGTAGATATTTTATGGCTGCAGATCTCCAAAGTTCCAGCACTTACTTCCCATACTGAAAGCTTCCTTTTTTTTTTTTTTTTCCTTCCTGCAGACTTCCTTGACTTTACAGAAGAAACCAGGTAGAAAAAACACACATTGTAAAAAAATTTAAAAAACTGTAAACAAGTTAGGGAACAAAGCAAATTATTGTTTTATTTGTGAAGATCAAAAAAGCATAAATGTCTGTGGCCTCCAAGCTCAAGTTAAAATAGTAACAGTAGCAGAAACTCTTAATAGAACCTATCCAAAGCACAGAAGTCACTGGAAAGGGACAGTAATGAATTTCAGTGAATGACAGTAAGAATTTCAATTATCTTTTGATGCGTGATTT
This sequence comes from Lagopus leucura, assembly GCF_019238085.1. NCBI lineage: Eukaryota > Metazoa > Chordata > Aves > Galliformes > Phasianidae > Lagopus > Lagopus leucura. Next base: position 14,190,886 of record NW_024962272.1, read on the forward strand.
GCATGCAGGTGTGTTTCCATCTGATTTGATTTTTTTCTACGTACACGGAGCCATGGTTAAATGCTTCCTGTTGGAGTTTCCCATTGCATGTTATCATTTAAATAAAAAACAAAAAAAGATTTAGGATGTCCTCCACCTCTTCTTAAGATAACTGGTAAATGCCTGCAGGGCTGCTTCTTGAAGCCTGTCACTGTGGAGTACCCATAAAGGAACAAGCTGCAGAACGCATGCCTTTAGAATAATCAAGAAAAAACAATGCAAAATCAGAAGGTTACAAAAACCTTTTGAAAGAAATTAATCACGCGATCAGAAAGATTGTAGAAAATAATAAATACATAAGATTTTACTACATATGTTTAGTACAAATGTTTCCCTCAGCAGAAAATGCTCTTTCTTTCTCTGTTCTCATCCTTATACTTTTGTTTGATGATCACCATTAACAGCTGCCATATATATGTATATATATATGTATGTATTAGTTTGATATCTTGAGGAATTTATATTTATGTGACAGTACAGTCTGTTTTTATGTACTTTCCTTTCTTCACTAATAAATTTTTAATCTACTGATTGGTTTCTTTAAAGGAGTAGAGTCTTGGATATATTCTTGGTAGGAAACTGGCAGCTGGAGAAGAGATGAAGACATCAAACTGACCTCAGCTCAAAACATAGAAGTTGAAAATATTGCACTTTGCTTACAGCACTGCACTCTGCGTGTATCTTCTTCCCTTCAGAGTTTACTGGTGCCATATTAACATTAACCTATTCACAGTTTGTCTTTTGAAACGTAACTTTAAGATTTCGAAAATGAACCAAAAAACCCCATGAGCCCAGGCAGACTTGATTCAACTTTTAGAATCTGTTTACAAATTATCATATGCAATTACCAGTAATTCATGGGCTAAACATCCAAAAATCTCATCTCCGAAAGTGACGTAATGCAGTGATTCACTAACAAACTCTTCCGCAGTCTTTGTAATAAGACCAGGTTTTTGGTGCATTGTCATTGGAGTAGAGACGCCATAAGGAGCCACTACCTAAAATAAGGCATGTAGTAAGAGTTTAATGTTATCAGACATCTACGTAAGACCATTCACTCTGCAGAATCTCATGGCATCTGAGAAACTGTAAAACATATCTGCAGTGGATTAAGGCATGATATGGAATAAGTAAAGGTAAGATATAGTATCACCTGTATGATAATTCCCTTTTCTTTGTACTCTGCTTGTAGTGCTTTGGAGAAAGTGCATATAAAGGCCTAGAATAAAATAAAATGAAATAATGTTAATGCAGGAAATTATGTATTTTCACAAATACTCAAAAATTTATGCCTGAACATCTTAGACAACCTGAGGCACAGTTAGTGGTGAAAAAGTGTTCGAAGACACATTTTTTGCTCTCCTCCACTAGTAACAGCAAGATCAGAGAAGACGTCTTGCACTGGCTCAAGCTAGATATGAAACAGGTGTAACTGCAGACCTTTATCAAAAATTTATCATATTTATGAAAATGCAAGAAATAAAAATATTAGAGTCCCATTCATCTTAGTTCTTGTTGCATGTTGTTGCCATCTCTGAATGACATCTACCTTCCCAGTCCAAGATTTATATTGCTCTTTCTTGAAATGAAAAGATCAGTGAAACACAACTCAAGCCTGTAATATATGTCTATGACCATAGCGTACAAATGTGATTTTATATATATATATATATTTGCTGGAGATTTATTTATTTGCTTGTTTGTTTTTAGGCATCAACCCTTAGGGTTTATCTTTCTAAGCTTTTCTTCACACCATGAAGATTGCATGTACATGAATGTATTTTGTGTAAAAGCTGGCTTTTTAATATAATGAATGATTTTAGAAATATTCAGAAGCTTAGCAGCACTGAACATAGTTAGTTTAACAACTTTATTAATAAGAGATATAAAAACCATATTAACCAGAGAACTCCTGAGTTTTTCAAAGATTCATAGAATCTTCCATTTGAAGCAAATCTGATCAAGGCAGATCATTTTTGGAGTTTCAGTAAAAATCAATATCTCCTCATTTTGATAAGCTCTGGGGTTTCAATTTAAAGTAATATTTCAAAGTGAAATCTAGGAAATGAGGAAATTCACCAGCCACCTACTAGGATTTTTATTCCTGACTTCATAAGAAAAATCTAACCTTTCTGTACAACTGCAGTTTCAAGTAAGACAGCTAAGCAAGCCCAGTAAAATTCATCATTCTACAAAAGGCATTGCTATAACACTAATTAAAGACAAAAATATTCCAGTGATGAGACATATCTTCAGTGGGATTTCATTTGCATAGCTGACTCTTAGTTCTCAGCTATCACTAATTCACATCATTCCATTATTTCAGAGAAATAACACTGTTTTATGTCATCTGAAATCCCAGGTCAGTATTGCTGATATAAAATTTTGGTAAACACTTGATGGAGATTTATAAAGCTACATAAAAGACTTACCTTAGATGCTGAGTACATTGTGTACAGGGGACAAGGGAAAGTTCCCAGACCAGAGGATAGGTTCAGAATCAGACCTTTCTGTCTAAAATTTAATTTAGATAGTTATATACAGCATTATGGTAAAAACCTTCACAAGTGGAAAGCAATGTTTCTCCCCAAGAAGGCAGAGCTCTCCTATTATCCTGTAGACTACACTCTCTGAAGACCCAACTTTTATTGTTTTGTTAGGTGCAATTAAGTCTAATGCAGCTAGGAAAAATGGAATAAGTGAAACTTTAATGCCCTATCGAAGTAGAACCATGGGAACATTTTAGAAGCTATTTACATCTAACAGAGGAAAAATTGCCATCAGAGATTTTATGCTCCTTAGTAATTGGTAGGTCCCCTCTGCTCATTAGCCAGCACATTCATTTTCCTGTTCCATGCATCTGTTGTTTTAGTTTCCCTATTCACAACTCCCTATACAAATCACCAAAAACAATTCATTCTACAACAACCAGGAAAAACGAAACAGAGCAAAACAGTTAAATAGTAAGAGCTTATTTTGTTTTCAAAACAAAAAGCATGCACTGTCCTCCAAAAGGTACTAGTTAATGTTTTCTAGAAACTGCATCTGTAAACCTCAACAGCTTAAGAACACCCTCTGTCTAACGTGCACATAGTATTAAAAGGAGAAAAGGGAGTACACAGCTGAATTAATCTCCCAGAGGAAGTACAAGTATTTCCAGAGCTTTAAAAAATGATGGCTACCAATCCTGGAAAAATAAAAAATATATTGAAGTAGAATTGAATGTATGCTGTCATGTATAACTTTATATCTGCAGTAGCTACATGCTTTTTCTATAAACAGATCAATATTTTATATTATCTTTTCCATTCCACAGTTAACTGACAACTTGTGGCAGTTTGTATCATTCATTCACATGGCACTAACAGCAAGAGAAGTAAATCTTACTGACTGACATTCCATCAAGTGCAGAAGTTAATAATGAAAAAGCATACCTTTCACTGAAGAAAGTGGTAGTAGAAACAAAAACCATTTGAAAATTATGGAAAAATTATTTTTACCTTGGTTCCATCTGTTTCAAAATTAGTTGTGTCATCTGTAAGATAAGTACATTAAAAATATACCAAATTTCCTATTTCTAATTGCTTTTTTTTATTCTTCTTGTTCTATTCAGAAGGTTTCCCATTTGCTTAAGCCCCAGATAAATGTCCAGTTCAAATATGGCACGTTCAAAGATTTGAGAAACATTTTAGAAATGCTAATGGCCTACCAATTAGCTAAATTGTTAAAAAAATATCTAAGATCAGTCTTCTAAGCCATGAAAATCATATGCTTATCCAAAGTTTTTCATCAGTATCTGAATTTCATGAATCTTCAGTTTTCAATCACAAGGAGAAAGTAAGCTCTATCATGTTTTCAGACTTTTTTCTTCTGGCTCCACCTGAATCAGAAATAGTAGAAAATTAATTAAAAGAAAACTTATTTTCTGGAAACAAAGGAATTTTTAGGTCATTTTTATATTAATTATTTAAAGATCTATTTCAATTTTAACAGGAGACTGAATCATTCTTCTGATTTTTAAAGTGCAATTAAATCCAATCTCAGGTAAGAAAGTAGCTGCTGCTTTTTTGCATTTCAAAAATATTTTTGCCATTAAGCTTAACTCCCTAGGAAGTTGATTGATTCATTACAAAAATATGTAAGTCTGAAACTTTGCAGGATAAAAGTTGGAACTAATTTGTCAAGAGCTGTAATAAAAGTCAGTGCAAGTGAATAATTCAATTATTTATTTCAGTCCCTATTGGTTCTCTATTATTTTTTTCAGAAGTGTCATTGTATACTACAAGATTGAAGGATCAAGGTGAGATTCACAAGCTTCATTTTCAGAAAGGATGCTGATGTCATATCAGCTGGGGTGAAGGAGAATTTTCAAGGAAAGTGGAAAACATTGGAAATGGTCCTGCCTTTCCTCAGTGGTAAAAACTCTACTGACATCTGTAGGAATGCCTGGAGCACAAGTGTCCCACTGCAAAAGGTAGTGAGCAGGATTCTACCAGCAGTCAAGCCAAGGACTGGGAAAAAATGTAAAGATGATTTGTACCAAGGCATGAGGAATGGCAGTTAGGAGCATGATTTCTTCTCTGAGTTTTGAAGGAAAGTGAAATTTTGTGAAAAAATTGAAGAGGAAGGAGTTGTAACATTGAGGGAAAGGTATCCCCAAGCCTTGGATAAGCAAAGAGATCATGGAAAAACTCTAATTTTAGAAAAAAGCCAACAGAAAGTGGGAAAAGGGTCAGGCCACTTGAGAGGAATGTAAGAATGGTGTCAAAGCAGGCTGGGATGTGACAAGAAAGGTTAAAGCCCACTCGGAATTATATCTGGCAAAGAAGGTCAAGGATATCAAGAACAGTTTCTTTAAGTATATCAGTAGCAAAAGAAAGATTAGGGAAAATGTGGGTCCACTGCTGAATGAGATGGACACCTTGATAATGGAGGCAGAGTTACTGAATGCTTTCTTTGCTTCAGTCTCTTCTACTAAGACTGCCTCTCAGGAATCTCACACTCTACAGGTAAGAGAGACAGTCTGAGGAAAGGAAGAATTCCACTTGGTTGAGCCCAGAGATCACCTAAGCTAGCTTGATGTACACAAACCCATGTATCAGTTGGATACACCCACAAGCACTAAGAAAGCTGGCAGAAGTGATTGCCAAAATGCTTTCTGTCCTCTTTGAAAGGAGAATGGAAGAGGTGCCTGAGGACTGGAGGTAAGCCAGTGTCTATTCAATCTTCAAAAAGGATAAGAAGGAGGAGACAAGAATCAAAGAATCGTAGCGTGGCTTAGGTTGGAGAGGACCATAAGAATTATTTAGTTCCAACCCCCTTGTCATTAGCAGGGTTGCCAGTTACTTGTTTAGGCTACCCAGGATCCCATCTGGCCTGACTGTGAATACCTGCATGGATGGGGCATCCACAGCCTCACTGGCAAACTTGCTTCACTGCCTCACCTCTCTCTGAGTAACAAATTTCTGCCTAACATCTAACCTAAATCTCTCCTCTTTTAGTTAAAAAAACTACTCCCTCTCGTTCTATCACTATCAGACCATGTAAAAAGTTAGCTTGTAAGCTCCCTTCAAGTACTGGAAGACCACAATGAGGTCTCCCTAGAGCCTCTCCAACAGAAACAAGCCCAAGTCCCTCATCCTTTCTTCGTTGGAGAGGTGCTCCAGCCTCCAATCATATCATCAGGACCCACTCCAAGAGCTCCACATTCCTCCTGTACTGGGGAGCCACAGATTTCGGCACATTACTTCGGATGGGGCGTCACAAGGGCAAAATAGAGGGGAACAATTCCCTCCCTGTCTCTGCTAGCTACCCCTCTTTTGATGCAGCTCAGGATTCTGTTGGCTTTCCAGGCTGCAAGTGCACACTGCTGGCTCATCTCCAGCCTTTCTTTCATCAGGACACCCAGGTTCTTCTCTGCAGGGCTGCTCTGTATGAGTTCTATCACTTTGTACTCATATCTGGGATAACCCTAGCCCAAGTGCAGCACCTAGCACTTGGCCTTGTTAAACTTCATTAGGTTCTGATATGTCTGCTTTTCAGGCATGTCCAGGTCCCTATGGATGGTATACCTCCCTCCTATTGTGCCAGCTGCACCACTCATCTTGATTAGGGGCCTAGAGAATCTCTCTTATGAGGAAAGGCTAGGAGAGCTGTGATTCTTCAGTCTGGAGAAGAGAAAACTGAGAGAAGACTGAGAGGAGAAGGCTGAGAGCAGATCTTATCAATGTAAGTATGTAAGGGCAGGATTCAATTGGATGGGGCCAGGCTCTTTACAGTGCTGCTCAGAGACAAGGCAAGGGCAATGGGCATAAACTGGAACATAAGAATTTACATGCAAACATGAGTGTCATGGTTTTGTGATTTTTGGCTTTCAATATTGCACATCATAACATCATGTAGTGCACTGGGAGTTAAAGTGTTAATGCTCCAATTCCGGGTACCTGTCTCTGTACGTCACCAAAGTGATGGGATCTGGCCCTTCTGGGTGGGGTGGTCTCTTATTGCCTTGCAGGGGGTATTGGAGTGTGCTTTCCTAGCAGTACCAAGCTTTGCAAGTTTGATTCCTGAGAACAGTCTCTCTCTCCTATTTTATTTGATTTATTAGTCTCAGTTTCAATTAGATTGTATAATATTATGTTACCTTGCATTCCGATATCATAGTTGATAAAATAGAGTTTTCCTCCACAGATCATTGCTGCTATTTTTTTCCCTTCCTTGAGCCCAGCTCCCATTTCCCTACCCCTTTTCCCTCTTCCTTCCTATTTTGTGGAGCTGGAGGGGCCCAGGGGTCTACTGCCTCCCTGTCAAGGGCATAGATTGATCTAGTTAACTCCAAAAGTAAACTTTACTTTGAGTTTGACAGTGCACTGGAACGAGATGCCCAGTGAGATTGTGGAGTCTCTCATTTAGGAGATATTCAAAACCCACCCGAATCATGTCCTGTGTAATGTACTATAGAGAACCCACTTTAGCAGGGACTCTAGACAAGGTGGTCTTCAGAGGTCTTTTCAAACCTCTATAATTCTGTGATAAATGGAATAAAACCTTTTAGCAGAAAGTTCACCAAACCACTTCATAAATGAATTTGTTTCAATTTATTGATCTCACGTGATTTATTATTTGAAGTCATTAAGCAGCACTACAAATTTGAGAGGTAAAGTTTGCTACGCAAAGTGGAATATCTGTTCACAATTTTCATGTAACATTTAAGAATTTCTTAGCCAAAGTTAAGATGAACTCTGAAGCTCTGGTTCTGCTCTTGTTATGTTAACATACTACTTGCTAACTGCAGAGCAACACAAATCTTTAAGCATGGAACAGTAACTGCTCTTGCAAGTAAAGTAACCAACCAAATTCGACACAAAGAAAAACAGTGATCTGGGAGTCAATTCCTGAAGTTCCTTTCTTACACTGATAGAAAAATGTTTTTGTAGAACAGAATTGTTTCAAAAAATGAATATACAGCACAGTACAAAAAGACTGCGGATCTTCTTGTCCTGCAGGTTTTTATTTTCGAACAAATCTTCCTGATTAGGGACACCACCTTATTTTTGGGAAATGATTCAGATGCAGTGTAACGATGTGTATCAACCAACCAATTGTGCAAAAACATTTCCAGTCAACTCAAAATACTTCATAGATATTAGAAACCAACAAAGTCCTTCAAATAATGCTGACATTCCAGCCTAATAGGAATGTCTTTGGATAAACTGGATGAATTTGTACAGGAAAGTTAATTGCATGACTAACAATAGTCATGCAATTAATGTGATTAAATGACTGCTCTTATTCAGTGCAATGAATTCAGATTTGATGCATATGACACATACCTTTGTAACAGAAATAATGTTACAGTTGACAAGGTTCTGCAATAAGCAAGAAAGCAGTAAGTTCATGGCTAACTTCAAAAAGCATGTAGCTTTTCTACATTACAAACCTAGCAATTCCAACTGAAAAACTTGCTAGCAAAGCAGAGTTGCCCTGGATTTTCACTGACTGTGTCTATGATGTGAGATACTTAAAGGCAAATGAGCCCTGGATTCATGTTTCACTAAACACTGAACTCAAATCTCATACATCTCTTTGTTATAGCACTCTTCATTTTGCCCAGCTGTGTCTTTGTGCATGATGACACTACAGAGCCTGGTGTCCCAGCACTGTTGGCACCAGCAAACCAAGCTAGATGCATGCCAAATTGCACTCAGCTTACAAAGGTGCCAAGCTGAGCTGGAGTGTCTCCCAGTAACAGAGGTAGCAGTATTTCTCTACATGATGTCTGTGCAGCATAAGAACTTCTGTGCAGAGGTATTGTCCCAAGGCCATCTTGCAGGCACAAGCCATAGCAGCAGCAGAGGTTCCACCTCATGGCTGCAGCACAGTGGGAAGCAGTCAGCTGTGGATCTGTAGTTTGTAACAGATGGTGACAAACAGGCTGAATAATAAGGCAAAGAAGAATGTGATCAAGTCCTTAATCCCGTGAAAATATTCTGAGTGTGTAAATTTCTCCCTAAAATAAAGCATGTTTAAGCAAGGTTTATTTTTTTATTTTCCTACACATTAAATCAATGGTGTCTCTACAAAATAAAGTTTTGATAACACTAACATAAATGCTGCAGCTGTGACTGGGCTGGCCACATGGTGTTATGTGACAGCATAGCTGATCTCAGCTATTGTTACCTGCCTGCTGCAGTTGAGCTGAACTCTACTATTTTTTTCTATTGCAAGCTCTTCCAAACATTAAAAACAAATCAAAATATGCTTCTACACTGAAATAGGCACTGATGGTAGTAGAGGGAGAATCTGCCGCTTGCTAAGGAGAATAACAATTCCTAATTATTATGTTGAAAGTAGAAAATCACAGAGTAATCCTACCTCGTCTACATCTGGTGCATTAAGGAAACGGCATGGAAGAGGATTATGAAGCATTCCAACATTGTTAACTAATCAAAGGAAACATAATTATAAGGACCACATCAAGACAAAGTCTTAGTTCAGCTAATTAAGCAAATGCCTTCTCCTTAAGACTTGGTTTTTAAGCTGCATATGAAGAGAAATGCTGCTTAGCTTTGAGTCTTGTTCTCACTGAATTCATTGGTATCGACCAATGCTGACTTCAGGGAAGAGAAAAACAGTCTGCTGTATAGTCTGGGGAGGGCGGGTTGATTGTTCGGTTTTGTTTTGTTCTTGTTTAATTTGTTTGTTTCTCCATTAAAATGATAATTTTTTTAACAAATAAAAAAAGTTTCAATTGTTCCTGTGTGGATCACACCAATTAGTGTTAGCCTCAGGCTTGTTTCAATTTGAACGTAAGAACCACACACAGCTGTAATTCCTTGATGCCAAACAGGGAAAAAATAATCCCACAGGCTGGCCACTGCTCATTAAATGGCAGAAAATTGTTCACGGCAGAAGAAACTAGTGCACAAAGAAAAGGAAATGCTTGAAGAATCTTAATTCACTTTTAAAACTTGATCAAGATAATTTATATTCAAATACGTTAGGCAGTTGTATGCTTGGCTTTAATTGTTGGCTAACAAGTTGTTACAACACACATAATTTGTAAAATTCTGTGTTTAATACACTGCAGCCATAAAATAGCATTTACATAACAGACATCAGCAACTCACCCAAAACACCTATTTCCAAGCCTTCCAGATCTTTTTCAATGTTCTCGTATACTGAATTTTTAGTGAAATCAGCTTGTATAACCTTCACCTTTTGAGCTGTGGCCTGCTCTGTAATAAAGAATAAAAAACAGAAAAGCCCTTTTCATCTATAAAGAGAAGAACTGTAATGCAGAAGTTAAAAAAACAGTGAAATGTCTCACTTAACAATGTCCACTGCACAGATTTATTCTGGAGAAGAGGAGGCTCAAGGAAGAACTCATTGCACTCTACTACTTCCTGAAGGGAGGTTGTGATGAAGAGGGGTTTGGCCTCTCCTCCCAGGCAATGAGCAGGACCTGGGGAAACAACTGCAAGTTGTATCAGAGGAGGTTTAGATTAAACATAAGGAGAAACTTTTTCTCTTAGAGAGTGGTCAAACACTGGAATGTCTGCCCAGGGAGGTGGTGGATTTGCTGTCACTGGCAGTGTTCAAGAGGCATCTGGATGAGGAGCTGCAAGATGTGGTGTAGTAGCTTGTGGTAGGAGTGGTAATCGGAAAACAGTTGGACTAGATGATCTTACAGGTCGTTTCCAACCTCGTGATTCTATGATTCTATGATAATTATTTTTTCAACTTTCTTGCTTTAAAAATAGTTAAATCACAAGGAAAACACCCTCACTCGTTACAGTTATTTTCAAGGAAATAACTGGCAAATAGGATGAATTTATGCCCTGAAATTAACGGAAATTCCCTGACAAAACCTAAACAGCATTTAGTCCTTTAGCAAGAAAAATAAATAAATAAATAAATAAATAAATAAATAAATAAATAAGCAATACAGCAACTCTTCCCCAGTTATCATTATACTTATGAAAGAACATTGTCAACATGCATTAGGCAGATGAATGTGGTGCCAGATCCTCAACATAAGCACAGAATTGTTTTAAAGTGAGGTGAGTTTTGTGTGTGTGTGTGTGTGTGTGTGTGTGTGTGTAAAAGATCAACATTTTAACAAGCAGTCATTTTTTCATGTAGGACGAGGAGACAGATAGACTAGTTGTGGTGCCACATTTTCTGCATCCTTTTCAGCCAATTTCATTCCTACATTTGCATCACTGTGGATTGAAACTTCCATAGAATGAATGTTTTACAACAATAGTAAATATGTTAAACAAGCAATTCATCTAGAGAAACCATTAGCTCTGTGTCCTCACACAAAACTTATTTTATTATGTTTTATCTCATGTTCTAAAAGAGCCATCCTGTCCAGCTGGGTTGAAATCTGGTTTTGATTCTTCTTTAGGGAAGTGTTTTTTGTGTTTGTGGAATGGCCTGCTGAAAGCTCTATTTCTGAGAGCTACTCTCAAGCACATCTGTGATCCACAGAAATAAAGCAAGCTACTGAGACTAAGGGAGTTATCTACATTTTAGCCTCTCTTCATCTATCTTACCACAGACAGTACAATTAGGTAAATAACAAGTTGAGAAGGAAGTCAAGTGTTCTCGTTACTGTGTCCAACTCACTGGAAAAGGATACAGTGCATAAATGTGAAATGTTTCTTGTTCAGACAGTTTAGAAAGAAAAAGAAAAAAATTAAAAAACAATAAAATCATTCTGGTTAGACTTCTGCTTCATTTTGGATTTCCATTGTTTATTTACTCTCACAAAATTACAGTAAGCTTAACTCGCCTTCCCAGTAATTACTTAGCTTAATTACAAAAAATCCTGAGTCTGAATATTGAAATCAGAGGAGCTATTTGAAAACTTTAACCTAGAGCTCCTTGTTGATTTTTTTGACCTCCATATCAGATGCTTGCTGTTGCTGTGTCCTCCTCCCATTCATTTTGTTTGTGCCATCTACTTGCTGTTATGTATTCCTCTCCAACTCAGCACAACAAATAACATGAGTCATTCTGGAGAAATACCAAAACCCACTGAACACAATGGGAAGATCTCATTGGGTTTTGCCAGCAATTTCAGGCATGCTCTGGGGAAAACTCAATGCTATCTGCTGTTGGCAGGCTGCTGCAGCGGACCATCCAGGACAGGAGGCCCTTGGTGAGGGGGTGCTGCAGAGCACAGCACATGCATGGGGAAGGTGCCCCATGGTCGGCCTCAATGTAAATCCTATAAAGAGGAATCTGCAGGGCACTACCTTTTTACACCTCTCACATTCTTCACTTAGCTGTCTTAGTCTCAGGGACCTCATTGTTTTCATTCTTTGCTTCCCATTATCATTTACAATGCATAGAAACTATAAAAATCTGTTAAACTTTTTTTTCTTTTTAATTAGGTTTTTTAATTATTTAATATTCAGCCACAGAGAAATGCAGCATCACCAGAGCTTGCATAATCTTCACTGGAGTCCATATTTTTATGGCTTTTTACTTTGTAGGAGCCAGTGTATGCCGCACTGGTCTCATGGGATACAGTTAGGCTGGTGTTTCCCCTTTCTTGCTTCTCAAAGGAAAGCAAGTCTGTATCTAGAAATGAGTGGTAAATTAGGCAGGAAATTCAGAAGCTCAGTAGTTGATTTCATCCCCAAGATACAAAAGATACCTCCTGTGGGTGCAGTCTAGTCTGAGGCCTGTGTCACATCCTTCTCTTTGGAAGGGCTCAGAGCCTGGCACAGCACAGCCAGCACAGCAGCAGCACACACTGGGGAGTTTAGGGACAGAGGCAATATATGGAGAAATAAACCCGATTACAGATGTCTGTAAAGTTAACAGAGGATATAAACGCACTTGTCTCCTATAGAAATCCTAACTGTCAATCCTAATGTGTTTAAATAAACTATTCCCCAGGGCAAATGGCTGATTCCATTTGAAGAAAAGAAAATGAACTTTAATTCTAAATGCACACTACTTTACTGTCTTACTGAAAGCCAAATGTAGTTTGTAAACCTTAAAAAGAGAAAAAAAGAGGACAACAGCTACAATTATTTCACTTTTACTCCTCTTCTGCTGCATTCCAAGAACTAGCCTCAAGGTAACCTTTCTTTCTCAAGCAAAAGCCCATTCATAGGTTGTTCAAATAAATCTATTGTCCTATCTCCTTGCCTGTATTTAGCGATCTTAAGTTCAGGTGAAGTCAGAATAGAACCTGGAGTCATATTTCTTTGTCCCAAACTATTGAACTGTTTGAATCATAGCATGTATTTTTAAAGCAATCTATGACTAGAAGGGTTCAAACAATGCAGTGAAACAGTGCCTGTAGTTTTGCACTAAGAGCTTGGGCTCTATCTGCAGCAATATCTCCACTCGACAAGGAAAGCAGGCCCAGGTTCCCACCAAGCCAGGCTGCCAAATGGGAAGGCAAACAAATGTGGTACAAAACACTTACCGATTTCATTGGCTACTCTCTGCATCTTCTCAAGAGTTCTACTTATCATAACTATATTTAACCCATGTCTTGCCAGCTACAAGAGAAGAATATAAAAGTGTTGGAAAGCAATATTGAACATGATTTTTTTTAATTTTCTAATTTTACTAATGAAAACAATTACAGTTATTAACTGCTTTCAGTTGTCTGTCACTGGTCTAATGGGCAAACAACAGATATTAAAACCAGATTCTAGTAGTCTGTGAAAATACCTTGGCCCCTTACAAGAAAAATATTTTGGACAACAATGAGGTCCCAACCATATGATTAAAAATAAACAACCACAGCCAGTTTCACTTAAGCATGTGCATGCAGAGAAAAAAAATGATGTGGCATTTCCCAGACAAGCATTGGGAAGACAAATAATTACTTTCTAGTCATTTTACAACACCATCTTTGACCTTCATTATTTTATTAGATTAAAAAAGAAGTCATGCAAAAAAGTCCATGCATGGAGACTTTGGCATTTCCACATGCAGATTAAATATCATCCATGTCACCTACAAATGAAGGACTACATAGAATGTTTTTTCTGTAAGCTACCCATTCCCACCAGCAAAGGAGTTTTAGGCAGAATCTGAAAAAAAAAAAAACACACGCAAAGCTTGTGAAATGAAGTTATTAAGTAGCAGTGGGACAGAGTTATGTGCACAAAGAAAGATAAGAGTTGAAACCAGAAAATGCCTGTGAGAGCAAGAAGCAAGAAAAAGTCAGTACAAAAGATAAAGGCCAACTTCTGAAAGTACCACGTTATCTTGGAACAAGGAGTGAACTGGTGAAGGCCACACAGTGAAGACCCATTCATTTCTGCCACTGACTCCCTGCAATGCACTCTCCTTAAACCTACTGGAGGGAAGCAGATTGTCCTACTGAGCTCTTCTGAAACAATGGAAAGAATGTCAAGGAACAAGGACCTTTGTTTGAAAACTCACTACACTGAGAGTACAAGGAGCAGACTATCTATTAAATATATAAGACACAGCCATTTGCACTTTCAGCACAAAGACCTTGCTCACAGTCCCATGCTCTCAGCGAACATCTCACATAATTAGCCACAGAGACATGTCCAGGCCTGGGCACTCCGTGGTTTTGAAAGCTTATTTTATGGGCTATGTATGAGGTACTCAGGAAGAGAAAGTAAATTGTCTGCACACTGGCAAATTTCCCTTTGTCTAAAATGTGCTTAACTCAAGCTGTTTCCAACTTGGAAAGCAATGCAGATAGTCTCTCTTGCTCTGGTCCCTTATTCGTACCCGTCACTCAGAGATGATTACACAGAGGTCATTCTGCTTTTTTGAGCATTCAAACAAGATTAAATATCATCCATGTCACCTACAAAGTAAAATCAAAATTTTATTTTGTAGTGCTTCTCAATAACACTTCATATACGTCTCTGTGTCTGGTAAAAAATGATCCCTATTGCTATGATCCTATTTTAGCTAGAATGGCAAAAATGCTGACTGCCAGGTGAACAGATGAGAGGATGCTCCTTTGCTGCTATATGCCAGATTCATTAGAAGTATAAAGCTGCAGCAGAATTTCTCAAGGCCTTTTTCTTCTTTTTCTCTTTCTTTTTCTTTTTCTTTTTCTTTTTCTTTTTCTTTTTCTTTTTCTTTTTCTTTTTCTTTTTCTTTTTCTTTTTCTTTTTCTTTTTCTTTTTCTTTTTCTTTTTCTTTTTCTTTTTCTTTTTTTCTTTTTCTTTTTCTTTTTCTTTTTCTTTTTCTTTTTTCTTCTTTTCCTTTTTCTCTTCCTTTTATTTTTATTTTTATTTTTATTTTTATTTTTATTTTTATTTTTATTTTTATTTTTATTTTTATTTTTATTTTTATTTTTACATATTTCCTCATATATAACTCGTGCATTCTTTTCAGAAAAAAGTTTCACAGGACACTTAAACTACAAGATTCAAGTGCACCCTCAAGGCAAACAAAAATGAAGGCATTTAAGAAAGGAATTTCCTGGCCATCACTGGCAGAGGCTACGCGGCTTTTAACGCTGCCTCACTCCGCACAGAGGCGGCGTTGAGAGCAGCCCGTGGCGCGCTGCCCTACCTGTGGCGCGAGGACCGCCCTGTCCTCGGGCAGCGTAGAGGGGAGATTTAGGTTAGATATTAGGAAGAAATTCTTTACTCAGAGAGTGGTGAGGTGCTGTCATTGGCTGCCCAGAGAAGCTGTGGATGCCCCATCCCTGAAAGCATTCAAGACTAGTCTGGATGGGATCCTGGGCGACCTCACCTACTCACTGGCAACTAGCCTGTGGCAGAGGTTGGAACTGGATGATCTTTAAGGTCCCTTTCAACTCAAGGCATTCTGTGATTCTATGAACCTAAAAGGACAATAGAATGTGTGTCCTGTATCAACCATCAGTCTTCTGAGACTTCAAGCTTTTTACACAGACCAAGCCAGCCAGTGTGCAGAAGTGTTTACCTAACTACAAATCTTGGAAAAAGGGGTTTTCCCCCAGTAAGGAATGTAATCATTACCTGGACTTCTGTCTCCTGGGCTGTATTTGTGAGCCACTGGTTTGGGTTTCCATATAAAACACTGAGCAGAAACAGCCACCATCCTTCCAAATCACCAGGACTAGTGTCAGTTTCTGGTATCACAGGAGTGTGGAGCTCTTGCATTATGTTGTGGCTTGTTACAAGTCCATGTTTGAAGGACAGCCTTTGCTTGGTCTTAGAGCTCAAGCTCCAGGGACAGAGATGTAGCGACCCTGTGGCCTGCAGGCTAGATTTGCGTTCACATCAGCCCACAGTATCAGCAAAACCTATGTCAGATTGACATCAGAGAATTTTGTACCCAACATCAGAGCAGCAACAAAGCTGGTCCACTTATTTACAAGCCTCACACAATCATGTGCTTTGACCTCAGCCAGCAAGATGATGTACCAAGCTATGAGCTCAAATAGTGCCATGCATTAGCTGAGCACAACCTCTATGATTGGGAAGATCTGGGGAAGATAAATCTCAGCAAGGGTAAAGATGCCTCTCAGTCAACACAAGAAAGCCAAAAATAATGAAGAAACATTCCACAAAAACTTGCCAGCTCCTGACAAAAACTGTTTTCTCAAGAAAGGAACAAAAGACAATAGTTATTTTATTATTTCTGATGACTTAAGTGGCCATTCATATGTCACAGCTGGCCTTTTAGCTGGGATTTACAGTTCTATAACCTATGCGGAACAAAGGAAGCAGAACAAAGACAGAAATTCTGACCTCAGATCCACTCTCAGATTCTTGCAGACCTCATAGTTAAAGTATCACCAGGATCTCTCACACAGTTACTTCAGCACGCTGCTTCTACGTGTGACTACACCTGGAGATGCAGTTCTAAGGGCATGATAAAGCATTTCTGACAGTTCTTATCTGTGTTTTAACCCCAACCCATTCTTCCCTGACTTACATATTCATCAGACTCTTTCCATTTTTTTATTGTTACAGCAACTTAGTAGGCGGAAAGCAACGTTTTTCCTTCTTTCACACAGGAGAGTTTATAATCTTTATCACAACTACAATAAATGCTGCAATACTTGGTATCTATGTTTTCTAATTCCAATGCAGTTCAGAAAGTACTTATTGTATTGCCACTCCCAGTAATCAAAATCAGGTGCTTCAAGTATGAGTAAATGAAGCATATGCTTAGGAGAACTGGTTTAATAATCTAATCAATTAAATCAAAAGGAAACTCATTTTCCTTTCCTGAGAGACAAGTTTTATGTACATTTTTTCACATCATATATGACTTATCACTTCAGAATGCATCACATCTAATCCAGATCCTCCCATATTACCACCTGTTAATTTTCATCTGGTTGTCTCTGTTCTGAAGACAATAACTTACATTTCATTGCAGCTAAGCAATTCAGTTCAGACAGAGAGCTGGTTATGATCAGAGAGAAAATCTGCCACTGTCACTATCACACATAGCAAGGACAGTCTCAGAGGCCTCTCTGCCTTCAGCAATGTTGAGCAGAGGGGATGTTGTAGCATCTTCACAGCAATGCATGGCAAACTGCAGCTCCCTCCTCCTGCAGACTCCTGCAGTGACGGATTACTAACCAGACTATCAGGGATTCTTGTCAGTTCCTTAGCTTGTAGCTCATACTCATTTATGTATATTTCTTCTTTCTCTGTTGTTTCAAATATATCTCTCAAACTTTCTTTTGCAGCTGTGAAGGATAGCAAAGTGCATTTTGTGTGTTTAATACTGGACTACCTCATCAAAAGAGAAAAAACACATTAGCTGCAAAACCGGGGGGAAAAAAAAAAGGATAGGCTGGAAGACATGCTACTCTGGACAGACAATACAAAATCTCAATTACACGGTGTTTCCATTTCATTTCCTTGGACGGACAGGACCACTGCAACATGAATGACATTCCTCTTAAATGCAATACTAATGTCCTCACAGAACTCAGCTCATGTTATTCTGCAAATAGGGAGGGAAAGGATTGGTACTATATTTGTCACAGTGGCTTTGAATTCCAGACTCTTCTTACTAACATGCAAAGACTGGTAATAGATAGCAATTTTCATTTCGTTGAAGTAAAATTAAGGGAGTATTATTTTTCTTACCTCAAAGGAATATGCTTTTCCAAGCCCATCTCCTGCTCCTGTGACCACTGAAGAAAGAAAATAATAGTAAGGATCATGGTGATTGTAGATTTTCTTTAGCTCTTTATTGAATTTGTTAAACTTAATTTTGTCCATTTCTTGGACGTTACTGTCAAAACGTTTCTAATAAACCACTGAATCAAGCCTTTCTTTGTATTGTGACTTGACATTTATTGCTAAGCACTATTAGTCTTCCAAGCAAACCTCTCCCCACTGTAACCCACCTAAAGTAGCATCTTAGTCAATACTTTCACTTTGAATGGGGAGACAGCAACAAATCCTATGAGATGGCAGAATTTTTTTAATATGCATATATTCTTTCAAAAGTTCTGCTTTGTACTTGCATGTTCATTGCAGAATGGCAGTAGGTAAGGAGTGACAGAGGCTGATACATTTCCTGACACAGCAAGTTTCTCTGTAAGGAAAAACTAACTTAACGTCACCTATACAGTGCTTTCTATCTCAAGATTTACCTTTGGATTTAGTGTCACTGGGGAAGTAAACAAGCCTTGGCATTTACAAGGCACCCTGGACCTTAAATATCATGAAAGCAAGTAACGAATAAGGGCTATAGAAGGAAAATACTTATCATCTTAGAAATAAAGGATAAATAAGCAAAGGAGAAACGTCCTAAAACAGTTCTGAGGTACATCTGACACATTTTTAGAGCAAAACTGAACATGAGTCAGTGTCTAAAAACAAAGTAAATTAAGGACTTCTAAATTGACAGAGAAACCAGAGAAGCAGAGTGAGTTTGAGCAGCTAGGTTCACAGGGAACAGAAAACTCCTGGTGAGGAAGTTAGTGATCTTTATGACCACAGCAGACCTGCAGATGAAAAGCAAGCTTCCACCTGCCAGCTTGCATCCTTGCAGGGCTTGGGATCTCACATTCCGTATGATGCTGCAAGCCACTCAAGCCCAATGAATACAACCAGCCTGAGGAAATTTAATGTATTTGAAATGACAGAACACAACGGGTCCACTGAAGGAAAGGGCAGTCTCTGGGCCTCCAGGAGGACAAGGTTTCATAGATCTCCATGCTGTGCTTCTGACTATCCACATACCAGCCAGGCCCACACACCAAAATGTGGCTTACGTGTTATTTCAGAAGCACTTGATGCTTAGCCAAGTCCTTCACAAACAGCTGAGTTTTGTTTCTTACTCATCCACAGTGAGATGTGCACATTAAACACATACACAATCCAACTCTCTAGCATGAGAGTACATTTCGGGTCACTTCTTAACAAGATGCCACCAGTGGTGAAATCTGTAGCCTCGTATCTCTAAAACTGCCTTTTCATTCTTACTTCATATTGACGATCTACCAACCCTAAGAAAAACATTTAATAGGAAGAATTCTTTCATTAAATATTTCTGTTATTTTTATGAGAATATGTAATATCTTTAAAAAAGCACTGCTGAGTTGTAGCCTTCAAAGTTTTTAGGCAAGAATAGATTTGGCTTGTTAATAATAGCATTAAGGATAGATCACCAGTCTGAAACAAAGGCTGGAGCAAAGTCACCAGGAACAAAGACAATTTGCTTGGAAGGCTGGAGACCATGCGCTATGCATAAACTAGTTATTTCACTTATCAGAAACTGAGGATAGGCAATGTTATTAAAACTAAAGCATTTCCAATAGAGAAAAAACACTGGAAGTAAGAACAGGGAGATAATCCCCATCCACACACTGCGTGTGCACATTGCTACTAGTTTATTTTTCTCTTCTCTCCAAGTAGGCAAAAACTTGAAGTTCATAAAACTGAATTTACTAGCAGGTAGAAAGAAGAAATGAAACAAAGCACACACTTAGTAGAAATTGTCCTCTGAAGGAGTGGGGTAAGAGAACACAAGGAAAATATCCCAATTAGTAACATAACTACTAGAGAGATTCATCTCTCTATTACAAAAAGAAAAATGTAAGGAAATTTCCATTACCTGCCCATTCTCCCAGCGACCGAAAGAAAGCCTGAGGCAAAGCACTCCAAACATGTGGGAAAATATAGTTCATAAATCTGATGCATTTAAGCAGAGCAGAGAAACAGATCAGAGCCCCTGTAACAATGAGCAGCTGATGCTGCAAGTCTTCCATGGCGAGCGAAATCAGCAAGCTACCATGCAACAGTAACACTCTCTATGGGAAATGCGCACTGGCCGAGCAACAACAGGTTTAATCTCAGCATGTGATCTGTTTTCTCCGAATAATGTCCAGAGTTCAGGCAAGAATAATGTCTCTGTTTTACATTCAGATTTGTAAATGACCACAAGGGAGGGGAAAAAAAAAAGAAAGAAAGAAGGAAAGAAAGAAAGAAAAAAAGAAAGAAACAATGACTTCTGGCGCTCATTTCAGTAGGAAGGTTTCATTGCTTTCCTGGAAATTACCCAAGAACAAAAAGAAGAAAAATAATTCTATTTTGTTTAAGTTTTGCAGAAACTGATAGGTCTAATCCAAAACCCTGGATAAGAATACCCCTGACCTTGGGATAACACACAACAACACCTCTTTGTACAGCTATGAAGAGTTAAGCTGTAGTACAGAGGCTTCCATAGCACACTGAATTTGTGCTTGGGCCAAAAAAAAATAGATTTATCTCCAAATTTGAAGACTAAATAATAAAAGGTTAATAAAGACACCTAGTTCTTCCTACGCAGTGAAAAAAATACCACATAACTTTTTAAAGAGTTTTCTGCAAATAGTTTATTATACATTTTACAGATAGGGAAATTATGGCACAACTGGTATGGTAGTTTATTAACAAGGAAATAGAATATACAGTTTTCTGAACAAAATATGTTTGAATCAGCATTAAAGTTGAGGACATAGATAAAAATCATAAGGCTAAACAGCAGTGTTAAGAACAGAGCCTTACTGCAAATTAAAAATAATAATACTAAAACTAAAAACAGAAATTTGATATTAAAATAAAATTAATAAAAGTCACATTTTAGAGGTGTTTTTTTTTTTTTCTTAACGTTAACACATGGAAATTCTCAGAGAAAGCACAGAAACAGCACTTATTCTTCTTTGCAAATGAAATGTTTGAAACATTCATTCTCTAAAGACCAATTTAAAATGGAAAAGAGAAAGACTGGTGCACAAATGATGATAAAACAAGAAGTTGCATCCATACCTCAATGATATTCTTCCACATTTAACATGAACTATCTTTAAAATTTAATCTGAATCTCTGACAGCCAGAAGTCCGCAACAGAAGAGCAGAAATGTATGTTGAGTTTCAAATTACTAACACCTTCAGTCAGAATACCACAATACATAGGTTTATTGCAGAGAAAAGACAATGTCTGAATCACAAGCAATGGAACAAAATGATATTAAAAATATTATTATCGTAGCTTAATGACAATTCAGTTTCCTGACACTTACGTGGTCTTAAAATTACAGTATAGTCACTGTTACCTACACTGTAACACCAAATTTTACTCCACAAGTAAGGCCAGCCGTAACAACAAGCATCTGAATACTTCTCCAAAATATATACATACAAAAAGTCCTCACAGTCATTCACTACTCAAGGAATAATTTACATCTGAACAAGCTGCACATATGCAACAATGGTTCTGAATGCCGCTTTTAAACAAAAATTAAGAATTCAAATTCCAAATTTCCACAGGTCTTTTAGTCTTCTTTTGCTCTGCCCTGACTCCTTTGCATCTTTCTGTTCCAGAGACTGGATACAAGTCTGAGATACTTTTACTTTGGCCTAGTATCTGTAAATCAGGCTGAGATCCAGGAGGAAAAAAAGTAACTTCTTATGAATGTGCAGAATTGTTCATCCAGCTAAGGTTTTTGTTGTTGTTGTCATTGTTTTTCCTGAGGTGCTTCTTCTCTGTTTTATCCACAGGAATCACTGCAAGAAGTGTGGTTAGAAAGCTCCTAATGGCTAGTGTACTTCTCATTCTATTACAGTTAGTCCATAGGTAAGCACTCCCTATAATGCCGAGATTATGAACAGGTTACTGTAGAGTGTAACATTCCTTCCCAATTCAGTTATCATTTAATTTGAAATTGTCCTCAGAATTTAAGTTTTTTCTTGTGTTTACATACACAAGCTCCCTGTGGATACAGACAGCCAACTGTAGAGCTTAAATTTAAAAATATTGGACTGATTTCTGAAAATTTAGTTCTGCAGCTAGCAGTATGTAGCCACAAGAAACTTGCATACGAGAATGTGACTAATGAAGCCACCCAGTATTTCTTAAAATTAAGCCACTTACTACTGCTTAAACATATATTCTGAAGACTGAAGTTCTCTGTAATCATTTTCCCCATTGTTTCCAAAGAAGAAATTGAAGTTTCACGCAGCAAATAAGTCATATCATTTTACAACTGTTTTAGTATTTCATTAACTGATGTGAAATTGCAGAAACCTAAGGCAGAACCACCTACGGATGGATCACACGAGAAATCAGTTTTAAATTACTGCCTTATTAATTGAGAGATATAACTACTTAGCTGGATAGTCATTTCAGTGATTACCCACATTTTAAAATGAAAAACTGGGTCTGGCTGAGCCCCTGCTCCCAGTTTTAACAGGCAAATTTACTGGAACAATACTATCCCTGCAGTTACAGAGGAAAAAGGTAAACGACTGAAGCTGAAATTGGAATTACCTTTGTTACTTCTCCTAATTACTGGCTTAGTGCTGGCTCAGAAAAAAAATATACATAATTTTAAATATTAAAAAATTCTCTCTCGGTTTCCATCCTTCCTTGATACAGCAGCTAAGTTGTGATATTCACTTGTAACAGTTGCAGCAGTACACTGATATGTTACTGAGAATGAGAAAAAAATTGAGAGAGAACGTCTACACACTGCATCCCAAACACATTACGCTATATCCTTAGTTCTTCAATTAACACATGTGGAGCAATCTTGAGGCACACCTCTTCTTTGATCTCTGTGTTCTACAGTCACTTATACAAGAGCAAATGCATAGGCAAAATCATTCTGAGTCATAAACACCTTTCATCTCTTCACTGCTTTCACAGACTGCATAAGGCAATGCTGAATCAAGCCTTGTGATCTTTATAAGGAGTTTTGCCTTAACGAGTAGACAGAAACTGAAGTAGAATTCACAGGTTTCCTTAAGCACAAACAGCACCAAATATAGATGAATGAAGAAATTTACAACTCCAAATTTGCTCTTGGCATTCCTTCTTATAAACTACCTCATGATGCAAATATATACATACATATATATATATATATACTCAGGATATTTCCAAACCTATATGTGTCCATCTGTGGTAACAGGGACAATACTTTCTCCCTTATTCCAAATGTATTCCAGCATATACTTGTTTACATTCTTAGCAATACTAAGCAAACTTAAATCTTCAGTCTCTTCCAAGGTAGGCTTTTTGGCTAATACTTTGATGCAGGAAGTACATTCTCCTCATCCTCAGGTTGTGCAGGCTTCCTGTCTCCTCTCAAGGTTAAAAATCAGTATCAGTCCTCCTGCCATACTCAAGAAAAGAGAAAGAACACAGGTCTCAGACATTACTGATATGGTATATACACATGGTCATTTTACAGGTAAGTGCTCTTCTTTCCAAAGGATGAAGAAATTCCAGCTAGCAAAAATTAGCAGTGCCTCAGAAGTGTCTAGAAATCAGACCTCAGAGACCTCAGCCAACTCCTTCAGAACCCTGGGATGATGCCATCTGGCCCCATAGACTTGTACACATTCAGTCTCATGAGGAGGTCTCGCATCTGCTCTGCCCTCACAATGGGGAGGGATTTACTCCCCTGGCCCCCACCAGAGGTTTAGGGATGCAGGGCTCAGGGACGTGAGAAATATTAGAATACTGGCTGCCAGTGAAGACCAAGGCAAAGAATTCATTCAGTACCTCAGCCTTCTCCTCATCCATTTAAGCCAGTTCTCCTTTTACATTTACCAAAAGACGTACACTTGCTTTGGCCTGTCTCTTCTGGCCAGGCTGCATGGGACCCTGGGCCCTGGTCTGGCGGGTGACAGCTCTGGCCATAGCAGTGGGATTGGAACTGGGTACCCTTTGAGATCCCTTCCAACCTAAACCATTCTGTGATTCTATGATCTCTGCTTACGGGCACAGAGGAGCACAACAAGCACAACAAGCTTTTCAAAAATCACCCAACAGCCTGTTGGAACTCAGCAAAGCAACACCACTGCCATCATCCTACTACATGGTGAGTGTTCTAAACCTGCAACATCACCATCATATAAATCTTCCTCACATCCCTCCTCCTTTAAAAAATTCTTACAGTTTCCAAGTCCTATGAATAAGTAATCCAGGAAAAAACTGAACACTAGAGTATGAGTGGAAAGGATCCTGAAAATACGTAAAGTGCTTTCATTGTCATGGAGGAATACTGTGACTTTCAGTCAGGTCTGGCAAAGCTCCCCTTAAAAGAAGTACAAATCCTCAAAACAGGTCAAATGTTCAGGTAAGTTATGAACTAGTACTGGGACAGAGAGGTATTATGTGCATTGAAGTCCCTATGGAGTGTCTTTCTTCAACAACTTTTACCTCACAAAAGAATAGGGTAAAACTAAGAAGTTTATTTATAACTTACCAAACCTGAGTTTGCTGGTATTTAATAATTCACTTATGTGATTTCCAACATTAAGTCAGAGGCAGAGGAAACAACTGTGATAAAATTAAAAACAAAATTCAGATCACAAGAATCACAAGAATCACAAGAATCACAAGAATCACAAGGTTGGAAACGACCTATAAGATCATCCAGTCCAACCGTCTCCTCATCACCATTGCCACCACTAGCACTAAACCATGTCACGCAGCACGTCATCCAGACGCGTCTTGAACACTGCCAGGGACGGTGACTCCACCACCTCCCTGGGCAGCCATTCCAGTGCCTGATGACTCTCTGAGAGAAGAAGTTCTTCCTTATGTCCAACCTGAACCTCCTCTGATACAACTTGCGGCCATTGCCTCGGGTCCTGCTCGTTGCCTGGGAGAAGAGGCCAAATCCCTCTTCACCACAGCCTCCCTTCAGGAGGTTGTACAGTGCAATGAGGTCTCCCCTGAGCCTCCTCTTCTCCAGACTAAACAATCCCAGCTCCCTCAGCCGCTCCTCATAAGGTTTGTGTTCCAGACCCCTCACCAGTTTTGTTGCCCTTCTCTGAACACGCTCCAGGATCTCAACATCTTTCCTGTAGTGAGGGACCCAAAACTGAACACAATACTCGAGGTGCGGCCTCACCAGTGCTGAGTACAGGAGGATGATCACCTCCCTGCTTCTGCTGGCCACACTATTTCTGATGCAGGCCAGTATGCCATTGGCCCTCTTGGCCACCTGAGCACACTGTCGGCTCATGTTCAGCTGAGCATCAACCAACACCCCCAGGTCCTTCTCTTCTTCACACTCATCCAGCCACTCATCCCCAAGCCTATAACGCTGCATGGGGTTGTTATGGCCAAAATGGAGGACCCGACACTTGGCCTTGTTGAACCTCATCCCATTCACCTCAGCCCAGCGGTTCAGCCTGTCTAAATCCCTCTGAAGGGCCTCCCTACCCTCAGGTAGATCAACACCACCTCCCAGCTTGGTATCATCTGCAAACTTGCTGAGGGTGCACTCAATCCCCTCATCCAGGTCATCAATAAAGATATTAAACAAGATGGGCCCTAGTGCCGACCCCTGGGGGACACCACTTGAAACGGGTCGCCAGCTGGACTTCACTCCATTCACCACGACCCGCTGGGCATGGCCCTGTAGCCAGTTCCTTACCCAAAGAAGTGTATATCTGTTCAGACCACAGGCAGCCAGTTTCCCCAGAAGAAGCCTGTGAGGGACCGTGTCAAAGGCTTTGCTGAAGTCTAGGAAGACTACATCAACAGCCCTTCCCTCATCTATCAGACTAGTCACCCAGTCGTAGAAAGAGAAGAGGTTGGTCAAGCACGACCTGCCTTTCACAAACCCGTGCTGGCTGGGTCTGATCCCCTGGACACTGCGTACATGCTGTGCAATCTCGTCCAAGATGATTTGCTCCATAACCTTCCCTAGTACTGAGGTAAGGCTGACAGGCCTATAGTTTTCCAGATCCTCCCTGCGGCCCTTCTTGAAGATGGGAGTCATATCAGCAAGCTTCCAATCCTCTGGGACCTCTCCAGTTAACCAGGAGAGTTGATAGATGGCCGAGAGGGGCTCGGCAATCATCCCCGCCAGCTCCCTCAGCACCCGAGGGTGCAGCCCATCTGGTCCCATGGACTTGTGACAGTCCAGACAGAGGAGGAGCTCTCTGACTGTCTCCACTGGAATTGCTGGGGGCATATTCTGTGCTGTGTCCCAGACTTCCAGATCGGAGCATAAAAAGCCCAGAGGATAACTGATCTGACTATTAAAGGCAGATGTAAAGAAGGCATTGAGGATCTCAGCCCTCTCCTTGTCCTCAGTGACCATGTTCCCTGCTGCATCAAGTATAGGATGAGAATTATCTTTGATTCTTCTTTTCCCATTGATATATTTATAAAAGGATTTTTTGTTGTCTTTTACTGCAGAGGCCAACCTGAGCTCAAGTTGGGCTTTCACCCTCCTAACTTCTTCCCTGCATACCTTAGCTACTTCTTTGTAATCTCCCCGAGCAGCCTGTCCCTTCTTCCAGAGGATGTGGACTCTCTTTTTGTCCTTGAGTCTCAACAGTAATTCCCGGCTCATCCACACCAGACGCCTTCCCCTGCGGCTCGCCTTACGGCACTCAGGGACAGCCTGTTCTTGTGCCTTCAAGATTTCGGTCTTGAGGAGCATCCAGGCTTCCTGTGCCCCTTTACCCTTGAGAAGCAACTCCCAAGGGACCCGCGCTACAAGCTCCCTGAACAGATCAAAGTCTGCCCTCTGGAAGTTCAAGAAGGTAGTTCTGCTGACCACTCTTTTGACATCCCCAAGAATGGAGAATTCTACAATTCTGTGGTCACTCTGTCCAAGACAGTCCCCAACCTTCACTTCTCCCACCAGGCCTTTTCTGTTAGCGAAGACCAGATCCAGCAGGGCACTGCCCCGGTAGGCTCTCCTACCAGTTGCATAAGGAAGCAATCTTCCACGCAGTCTAGAAACCTTCTGGACTGCTTCCTCTGTGCTATATTATATTTCCAACATATGTCAGGGAAGTTGAAGTCTCCCATCAGAACAAGTGCTGGCGATCGTGTGACTTCTGCGAGCTGCTCATAGAATGCCTCATCCAACTCTTCGTCCTGACTAGGCGGTTTATAACAGACCCCAACTACTATGTCTCCCCTACAGGCCTTCCCCCTGATCCTTACCTACAGACACTCCACTCCATCATTCCCAACCCCAAGCTCTTCTGCATCAAAACAGTCTTTAATATAAAGGGCCACACCACCACCCTTCTTTCCTCGTCTATCCCTTCTGAAGAGCTTGTAACCATCTATCTCAGCACTCCAGTCATGGGAGTGGTCCCACCATGTTTCGGAAATAGCAACAAGGTCATAATTAGCCTGACTCACAATCATTTCCAACTCTTCCTGCTTGTTGCTCATGCTGCGTGCATTGGTATAGATACATTTCAAACTAGTTGTCTGCCTCATCCCCTGCTCAAGCATCTTTCCCCTAGGCTCATCTCTTGAGAGGCCTGTTTTGTCCCCTTCCCCCTTCATAGCTAGTTTAAAGCTCTTTCAATAAGCCCTGCTAGTTCCTGTGCCAGTATTCGCTGCCCCCTTCAAGATAGGTGGGTTCCACAGGCAGACAGCAGGCCAGGGGCCGAGTAAACTGCTCCATGATCAAAGAACCCAAAGTTTCTGGCTCGACACCAGCCTCCTAGCCAAATACTCATCGCTTGTGCCTTTTTATCCCGCTCAGAGTCCCTCATTGGCCCTGAAGGTATAGAGCAGAAGATCACTTGAGCTCCTGCTCCATGGACTAAACGCCCTAAATCCCTGAAATCTTTTTCATCGTGCGTAGGCTTGTCTGAGTGATTTCATCACTACCCACCTGAACTACAAGTAGCGGGAAATAGTCAGTTGACCTGACCAGCTTTGGGAGTTGCCTGGTTACATCCCTGACCTGAGCTCCAGGAAGGTAGCACACTTCCCGATGGACCGGGTCAGGTCTGCATACGGGGCCCTATGATGATCCTATTTTGAAGCACTGTTGAGAAACATTAACTGACAGAATTTGAGAACTGTAATATTAGATACGATTTAGCAGGTTTGAGCAAGAAAGACGTTTCTTTTTTTTTTTTTTTTTTTTTTTTTTTTTTTTTGGGTTGGTTGGTTGGTTGGTTGGTTGGGCTTTTTAGGTGAAAATATGTAACTGTTGCAAACTGATCTACATCTCTTGTATAGGTTCCCATTTGTGACCTCCCAGATTTCACAGGAACAGCCCCCTGAGGAAGCAATTTATTTCTAATGAGACTAACTTGATTTAAAGTAAATTTTAATTAATTTTATTTTAATTACTATCATCTTCAAACTAGTATGTATCCCAATGTTTAGATTTTAGGTATAAAAGTAATAATAATAGCAGTAAAAAATAAGCAAGGGAACAGGTGTGTAAAAAAGAGAATTAGCTATAGGTATGCTTCTCTACATTCTTCACATATATTGGTATGCCTGGAAGATACAGAATTTTAGATCTACCTGATGAATTATTAGATGAGACACTAAAATTGAAAGATAAATATTTAGGGATAAATTAAACATTACCATTTCAAACCAAACTCCACCATTTCTTCTAACATATCAAGACTGACTCTCACAAAAATATAAAGGGCATAACTCAATACAGAGAAAAAATAACAGAAGTTTGGAGTCTTAAAAAAATGTACAAGTAGTCTTGTTCTTCTTCCTACACAACAGAAAACTGCAGTTCAAAATTGTTATATTTCTACCATATAAATGTTGCATAAAATAAAAATAAGTCAATGTAATAAATGGGAACAAAGCAGGTGTGCACATCTAGTCCTATTTGCTATCAGAAAGATAAAACACGTCCCTTACTCTATTGTGTCTAATAGTTGGTGATGCTGTGCCTACATTCGCCCTGGAAGATTTTGTGTTTGTCAAAGACCAAGTCTTCTAAAAGCTGTGCATGCTAGAAAAGCGTGGAAAAGGAAAGAGATCCATTTTACCTATGTTATAATTATGCCTTTCTTTTACAGCAGAGAGGAGAAAAGTACATGTGCAATCACCATCATACTGTCACAGACCGATGGAATGTTTCCTTAAAATGGCTCAAGAACTCTAAGGCTTTCTCAGTAAAGTACTTCAGAATTTTACCTAAAAGCACTGAGGCTGTAAACCAGCCTCAGAATTAAAGACACTACTAATCTTGGTGTCAATGAAAGCAAAAGTGTCAAAAGACTGTAAATCAATAGTATCTTAAAAAGTAAAGATATCAACAAAGACCAATTCAGCTGCTTCATGGTGGCTAGTCAAATCCAGCACTGCAAGCAACGCGCAAACACTTGGCGCTTCCACCATATCCAGGAAGGACTTCCAAAGGATATATGTTATTAGAAACAACAAAAAATATGCTGTTTTTTAATGCCCTTCTACATACTGATGTTAAAATAAAGGCTACAGCAGGGGAGAGTAGTAGGGTCAACACAGGGGGAAGACAGGGAAGACATTTCTCAAGGTTTCAAACAGTGTTTTTACAAGTAGAATTCAGAACCACTTCTTCATTCATATTAAAGAAAAAATGTGGATTGTGCATTTTATAATCAACATTATAGATATTCCTATGAGATTTCTAAAAGCAGAAAAAAGCTGATTTCAATGTGTATTAAGAACATACAGCATTCGTCAATAGCTGAGACACACTTATAGTAAAATTAATACTGATTGTAAAACAAAATTCTGCAAAGGAAAAGCTGACTTGAAAAGCTGGGCTATCTGAATACTGCACCAGAGCTGGGAGCTAACTCTGGACAAATAATGACCAGTATTCCTCAACATATCATCAGTATGCAGACATAAGCATAAATAAATAGATAGATAGATAGATGGATAGATTTAAAAAAAAAAAAAAAAAAAAAAAAAAAAAAGGAAAGAAAATGCTGTAGTCATTTCCAATCTTAATTCCCAATATGAAATAATAAAATATAGTATCTCGTGATCTTTCTCTCCTGCCTCTCTGCCTCTCAGACCATACACACGTATGGACTGTGCAGTGCAGCTAGAACCTACCTAATGTGTTTTCAGTGGGCATTTTAGCCCCTTGTTTGCAGTTGAAATGTTATATCTAGATACAATTGTAGTTTGTTTGGTTTTTGTCAATGACATATTTGTTTTCTATTGATTTATCACATGCCCTATTCATATTTCCAAGCACTTCCTCCTTCATTTTCTGCACAGATCTCCCACAGATCTCCCAGTGACCATGCAGTGAACTGTACACACTCAAAAAAAATACTTCAGGAAGCTGAAAAAGTTCATCCAGCTGTACAAAGATACAACATCCTTTCCCATGTATTGCATAACCAAATGACACTGGATTTCTCTGCAGACAGAAGGCAAGAATATCAAAATGAAATTAAAATGATCTAATTGAATACTGAATGAAAAAAAGATGCATATAATGACATTTGATAAATAAACACAAAACTCTTCTATTCTTTTATATCTTGTCTTGGCAAAGAAAAAAGTTTTCAAGCCCTGCAGAAAGACACCCATTGTAGAAGTTAACATTTTCTAATTAATATTACAATCTTGGTAATCCTTACCTTCATGGGTATACTCCTCAAAATCAGGAAAGTGTATAATTGTATTTAATTTTGACACATACAAAATAAGTATAGTGGCTGTTATCTAAATAAAAAGGAAAAACAAGAAGTCATGTATGAACAAGATTATAATGTATCATGGGAGAACTGCTTCAAAAACAAAATCTTTATGTGCATTTGATAGATGTTAGATACTATGTATTTCATTCAATGAACAGTACAGTGTACAGTGCATAAACTGGAATAACTTTTTATTCTTAAAATTTTGCCTGTTATTTATTTAAAGCATAATATATAATGCAAGGTTTTATAGCTTATGGTAATTAGTTGTACTTTGTGAAATAATTAGTGCTTAGTAAGTTGTGAAACAGGACATGATCCTATAATAATCATGCTATTTGCACACAGAGTATTGTTTAGTTTGCAAAATCATTCCTACAGCTTTTTTTTAATGTGAGAAGGGGGGATGTATACTGGTCAGTCTATTGCAAAGTGACCAATAAATAATAAACGTATGATAAGGATGAAGGAGAGAGAGCATCTTCAGCATTGTAAGAGTTTAATGCAGGCCACTAGGCGGAATAAAGAAATTTCTTTGCATAGGAAAGAATAATTGTCTACAAGGATGGAGTGGAGTCATGATTAAGAGACTGAATTATGTACTGTTTCATGCTACCTGCTCCTTCCAAACTGTTAGGGAAATCTCAGAAGAATTGGTCAACAAAATATAGAAATGCCACCGAGTCTCAGGTTCTGCAAATAAACAAGGCCGTACCACTGCCCTTAATACAAAGCACTGACTTATTTTCTACTCACTGGTTTTGGCTGAAACTGAGAGGTGCAGTTGTTTGAGAAATACAGGTATATCAATCCCACTTTCTTTCTCCTTAGGGGACAGAAAGCTTTACAAGCCATTTTACTCTTTTCAGCACTCTACAGCAGCAATGTCAGACATGACATGAAATTTCCGCCATTTCACTTTCAACATTTGCTATTTCATTTTCAACAAATCACTCTTATCATGCATCTAATAAGAGAGGTAGTGCAGTATAACAGAGATTTCACCCTTCAATATATCTTTATGCTATCATTAGTTTAACTTACTAAATAATGAGAATATACAGTATGCTTTACTTGTGAACACATCTGTCCAATTCCAAGAAAAATTGGTGATGGGAATCTGAAAAACATAAACAGACATTTAATATCAAAGAAAGAGGAAAAGAAGAAAAAAGAAAAAGAAAAAGAACAAGAAAAAGAACAAGAAAAAGAACAAGAAAAAGAACAAGGAAAAGGAAAAGGAAAAGGAAAAGGAAAAGGAAAAGGAAAAGAAAAAGAAAAAGAAAAAGAAAAAGAAAAAGAAAAAGAAAAAGAAAAAGAAAAAGAAAAAGAAAAAGAAAAAGAAAAAGAAAAAAAAGAGGAATTTAAATCTAGTGCATGTGGATGATCACAAGAGCTCAGAAACCACAACACTCACTGAAGTCCTCATATGGTATCTGTGCAAGCCACATTCAAATAACACAGCATAAGCCCAGATGATCAATTGAAGAGCTAATTTGTTTTGATCTATTTTAAGTGAAGGTAACATACTTGGTGAACCATAACAAAGTGTAAGTTTTGGAGTGGTCTCATGTATACACTGCACATCTTGAGACCCTGCAGGGCACTTGCCCTAACCTGAAAACTTATTTTCACAGTCCAAAAGCACTAACAATGTGTACTTCTAAGAATAAAGTAATTATGTAAACGTTGTAGAAACATTTACTGTTTGCTCGTGTTGTTAAATTCCTGCCATACCCTCTCAGATTTAGCTGACAGTACAAATGCTTGAATGTTAAAAAAGCAGGAACCTTAGCAGTGCATATGAAGAACCTAAGTCTCCATTTTCTCCCTTAAAATTTATATAATTAAAAATTAATAAAGACATGGTAGCAGCTGCTAGTTTTCTATGCATACAGTGAAATACAAGCAAATACATCATGTGCTAGGGTTCACTGCTTTGTGCTATCACAGAAATGTCTGGAGCCCCTCTGACCAAAAGCCTCACGTTGCTCCCCAAACAACAGTTGTGTCATTCCAGCAAGATGGCAGTATTTTGCAGGACCGCACTGTCAGGGATGGTCACACACAAATCTGAACCCAGGGAATCTGAAATCAAATCCTATTCATTCTCTGCACACATCTGTACAAATAACTACCTAACAAGAGTCTACTCTGTCTTCAAGCTCTGTAATTTTCCACTATCACAAAACTCCTTGGTGGTGATTTATAAATGAGGCCTCCAAGACCTCCTTTGGATGCTAAGAACTGTATTTTTCAAATAAGCAATGTAACAAGAATGCAGTATTAAGAAAAGAATCATAGACATATAAAATCATAAAACAGTTTGAGTTGGAAAAGGTCCTTAAAGGTCACCTAGTCCAACTCCCCTGCAATGAACAGGGACACCTACAGCTAGATCAGGTTGCTTAGAGACTGGTCCAGCCTAACCTGGAATGTCTTCAGGGACAGGGCATTCACCCAGATCTCTGGGCAACTTCCAGTGCTTCTGTAAGTGCACTCTAAAGTGCAGCAGGAAGGCCATAGGAGTCATAGGTATTAGGGGGTAAAATGAGCACCAGACACAAGACTGCCATTTGTAATCATATGTAATCTAAACTGTGTTTTTGTTTGCACGTGCAGCTACACAAGTGTGGCTATTTCATTCACTTATGCCCCAGAAATCTCTCCAGAACTTTTGAAGCAGTGGAACCCCAGGAACACCTAGCAGTGTTACACTCTTTATGTAAAATTTAGGTTTACCAATGGTCACACTGTCTTGGAATATTTTTCATGGGTGCATTACAAGAAGCCGCTGATGTTAAAATGAAAACCACCATGAAACAAAAGCATGAATTGCATCATGTATCATTTTGGGGAGATGCAATATACAGCTGTAATATTTAAATAGTACTGAGTACTGAAAAACATTTGAATTTGCTTTTTTACTTCTTTTTTTTTTCCTATTTCTTAGCTCATAATGGGCTAAAATACAGCAAACCAAAGCAAATATTAAGTAAAGAAAATTACTGATGAGAATGCAGGTGCAGGACCGTGATTCTATACAGAATTTCTCATGAAGTCAAAGGTGCAAGTCTTCGGTGTTTGTATGACTAAAAGACCTTCTCAAGTTCATTTTTCTGTCTACCTGAGAAAAGAAAAGTGCTTCCAGGAGACTCAGATGGCTGACAGCAAGGACACAGCCGGGACTACCATTCTTGCAGCATGCATACACACTCAGCAGTGCACAGAGCTCTGTCCTGACTGATCCACAAAGCCCATGTGCTACATCGTATGACCAAGGTCACCTTCACTGGAGTGCTGCATACTTAACATATGAATGTATACAGTAGATTTTGGCACATGGCCATGATCCATGCTGGGGAAAACTCCTTTTACACAAGTGACTGCCAACCCTTGACTATCAGTTCCTAAATATTAGCTGGCTGTTTACAAACACCTGGCTGCCAGGAAACAATCACTTTGGATGAGGAAAGGTTTTATCCATAGGACCTAGCAGCCATCTGAATGGAGGAACTAATTTGCATCTTCCTATGGGAGGGAAAATACGACAGATGTGATGAACCTGCTGTACTACTGTCAGCATCAAGATCACTATGCCAATAGCCACAGCAACTGAGGACTTCTCGAAGACCATCTCAAGACCCCATTCAGCCAGACCTAATTTGGTTCTGCCTACTACTTCTACATATGTATCTTGCCCTCTGGGACTATCGGCACCTTAAGGCACAGGTGCTGAAGAGTACCTTCAGGAGAGGTGCTGAAGAGCAGCAGCTGGTGTGCCTCTGTGCTCTGTCAGCAATGGTAGGCGAAACTGCACTATCGGGTTCTTTGCCAGCGAAGAAACACGCTCAGCAATGGAAATTACGGGAGCACCTACATTCAAGTCGCGAACCGACCCTCGACTGGCAGAGCTTGCCCCGCTCCGCCCCACACGGCTCCCTGCGCTGGTGACGGCGGCACTGCGGCCAAGGGCGCGCCTCCGCTCTCGCTCCGAGCTCCAGCTTCCCGCTACCGCCCGCTTCCGTCGGGGACGCAGTATGCGGCCGGGACCCGCAGAGGGGAGGGCCATGCCGAGGGGAGGCAACAGCCCAGGTTGCGCGACAGTCGTTCTTCACTGTAGGCGCTGAGCAGGCCCTTGTTCACCAACGCTATGAAGAAGGAGCACGTTCAGTAGAAAATGGCCGAAAGCACCCTGGGTAGCGCCAAGGAGGTTCCCCCCGGCCGCTCATCTCAGGCGGCAGCGGGCGAAACCCCACCCGCCCAGCTCACTGGCAATCGCCGCGGCCTAAGCCGGCAGGAAGGCCTACAGGGCGCCCCCTGGTGGCGCGGGGCGGGCAGGACGGCCGGGACGGATGAGGCGCCGGGGAGCTCTGCCCGCATCCCGGTCAGCTCGCGGGGCGACGAATCTCCTCGCTCCCTAGTGCGATATAGCGCGCCCGTGCCGTCACTTCAACAAAGTACTGCTCGTGTGAAAGTGTGACATCCGCTTCCTTAATTTTAAACCAGTCTCCTCAAGGAAGAGTTCTGTACGAACACATGCGAATTCCAGCGTCTAGAACCACACATGCTCAGACTGAAACGTTAAAAGCAGCCAACCAAACACAGCTGTGAGTCACCACAGATCCATATCCAGCTGCTCTCTAGCCCGCTTAGCTGCTGGGGGCTGGCCTCAACACAATTGACCTGGGCTTTATTTTCAAAACTTCTCAATATTTTGTCAAGTGTGAGGGAGTGGAGGACAGGACAAGTAGTAGGGATGGAAGGGACTCACAACGTGCTCTAGGTGGTGAACATATGTAAAATTTCAACAATCGGGAGAAATAACCACCTCTGTTTTGTGACATGTCAGGCTGGTAGTAGAGTAGGGAGAATGGAAAAACTAAAACAGCACACACATTGACTGAACTTGAAAATTAAACCAAACTTTTATTCAAAGCAAGTATTGAAGTGACAACACATTCACTGTTTTGTTGTTAACTCATGCCAAACAGTAATCTTCAATATTTCTTTAACGTAATCACTTCTTTGCAATCTTCCACATCTCAATTTTTTAACTTGATACTTTACCAGTAACTTGTCACAACACAAAACAGCTTGAAATGTTTGAATTTTGTCTAAGCATCTAAGTAGAATTCAGCATACTTATCATACTGAAAGAAATACTCTTCAAGTTGACCAAAGCACTACAGCTGACTGGAGGAGAAAAAAAAAGTCATCTATTGAAATTTTTACTTCATTCTACAACTGGCTGGCAGTCACAATTGGATGTCCTGTGAAATACTACTCAGAAGCAATTCTGGGTTACAAATCAGAAAAAACAGATTTATGCTGAGGGCACATTTGGGATCAGGCTCTTTGCAAACTGAACAGTTAATATCATATTATTTGAAGAATTAAAAATCTGTACCCTGAGTTACCCAATTTTCATAGGCTCAGGCACCAGGAATGAGTATGAACAATTACATATTTTTAAGCTCAAAAAACTTAAATGAACCTGATGACAGCTGAGTTTAGGAATTGAAAACATAAGTTAAACCATATAACTAGTACAAAACTAATTACATTCCATATGCTCTTTTTTTTTTTTTTTTAAATATCCAATGACTTTTTAAGTCAAGTGAATCAAAACATGATGATAAACAAACTAAGTTAATAGGATTTTCTACCACAAGAGATTAACAAAGACCATAATTCAACAGTCACAGTTTTCTGATATAAAAAGAAACTACTGTTCTGGAAAATCAGTAGACATCTAGTCAGTTTGTTTCTAGTGCTTGGTAAAATTTTCCTCTCATTTAAACAAGAGGGAAAGTGGCTTCCCTTCTCATCTGAATTTTCTGACCTTCAGAGGGAAGGGAGAGTTAAGAGCAAGCAGGACAGAAAATGTTTAATATCCCCTAAAGCAGTAGCTCAACTGCAAAAAAGAAAAACAAGTTCACTTTCAAAACAACTGTTAGCATATCATGATTCTCCGGTTGTCTTCCAAGCAAAATATAGGAAAAGATTACCATGACACAATGGTATTTCCAAGTATTCAACATTCAACAAGTAACAAGATATTTCACTAAACATTTTATATCAGCACTTGAATTTACTAAGCAGCGTTCTTTAACTTCATTGATTTGGGAAATACATGAAATCACACTGCTAACACACTTGTAACTATCTTTGGAAGCCTATTTTCTAGTTGTATAGTGAATATTTTTCTGCAGTGTTGCAGAAATTTATAGCTGTGCTAAAGTTAGTGAACACAAAATTGGCATGTTATCCTTAAGTAAAGCAATAAGGTGGCTTTATGCACAAAGTACAGGGGCTTCTATGTGCTAATAAACATGTAAAAGCAAGAACTTTAAAACTTAGTGTTTGCTAATAAGAGATCTAGAATAGTTTACTACAACCACAACACCCTGTAAATACCCCCTTATTAACAAAAACAAGTGCCAAATCATTACAGGGTCCAAAGACATCTGAAAAAATATCACCAATTCTTTACCTTTGTCTAGAATTTGCAAGACTAATCATTTTCAGATAAAACCAACAGTGTGCAAAAGTTCCTAACATCGTGGGTTAGGAAGAACAAGTGCTACCAAGAGATTCTGCTGAGATCAAATCAGAAAATGTAAAATAGCAAAGTCGAGCCTCATACCTTGAGCAGTCACAGTGAAGACTGTGACTACAGTTTATCTGCATGAAGCAATTTCTTCCCCTCTACAAGTCACAATAACTAAGCTTAGCCTTCTACCTCAGTGACACAAGGTAAAGAAAAAAATGCACTGACATTAGAAAAATATTTTTAATTGGTGCTTACAGTATCTTCAGACCTATCACTTAATATAAATTTGCTTAAATAGTTCAGATAAATACTTTTCTTTTTGTCAGCCTTCTTTGGCCACATGTACCATAACATCCTACTAATTATAAACGCTGTTCAGAAAGTGCTTCCTATGAAAACTGCTTCAAATGAGTTAACCTTGCAAAAATCTAGCTTCCCACATGAACTTTAACCCCGCATTATGCAGTCCCCTATTTACAAAAATACTTAGAAACTTTACAACTATCTTTAACCTTACAAAAAGTGCAATTCTCCTACCCCATGTCATGGAGCAACAACATTCTTCATAAATTCTACAGAATAGCAGCCTATAACAAGCAAATAAGGTGCTTAGCTTATGTCCAGGATCTAATTGGTTAAGTGCCACCAGGAAATACATTTTGTATAGGCAAATTCCATATGTATCTACTGTCGCAGCGGTGCCACAGCTAGGTTTGCAAGCTCAATTAGAGCCAAAGCACCATGCATTCGTTCACGCTGTTCCTGGAGGCGGCGGCGAGCAGCTGAGTGAGCACTATTTTTGTCTTCATCATCTTCTTCATCAGACTGAAGATATTCCATTGGGTCCTGCTGTTCCTGATCAGTCTTCTGGATTGTTTTACTTTTCAAAGCAGGAGCACGCTGTTCTCTAGTCTCCCAGTATCTACAAAGTGAAACACAAGGAATGCTTTTTAAAATATGTTTAGCACATGCAACAGCCATTCAAAACTGGCAAAATACCTTTTTATTTTTTTTTTTTTATTACCTTGTATATGACCAAGCATTGCATTTAGTTTTATCTTTCAGATCTTATAATGGTAGTATTCAAGCTGTAAGAAACCTTTATTAGACATTTTAAATGTGAAGTACCCAACAGCATCTACCATATACCATGCTGTCACATGGTATTCTCAGCAGACTACTCATGCATACCCTATTCTTGATCCTCATATAAATGCAAATTCAGTAGGAAGACTGTAGCCAATTATTGTCACTAACTAGCAAGGTATTAGCAGGTGTTCAAGCAAAGAAACAATGAAGCAGAGAAAAAACAGAAGTCTTGCGAGGAATCTTGCCTTAAACTGGATTTCTTGAGTCTTAGAGGAAAGACTGGACTGAATAACGCTAGAGGCATACCACTTCTAGTTTGTTCTTTGCTAGTTGGTTTTTCGGGACGTTTATTGCTGTCTAAAGAAACTTACTTTGCTAGCCACTCAGCCACAGCTTTATTGTCAGCCGTCTCTTTTTTATTCAGTCTGTCAGTGAGCTCTTCCCTCTTCAGCCGGGCATATGGATGTTTGGGGCAGTGGCGGTTTGCATGTGTGAATCGGCTCAAACAGCCTTAAAAAACACAAAATGACAACGAAAAACTTGTTACAGAAAGCAGTCAACCACCATGTAAGCATAGTATCATTACAATACAAATGCTGCTGAATCCAGCCTTCTTTGCTATACAAAAAGCAAGGTTTAGAAAACAGCAACTTTTATATGCAAGAGTAATAACATGCCCAATCATTCTGTATTTTATGATCAACTGACAACAGTATTGCAACTTACATAACAACACAGGCAATTTTTAGATACAAGTTTGCATCATTATGCAGATTATTCTAGCTCCTCTCTTCTCTACTATCTCCTTCAAAGTTAAGATCCAAAGCTTTGATAGATTGCTGCAATATGAATGCACATACATTTTTAGTACTGGATGGCCCTCGATTCTGAAAGCCACAAGTTATTATTTGATGGCTCACCATTCTCTGAGCAGACAAAAGGTTTCTCCCCTGTGTGGAGACGCTGGTGAGTTTTGAGCTGCCCACTCTGAACAAAAGCTTTCCCGCAATCTGGATAGTCACACAAATAAGGTCTTTCACCTTAAAAATAACAACAGAACAGATTTGTGAAAGCTGAATAAAAAAGCAGAGACAAGCTGAATAGAAAAAGAGTCCTAGTACAGTGATCAATTTCAGCTTGAGGTTTATACATGCAAACTCTCCATTAACATACTCAGACACTAGTGTGTACTCAAAGAGCCTCAGTGTACCAGACAGCAGAGCTCAGCTTTTACCTCCAGATATTCAGTGTTGCTGGATAATACCTTTTCTCCCAACCCCCAAGGGAAACACTGAAATGATTTCCTGTGTTGGTTTTTTTGTTCGTTTGTTTTTAACTTAAGCTTCTTACACAGCATTACATAAGCTTTGTCCTGTGAAAATATGTGCCTACAGAGCAAGAAACATAAAAAGTACCAATAAATAGGTAAGAAATGTAACTCAAGTTGTAACCACATATGTATTATCATTAACATGGACTTAACTAGATTAAAGTAATGGAGGTTAAGAATATAGCAATGTAAGAAGTTGCAGAAGTATCTTACTATTAACTAGACTGCTTGAAAAAAGTTTTAATGGCAAAGAGAAGGTAACATGAAAAACTTAACCCAGCTACAGAAGTTTTCAACCATCTATTAAAAATGACTTCTCCATGCAAAGAGCAGTGAAAAGAACTGAGATAAATAATAGGCATCTTCTTCCTGCCTGAAGAGAATCTGATTGCATTGTACTGTGCAAAAAAGCCCCATGCCAGCACTGCTCAGAAAGATGACAAAACAAAGGTAACAATGACTTACTAAGTCAAAAGAGTAACACCATGGTAAGTTCAGCTCAATTAAGTCATTCATATTTAACAAACAAGTTCAATAACTAATTCCAGCACATGAAATGAAACCCTTAAAAGGACAAGGAAACTTGTGCTTAAGATTAGTAGCTAGATTTGCCTTATATGCTTGAGTCAGAAAAAAAACCAAAACTGTAAGGAGCCAAGCTTTTTGTTTTTCCACTCAACCGCTGATTACATTTGTATCTAGTATCATAGTTCACATTCCTTTGCAAAAGTGAAAAATTACAATTTGAAGAGGAAAAAAATAAGTACTTACTAGATGTAAAAAAATTTCTCTTTTGCTTCTAGTTTGTCTTGGTAATGAATAAGTTGATCCTGGATCTTAATTTAATCATGTTACCTCTAGAACTTCTCTGTATGCACAGATCTGTAAATTAACAGTGATTACCTGTGCTACATAAAGTGAATCTGAAACAAGTAGATGCTAGGAGAGATAACTGTAAAGCTGTTATTCCTCAATCTTAAGCTACCCAGTACTACACTGTAAAAGTTAGCAGCCATTTTTAAATAATTCCTCCTCCTCTTCAACTTCAGTTGATCACTATTTGAAAAGTGTGCAAACAAGAACAAAACAGAAGTCTCAGCAGAGGGAATAAGACTAAAACAAATCCTACCAAGAACAGCATGCCAAGCTTAAGAAGTGCTCTCCCTCTAAGAGGATCTGTGAAAGGAGGAGATAAAGAACTCACAATACGTGCTTCCAATGCTATAGTCAAACTGCCACTATATCATCTGTCACAAAGGAAGGTCACAAAAGAAGACTTTTCCTTGCTTGCATGAACAAGCATGGGAGAGAAGCATGACTGGTTTAACCATTACATTCACAAGCTGACGACTGAGATGTTTATTTTTTCCTCCTCAGCTTCTTGGTCACATGCCCACGTCACCTGTTCCCTCTTCACTTACCAGTGTGTGTGCGTTTGTGTGCCTGCAGTGACTTCTCTCTTGGAAATACCCTGTTGCAGATGTTACAACGGATCCTGCTAGAGGAGTGCTCTCCTTCATTTATCAGCTCACGGACTGTGTCTGCTCTTGGCCGGCCACGCCGTAAGCCATCCTGTGAAAAAAGAAGCAGGACGTTGGAGGACTGTGCTTCCCCAGAAGCCAGAAACAAAGCTAAACGAGAAGCCATCTTCACAAGCAGCACCTTTCCCACAGCTATCTTAAGTTAGCGACATGGGGTAACTTAGGGACGTTGGAGTTCCAACAGTTTAGCTCTTAGCCAAGCTCTATAGAAAATCCCATGAGGTGCCCCCACCCCTACGAATTCCTCTACCCTCAGCAGAGTGATCCAGAGGAGATGAGCATGGAAGCAAGGCCCCACCACCCACGGCAGCGGGCGGGGAAGGTGGCCTCAGCAGGTAGCAGCAGCTCCCACAGCGCGTGACGCTGCGGCCGTTACTCCTGTCAGCACAACTGTTTGGGACGGCCCTGCTGAGATGGCCCCGCCTCCACGGGTGGTGGCCCCGAAGCGCGCGCGATACTGCAGGAAGTGATCTCATTTTAAATCTCCGGTTAGGAGGCGAGGAGGGGGAGGGGCGGCGGCCCGGGACACCCTTTAATTCCGCCGGCTCCCCCCCACCGCCCGGGCCCTCTCCAGTGTCGCGGTGCTTACCTTTAGGTGCTGGTGCCGTCCACCGCCGCTCGGGCTGCCAGACTCCTCATCGTCCCGGGTGGGATCTCCTGCCACCGCGCTGCAGGGCTGCTGGACGGGCGAGGGGACGGGGGCGGCGGCGGGCCCGCCGGGGCTGAGAGTGACGTTGTGCGCATTCTCGCCCCAGCGCCACGGGTATACCATGAAGTCGCTGAAGCCGGGGCTAGTGGGAACGGGCGGAGCGGACACTGACTCCTCGCCGTCCCGCCGCTGGGACGGCTTGATTGGAGTGGTTTTGATCACCGACACCAGGACACGCTTGGGCGAGTCCTGGCAAAGGACCACTGGTGGGCCCAGCGGCCGCTCCGACATGGCCGCTGTGGCTGCTGCGGGAAAGCGACTGAGGGCGCGGGGAGCACTGCTCGCCCGCGCCGCAGGAACGGGTGGAGAGACACGGAGCTCCCTGCTTGGCACCGCCCGGCAGCGCCTCAGTCGCTCATCGCCAACTGTCGGCACCTTCTCTCTTTCCACGGCCGCCCCCGAACGGACCCGCGCAGTCAACGGCAGCCCCCAGCCATCGCGAAAGCCACGGCACCCCCGCACCTTTACGAAGCGGCACCGACCCCAATCTCAGCTCGATCTCAGCGACGCGCAAAGAGGTACCGCTGTCTCCAACGCAGCGACCCCTCCACACCCGCAC
Organism: Lagopus leucura; assembly: GCF_019238085.1. NCBI lineage: Eukaryota > Metazoa > Chordata > Aves > Galliformes > Phasianidae > Lagopus > Lagopus leucura. The sequence goes on from NW_024962272.1 coordinate 14,233,083, forward strand.
TGAGCCCGGGATTTTCCCGCGTTACGTTTCGCGCCTGGGCGTAGCCAATCACCGAGCCCTGCTCTGGCGTCACGGAGCGGCAGCTCGCACCAGCCAATAGCACTGCGAGAAGCTTGACCACCCACCCCCTTGAAGGCGGAGCCCAGACAGGACTCGGCCACTCCTCTTTAGCCCCATTGGGCCGGCGCCCGGCCCACTGGCAGAATTCGAAACTGAGTGGGCTCTCAGGCTGTGGGTCCGCCCCCCCGCGCAGCAATTCACTCCCTCGCTGATTGGCCCGCAGCGAGAGAGTGGGTGGGACGAGGAGGAGAAGGCGTGGCCAATCTCCCTCTTCAGTTTGGCGCGCGCTGTTGTTGTTGAGCCACCCGGGCCAATGGTAGCGCCGCAGCGTGCGCGCCGTTTAAAGGGACCGCCTCGCGCGGGAAGGGTGGTGCCCGCGGGGCCGGGCAAGCAAGCGAGCGCTCTGTGAAAGGCGACCGTTATGGCGGTTGGAGCGCACGCTGGCCTTTGGAGGGCTTTCAGGGCTCCCTGAACCAGGGGTGCTTTGTTTTTTTATATACTGTGCTTCAGCAGTTTACTCGTGTTTTCACGGTAATATTTGTGGGTTTGTCTTGTTGTTTCTAGTTTAATGCATTTCTTTAGGTACATTTATACCCTATATCCTGAGACCCACAACAGTTTTGCAACTGTACATAGACAGCAGTGCCTAGACTGCAGCTGCAGGGCTGCTCCTGGCACAGTGAGCTAGGATTTGTGTTCATTTGAGTAGTGGGAGTGTGTCTGTACAGTGAAAGCTGTGATGATGAAGAGGAATAACCTGGAAAGAGTGTCATATGGGGATTTTGCCTGGTCTGGTAAAAGCATACATACAGGGTGGATGTTGCCAGTGTAATAAATCCTTTACAATCTGATTATTTGGAATGAAAAAAAGGCCTTGGCTTCATCAGAGTGGTACCATTTATTTTATGCTGGTTTTGTGTTCTAAAGTAGTGCTAAAATGCAGGACACACTTCTCTTAGGATTTGGTGGGGAACTTTTAGTATGAAGCTAACCACTAAGATGCCTAACGTGCTGCCTATTGTACTATCACACTGAGTTGTACAGATTGTAGATTATGAAATCAGTAACCTATATTACTTACATTATTGGATAAATTTCGAGCTTAGTGTCAGATACACAGAAAAGCCATGAAGCTAGATCAGTAAGAAAACACAGCATTATGTAACTTCCGTTTCCAAAATGACTGAACAAGTTTCCATGTGTTTGGATCCACTTAAAACTTAAACCCTTGAAAGCAACATAAAGAACGTTCTTGTAAGAGAACAATGTATATATGGGGGAAATAATGACTTATTTTTGAAAGTAATTGCATCTCAAATGCAAACTGAATACTTTTATAATTTTCCAAGCCCATGTAAGTAATGCTTCAAGTAGTACATGTATCTTATGAGAAACTCCCATGACTGACAGAATGAACTGTGGTACAATATACAGTATGTATATACTGTGCGGTAAATATAGCAGTATGTAACTAAATATCTCCCAGCTGAAGAGGAAGAAACATGCATAGAATGTGCATGGCCTAAAGGGATTTAAATATCCTGCTTTTCAGTACATACAATAAAGCCCATTGGCTTTATTCAGTATATATTTGTTCAGGTCACATTATATAAGAGCAACTTTAAAATAGTCATCTGAGCTATAGCATCTTAACAAATTAAATGCATTTTCTCTTGATTCTACTTTGATTATAAGCTATTAACTTAATTTGTAAAAGCGCTGATATTATAGTTAATGTATGTGTGGTAACTGCTGAGTCACAGACTGAATCACTGAATGAGAACCTGGGCAAAGGGCTGGGTCAGCCCTGGGCGTACAGGTGAAGGTAATTCAGCTGTGTGACCAGAAGGGTTGGAGCCTGGCCACACATCTCTCTGACCTCATTTAAGGGCTGACTGCCACTGGGGAAGGATCTCTTCCTGGAGATCTCTTATTGGTGAAGCTTTCCCCTACAAAGCTAGGATTTTCTGATACAGGTGAGCAATCTTCTTCCCTTCCTTTATAGCACCTCTCCATTGTGCTTGCCCTTCCATCACTGCACCTTTGTTGTAAAACTTTCCCATTGTATTGATCTGCCCAATTGCTATAATGTAGAAACAAGAAAACATTTTCTCAAAACGTTATATGTGTTTACCTTCAGACCAAATCTTATTGAACACTGATATGAAATACACCTTTTATTACAACAGTGAACAAAAACAGTGAAAGGATAAGCAGTACAGTTCAGAACAACATAAAGATCTGTGTTCTATTGTAAAGCAAACAAAGTTGATGACAGAACCTTCCTTTGAGATACAGGCAACATAGGACAAGATACCAAAGAAAGAGGAATTAATTCATCCCTCCCTGCAACAGTTTGGAAGAAAGGGTGAGCTGATGAATGCAGCCTTCTCTGGTTCGAGCTCTGGTGCCGGGAGGAGGAAGGGCGGGGGAAAGCCAGGCAGACTCACACTGCGTGCGTGCTTCCGGAAGCACTGCTGAGACAGAGTGAGAGGAAGGGTGGAGCTGGGCTCCCCCGCTCCAGGCACTCACACACAACTCCTTTGCATCTATCCATCTGGTTAGGCTCAAGAAGAGCATCATGATTCAGGAATCTGAAGATCCTGAACTCTCTCAGAACTTAAAATTACATCTATTAAATGCTCTCATACTGCCTATCTGAAGAATGCTTCAGATGTTTCTAGTGATGCTTTAAAGTTCTAAACACAAAAATTTGGAGATGGTGCTGGTCTTTAGGTAGAAAAAAAGATGCCAATATGCCAAAAGATGGTTACATCCTTCAAGCAACCTTGTTGCTTGTTGCACATTGTAAAATATACTCACATAATAACTTAGCCATAGTCATAGTATCTCTTTTTTACCTGTTCATTACTATGTTTTCCAAGTACTGCTTTATATCAAGTCAGTTGTCCTTTTAAGACAATATTTGTGTGTGTGTGTTAGTAGCTTATTTCAGTCCAGTTACTGAATGTTCTAGAGAGAGGAAAATGAAACAAGACTATTGTCACATCTTCTGAAGGTGGTATAAAAATGGTAGTTACAGTAAGCAGGTCCCCCTTCACTGATGTAGCTATGTATAATTCAGTTTAAAATTTTATGTAATTAATGGAGTTCCATAGAATCTCATTACTGGAAAATATATGTAATATCTAGATCCAAAAAGTGACACAGCATCACAGCTTCTACCAGACCCTCTGCCCCCAAACAGGACCTTGAGGTGTATGATCCCTCTGGGATGTTTATGTTTAAGGCAGGGTACATTTACACATCGGAAAACCAGAGCCATGTCGGTGGAGGAGAAAGTGGCTGTAGAAAAGGTAAAGGACAAGGCTTAGCTGTAAAGGTCAGAGAAACTCTGTTCTCCATACACATCTCCTGTAATTAGGCACTTGTGCCCTTTAAAAAAAATTAAAGAGTCATTTGTTGAAAATAGAAGCCAAAGACTTAAAAAAGTTATTTAATATTCAAAGACAAAACAAGTGTAGTTCCAAACACAAATTCCTTTGTGTAAACATTGTGGGAAGGTGCCGAAGAGCCATGTACACAAAGAGAAGCCACAGAGCAATTTGTGTTCCCCAATAACAGGATCATATATGGGCAAACCAAAAGATCAACAAAGATCCCTTGATTGGTAGAAGCAAGTGCAGTGTTATATTTGGTGTCTGTGACAATTCTAAGAATAGACAGGAACTTCACTGGAACAGTGTGAAAATTTGTATGTTGAATACATATAATGAGGGTGATTTAGCTTTGGGGTGTGTGTGCTAGGTGGAGAGATCCCCATGTGTTCAGTGTTGTAATAAACTAATGTCAGCTTTCTAAATCATCATTTTGTTTGAAGAGTTTTCTTTGTTATGATTTTCAGTAACAAAATTATGTATTCAATGTCTGTACATCTTACAAACCTGCTGTTCTGCACACATGGAAAAAGTGACTTACAGTGAGAATCAGAATAGAGAAGCAACTCTGGGACAGAGCGGTCTTCATGACTGGGAGAACTGCTGTCAGAAGGTAAGACACCGGTGCACAGCGCTGCAAACATGAGATGAAGACCTCTTCTCACTTCTCTTGCCATTATGTATTCAGTGTATGTTCAGGTGTATATTCAGGCAGAAGGCTTGGTTTCATATCAGATGTTACCTTTAAATCTTCTTTGTCCTTTTTTTTTGCTGTTTGTATGTGTAACCTCAGATTCTCACACTGACTATGTAGTGTAAATTTGCAAATAGATATAACAGGTTCTCTTTAATATCCCATGCCAAACTTATAATCAATTTCAATCAATGTTGGAAATCTGCAGTGCATAAATTGTATTTTGATTCATTATTCAAAGAATCAAAGAAATAAGAACTCTTTTTAGAGGTTTATGTTTATTTTAGAAAATATAAATGTATCTTCTATTTGTAGGTTTTTAACTACTAATTTTTAGCTATCACTGTAGTATTTCTATGAGGAGTTGTACTTTTTGCTGTCTCTTATGAAACTTTGTGGAAACAAAACTAGGTTTCATAAAACATCTGTTCTCATATTCATCTCTCTGTAAAATATGGTGACCTTCAAAACAGGAACAGTTTGTCTAGGTAAACATTTCTTACATTGCATTCTATATTCTATTAGCGTATGTTATTTATGAGACTACTTTAGAATTTTGTTACTGTTGTGTCTGGCTGCTGTTCTCAACTTAAGAGCTCTGCAGAAGTGATGATAACATATATTCTTTTTGCTCAGTTGCAAAAATTTCCTGCTTTCCTCTACAGTATGTTAGAGCCCAGGAGATCAGATCCAATTACCAGAATTTTATATAGCTGTTTGTGAGCAGTCCTTCCTTAATTGCTGTTATTCCTACTGATGCAAACCTATTTATGATGTTCTGAATGAGGAAGAAGATATAGTGAGCACAGTCTAATAATCTAAGTTTTGTTCTGTGGCCAGTAGTATGGTGAGGAGACGTGCCTTGCATAAATGGATCCAGACGAAAGCTGTGAGTGAGGCACAAAGTCTTCAGGCCCTGGGCTAAGGCAGGACCTGTTTTGTTTCAGGAGGTACACCTAGGCCTCTCTAGAGACAGAGGGAGGTGGCAGACAGCTCTGAAGCATAGGCAGGGGCTTTCTTGGTTTTGAGGCCTTGTGCTAAGGACAAGATGAAGTTGAGAACAGATGGTGTATACAACAAAGTTATCAACATGCTTTCTAAAAACAGAGGAAGTGATCCATGAATACTGGAACAGAACATCCTCACAGAAATCACTGACTGTCCCTTTGCTGGCCATGGAGCCCTGAAGGCCATGCTGATAGCATTCATTGGATTGCTGTAGCTGACAAGGCAGTGCAGGGATGTTGGATCTGCACCTGCACAGATTGAATGTGTGTGCACCTGGGGTGGACAGGCATTGGGGCCTCCAGGAGCTGCTGGTATTAGTCATGGGCATCAGAGGTGATAAAGGCACTTGTAGCTCCCAGACAGCTCTGGCCCTGACCAATATTTCAGCTGTGGTTAATGGGACTATTTGCAGTAGTCTGTCAACTGTTCATGGGCTGATTTGGCCCTGTTGCATGACAAGTGGGGCGGAGGGACCTGCAGATCTGTGCCCTGGGAAGGGATAATGAAAAAGGATAGAGAGATAGGCCTAAAACAAAACAGCGGCAATGATCTGAGGAAAAACAAATTAATTTAAGAAATAAGATATTGGAATGCAAGATAACACACTGTAATACAATATAATACAATATAATTAGAATTGAAGCTAATAAATTAAAGAGAGTCCAGAAGCCAAAGGCCTTACTCTAATGCTGTGATGAGATGGCACCCACAACAGAGACAAGCAAGACGATTGAACGGGATGTCAGGTGACTTACCAAGCACTCCAAGTCAATCCTATGCCTGCTGCTGGGGAACACCCCATGTATCCTCTCTGTTTCCTCCCACTCTTCAACATCCTCAAAGCACAAAACACTGTTAGAAAGCAGTAAATAGTCTTTCACCCTCTCAAGCTACTCTGCATGGTGCACGCCTGCATTTCAGCCTCCTGACTCTGGGATGGGTAGCAGAAGAAACCCCCTGAGATTCCAGGTGGAGACAAGACAGTTACGAGACAGTTAAGTCTTCTACTCCCTCCAGACTGCCACAAGTCCTTGGGCTAGATAAGTTCCATTCAAGGATGCTGAGGGAGCTGGTGGAGGTGACTGCCAAGCTGTTTTCCACCATCTATCAGTGATTCTGGTCAACTGGAGAGGTCCCAGATGACTGGAGGCTTGCCAGTTTGACTCCCATTGCCAAGAAGGGTCATGAGGAGGATCTAGGGACCTACAGGCCTGTCAGTGTGACCCTGGTGCCAGGGAAGGTTGTGGAACAGATTGAATGTGTGTGCATGTGTGGGACAACCAGGGGACCAGGCCCAGCCAGCATGGCTTCATGAAAGGCAGGTCCTGCTCGACCAACATGTTCTCTTTCTATGACTGGGTAATCTGTCACCTGGTGGATGAGATAAAGGCTGTTGCTGATGACCTAGACTTCAGTAAAGTCTTTAATGCTGTCTTCTACAGCGTTCTCCTAGGAAAGCTGGCAGCTCACGGCTTGAACAGGTACACTCTTTTCTGGGTGGAGGGCTGGGCCCAGAGAGTGATGGTGAATGGAGTTATGTCCAGCTGGTTGCTGGTCGTGAGTGGTACTCCCGAGGGGTCGATATTGGTGTCCATCCTGTTTAATATCTTTATTGATGACCTGGATGAGGGTATTGAATGTACCATCAGTAGGTTTTCAGATGACACCAAGTTGAGTGGACATGTTCATCTGCCTGTGGATAGGAAGGCTCTACAGAGGGGGCTGGGCAAGTTGGATCAGTGTTGAGGACAATTGTATGAGGTTCAACAAGATCCAGTGCTGGATCCTGCACTTTGTCACAACAACCTCATGCAATGCTACAGGCTTGGGGCAGGGTGGCTGGAAAGCTGTGTAGAAGAAAAGGATTTGGGAGTGTCAGCTGATAGCTGGTTCAACAGCCAGCAGTGTGTCCAGGTAGTCAGTGGCTAGTGGCATCCTGGCTTGTTTCAGAAATAGTGCTGCCAGTAGGAGCAGGGAGGTGATCGTCCCTCTGTGCTCAGCTCTGGTAAGGCCACATCTTTATGCTGTGTTTTGGGCCACTCACAACATGACATTGAGGAGCTGGAGCTTGTCCAGAGAATAGCAAAACAGTGAAGGATTTGAAGCACAAGTCTTATGGGGAACAGCTGAGGGAACTGGGATTGCTGAGTCTAGAGAATAGGAGGCTCAGGTGAGACCTTATTACTGCCTACAAATACCTGAATGGTGGCTATGCTGCAGAGTTGGCCTCTTCTCCTGGTTAACAGTGATAGGACAAGAAGGAATGGCCTCAATTTTCTCCAAGGGAGGTTCAGATTGGATGTTAGAAAATGTTTTTTCTCTGAAAGAGCAGTAAGGTATCGGAAAAGACTAGCCAGGGAGGTGGTGGAGTCATTGTCCCTGGAGGTGTTCAAGAAACGTGTATGTATGGCACATAAATGTGTACACAAGGCACATGGTTTAGTGGGGAAATATTAATGACAGGAGGTAGGTTGGATTAGACCATCTCAAACATTTTTTCCCACCTTAATCATTCTAAGATTCATCCCTCGCACCGACTGGTCAGTGGGCAATTATTGGCTCTGCAGGGCGCTGCATTCTAATTGGCTGCAGCAGCAAAACAGGGCTGGACAAGGTTGCGCAGGGATTGGCTGATCATTGTCTAGGATTGGCCGTGGGCGGGGTCGGCAGTGCTGGTAGGAGATGGCTGCGGACAGCCGGCGGTTTGGGGTGTGATTGGCTGGAAAGGCTTGAAAGAGGGGCGTGCGGTGATGTGTGGCGCTGAGCCTGTGCGGTGCCTGTTCCCCGCCGCCTTCTGCTAAGACCCGCCGGCGGCCCGGCCCGGCCCGGCTCGGCCCGGCCCTGGGGCAGCAGGCAGGGTCCGTGGCCGTAGCAATGGCTATGATGAAGGGGGCGATGGGCTGCCCGGTGGCTAACATCATGGAGGAGACCTTCAGCTGCACTGTCGCCAACCGCTTCTACCAGCTGCTGGACGACGAGTCGGACCCTTTGGACAACCTCTGCGAGGCCGAGCGCCGCCAGCAGCAACGCAAGAACCTCAACAAAGTGGTGGCCCGGCGGGGCAGCCCCGGTGGCAGAGGGGGTACCGCCAAGAGGGAGCCCCAGAAGCAGCGCAAGCAGCTCGGGACGCCCGCGCCGCCGCCGCAGCTCGGTACGGGGCGCCGCGCCGCGGGGGAGTGGTGGCGTCTCAGCGGCGTGGGTGCGGGTTCGGGCGGCGCTGCCTCAGGTGGTGGCGGTGGGAGTGATGCGATCCAGGCCGAGTGCTGCGGGCAGCGGGAGTGTGGCGAGATCCGAGGGAGCTTCCGCGGAGCGAGAGGCGGTCGGACTGCTCCGATGTGAGTCCGGGCCTCTGTGCTGCAGACAGTAAGTGCCGAAACAGGAACTTAAGAAACGCGAGGGAGGAGCGGGAGGCAGCTGCCTGCCTCCGTTCATCTGCTCTAACACTGCTGTGGATGTCCCATCCCTGGAGGCATTCAAGGCCAGGCTGATGATGAGTGGCAGCCCTACCCACTGTGGTGAGTTGGAGCTGGGTGGGCTCTGAAATCCCTTCCAATCCAAGCCATTCTGTAAGTTTTAATACATATTTGGGGAAATACATATTAATTGCAACGGAACTATTATTGTTCCATCAAGTTGTTGTCAGTGCTACCACCTCTATTCCTGAAGTTTAATTTTATGCTACTCCAGCAGCAATCACTAGACTTTGTGGGGCCAAATACGTGCTAGTTGATATGCATCTTTGTAGAAGACAATTGTATAGGTTGTTGCTTTAGGCAGTTGTTTTGGACTGTTTTTTTGAGATACTTCTGAGATAGAAACATGACTGTGAAAAATCTCTGCCTGGAAGATGGACATTCATTTTAGCACCAGGTCTCCTTCATTTTCAGGGTTATTTGCTGTGGTTACCAGCAGAAAGCGGAGGAATCTGTTAGTGAACAGCAGGGCGAAGCTTTGATGAAAAAGTTGTTGCACAAGTGCTATTAGGTGTCCACCAGGACAGTGAAGTATGTGAAAGCCATCTTCACTTCCTACTTCTCCATTGATGTCTTGAGCATACAGGTTCTGAATGTAATCCTCTGTATTACCCCATGACCTGATTGACTGAATATTTTCTGCTACCTTGATAGTAAGGAAACCTTCTTTCTGCAGGTAAAGGCATCAGATACATGCCTTGTTTTACTTTACTGATAATTTAAGCAGGGAAAAATACTGCTGGCTTTGGTAGTAGACTTTAGGAAAGTGAATAAGCACCTACCTGAGGAATTATTTCTTATTAGGGAAATAAAAAGTACTTTCTCCTTTAAAAGTGGTTATCCTGAATTTTGAATGCTTATGTGTTTGTGTCTTGGGTTCCTTGAGAAATAAGATTGTGTGGTGGAGAGAGGTGAGACCTGGGCCTGCCTGTGTACCTCTGCTATATTCGTCTTCTTGCTTGAATTACATGAAGTTAATTTGTTGTGCATAATTCAGTTTGAAAACTTCTGGATACCAAAAAAGTTACAGGGGGACTGTTAACTTAATGGGTGAGAATGATTAACTACTGGAAAGGTTTATCTTAGCAGCTGAATTTGGCACAAATCTTCTAGTGATGGCTGCATTTCTAGGATATGCTCCTGTTAAATATGTAATAACAAATTACTAAATTCTGATATTAGTGATTAATCTTATTTTTTCCTCTAAAGTGTAATATCTTTAGTAATTATCAGATCTAGGGCCTGACTCTCTAATTTCATTTCACTGTTTCATAATTAAATACTACAAAGGACCATGTTTGTGTCTGATCAGCTGGATCAGGTTCTGGTATTATGATTCATTGTACCTTGCACAGGTTTATCTAATTACTTGATTGTGTTGCTTGTTTGGGTTTCAAAAAGTGTTCAGCTTCACAGTTTTTTATTATTGTATTTCTTGAATACAGTAAGTCTGAAAAAGTAGTCTTTACTGTTAAGCCTGCATCTTTTGTGTGACTTCAATTTGTAACCTGTAGAAAGAATTACAGTCATCTGAGAGACTGTTACAGGTGTTGTTTTGAGGTTAGAGTGTCTTCTGTTTGAGGACAACACAACAAGAGGAACTTTGGATGGGAGCTAGACACAACTGCAAAGGCAGTTTGTTTGGCTGAATTGTTTTAAAATCCTTCTGTTGATACACAGTGGCAGGGAGCTGAAAAGGTGTGTTCTTAAAAAAGTACAGTATGTGCTTTCCCAACTCAGATTTCTGTGAAACATGTTTATTAAAAACACTTTTTTAGAGAGTTGCCTTGCCTAAATGCTGTTTTATAAGCAACACTAATACTGATAGTAATGCACTGTGATGGCAAAGTGAAAATACACTTCAGTATGTTGGCTGTTCTATTTAACCAACAACTCATAAAAAACAAGCTTTTCCTTAGTGATGTCTGGGTATAGTGTCTGGTACTGTTTAGAGGTGTCTTTCTCAAGTAATAGCTCAGCTGTCTTTTCTTGGGGGAGGGGGGGGGGGGGAAGCTGGTTTTGAAACAGTTCATTCAGTTCATTACATTTTCAATTTGAATATATTGATTTAGAAGGTAAAGTGATAGGCAACTGAGCTGGTAGACTGGACAGGTGCAATAGCCTCCCATGGAGCTAGAAATGAAGTGAGTAATAGTGGATGTCTTCAGCTTAATGTAAATCTAGCTGTAGGAAACAAGAGAATCACCTTAAAGAGAGGCTAGATTTGACCTAGAAAAGATCAGTATTCAGGTTTTTCATTGCAAAGTTTGTGAGATTTCAAGTAAAAGATCCTCAAAACCCTACTGTGATTTTGCAGGAAAGTTGCGTACCAATACGTACATGCTCTAGCCAGTATATAAAATTGGAGTGTACTAACAGAAGTTGTTGATAAGCATTCAAAGCATAGCTCAGTTCATTGTAAGCGAAAGACATTGTGGCAACCCTACACAAGAGTACTTATGTGTTACTCTTTCCTGTCTGTCAACCGCAATTCCAATAAGGTTTGTTGGCCTTTGGAATCTTACATGGAAGTTTGAATTGGGACATATATGTAGCAGTAAATTTAAATAGGATAGCTTATGCTATCACAGCTGTCAGATTCTAATTTGGTTTGCTGTTGTAAGCTGAACTGAAAAATTGTGCCAGTAATCGATTCAAGGATTACACCATTTATTAGAAGTGTGGTTGCTGCAGCCATTTAGTTTTAATCCACTGCTGTGTGTCTGTCAAACCAGTTGAAGTATTTTTATATGATTTGTATCACAAGTAATCTTCTGCAGTATGTGTGGCCATTTATTAGAATCAAAGTGAATAAACTATGCTGAAGCAACAATCTATCTGCTTTATCTGCAGCGGTCAGTGCTAGTACTTTTAAGAGGTACTGGGAGTATAACAGAACCACTAGTCTCTTTTAAATGGCTGTTACCTCTTTGATGTTTCAAGGAGTTCTCTGAGTGTGTGTATGTGGAATAGATGTTAATGCTAAATATGTAGGGAAATTGGTCTTCGTGTTCTTGCAAAGTTATTCTAAATGCTTTTAATAGCTAATGAAAGGCTCAGAAATAAAAATGCACTCTTATGTTGCAATTGCTCATTCAGATCCAATCAAAATAAGTGGTCAAAAATTAAAAGTATTTTTGTTCCCCAAAACTAGGATTTCAGCTTAGAACCAATGCTTGCATAATTGGTGGTATAATTGGGATATACGTATAGCAGACAGTGTATACCATTCTGTATTCTTTACAATTTCAAGCTTTTCAAATTAGTATAATTTAATAAAAAGTTCTCAAACTAATTTCAGAAATTGCCATTTATCCAGATATTTCATCTTAGTTTTGGGAATGAAAAAACACCTTCTTCTGTAAGAATTGAGCTAAGCCAAACCTTGAGGAGGGAGAATGTATCATTTCAAGTGGTCTGTAGCTTAAAGAAAACCAGTTAAACTTCCTTCTGTGTACAGATATGATTATCCTTATTGCATAGCAAGAGGCTTCATCTATCACAATTTTATCTTATTCTCTGAGTGGATTGTTCTTTAGTTTACTTTTATAGATTATGTTGCAGACTTCATGCTTGCTAGCCAAGCTTTAAATCAGATCTTTATATGTGGACATTTTCTGTAGAACTAGGAATTCATTTGTATATTAATATTGTGTAATGGAATAGGTTTTTGTATATTCTTGCAGCTGAGGCACATTAACCAGGACTATAATTTGTACATTAACCTGTTGAGTTCAGTAACTTCCTCAGCAGCGCAGGTGCTTGTAGAAAAAAGAACACAGTTTCACTGGTCTGAGGCTTATGTTTCTGTAGTTCCTTGATTGTCTTAAATAGAGGACAATTTGGGGAAAACAGGGATGGATGAACTTAATGAATTCTGTTGTTATACAGGATGCATTTGGGTTAAATGGATAACCTCAACTTGTCATTTACAATACACAGTACCTTTGCAATCAGTTTTTTCAACCTCAACAGTGTCCAAAAAAAATCCCAGAAAGCTTTTGTCTTGGAATATATTGACATTTTAGGATTAGGTGTAGCCTCTGTATTTGCTGCTTGGGTATCTTTTGTTTAAACTTGATGTCTGGCAGTGTTAAATAGTTATCTTCTCTTTAGAGCTGCAATAGGTGATCCTTATTTTATTGTATGCCGTATTTGTGAGCTTAAAGGTTAAAGCCTGAGCTTACAGGCTCAGGCTTGAAAATTTAGCTCATCTATCAAGAAATGTGTTGATCAACAGCTGATAAATCTGAAATGATCTTTTCGTCATTTATTCTGCAACAGTCTTGGAATTAATGTCTTCCAAAGAAGCTTCTCTGTCTTGTTCTGTAGGACACCAGCAAGATCTTTGACATAAGAACATAAGAAACGATTTTTGTTCTTCATTTTTGTAACTTCATGTGAGAGGGAAAAAAAATGCAATTTCTCTAGCTTGTTGTGGTTTTGTTTTTTGTTGTTTTTTTTTTCGTTTTTTAGATGACCGAACTGTGTCAACAAGAGAGCTAGACTAACTAATCTGGAAGGGAAAGTATATATATTTAAAGACAGTGTCTGGTAAGACTAACTGTTGGGGCATTTAATAGTTGGGGTGGATTTGAGACTGGAGGGTTAAAGCTGAAGTCTGTAAGGTGTAGTTAGCTCACTTAAGTCAACAGTAACTATGATTCAGTTATTGTTAAACTCTTAGTAATGTGTGTATGTGTGTATGTGTGTATGTGTATGTAGGTCAGAAGCAAGCACCTAAACAAGAAGAGTGTGGAGGAAAAGACAATAGCAGAGCAGAGAAACAAGACAAAACTGAATGGAGGCCGTCATTCATGGAATACTCATCTTATGAAACAGAAAGTCAAGCAGAACTCACAGCTAAGAGGTATGTATCATGTAGAAGATCATAAGGTGCCTCATAAAAAGGAAAAGTGTATATAGGACGGGAAAGAGAGAGAAAGAGTTAAACTTCTTAAGCAGATATCACAGCCAAAAGTGACTTAAAGTGTTGTTAGTTTGTAGATTTGGTGCAGTACAAATTAGTTATGTCTGGCAGAGCTGCAATTTTGGCTTCCTTGCAGGTTGATATGGAACTGTTTTGTGAAGGCAAAACTAAGAATTGTTAAGATCTGAAAACTTAGCCCTTAGTCTGTAATGTAAATACATTTGGTTACCAAATTTTTTGGGACATCTGGTGCAGATTGAAAGTAGAATAAATTTTACAGTCCAAACTGAAACTATACCTTACTGTACTGCTTGCTACTTAGAGAGTGAACACGCAGATTTTGTTTTTGTTCTAAGTACTAGAATAATTCCACAAACTTTTAACAGTGAAGAGTATAGCTCTTCTTACTGTCTGTGAATGTAGTTGATATTTTAAAACTTATTTGCAGTTGCATATGAATCTGAATTTGAGAGTGGAGTTATTACTCAAATCACTGAAGACATGACAGCTTTATATTGTTTTATTAAACTTCTCTAATATTTCTGTTCATCAGTGGCTAAAGTTGCTATTCCTATTGTGTATAATAATTCTTACTTTAATGCTAAAACTAATACAATTGTACTGTATTATGTAAAGATGTGGATTTAAAAAATTTTACAGTAGCTCCTCTATACTGATATCACAGTTACACAAAGTAAACATAGGATTTTTTTCTCCTTGTACTCCGACTACAAGTCTTTTTAGACCTATTGAGAAATTAGACTATGAAAGGCCAAGATGTTGTGGAAGAGGAAGAGGTGAAATGCAAGGTAGAGGAAGAGGTGGTGGAATAAACAGAAGTTTGATGGCTTTGACCACAGAGGAAAATGGGAATTTGAAAGACAAAGTGGCAGTGATGAAATGTAAGTGTTGAGTGTGCTTATTCTCAGTGAACAATAGAGGTGACATTATGGTAGAATTTCTTGCATATTCTATGCCTTTCTCTGTAGACAAACTGGCTGCCAAAAAGACAGTTTTAATTTGGGACTCTGCTGGGGAAAAAAAAAGCTCTTAAAGAATGTTCTTTCCTCTTTCTAGCAGAATGAGAACAGATAACATAGAAAGTGGAAATGGAGCTTGCAACTGGGGAGCAGTTAAATATATGGTGTACAATATATAATTGTGTCCACCATCATCGTCTGGTTCTCACTGTAGGCAGTATTCTGTTCATCAAAGTCTGGATGTTTTTAGGCTAAAGTTGTGCTTTCTATTCATTGTTGTGATTAATGCTGTTCTATAGCTTATTGAACTTATCTCTATTGTTTATACTGAACAGCTGAACTTGTAGCAAAAGTGTGGTGAAAGTTCTTGAATAAAAGCCAGCCAAAATTCAGCTGAGTGGGGACAAAGTTGTCTTTTAACTGAAATAAGTTACGAATTTTTCTAATATTCAAGTAAGTGGGATTCTTGTATTTGATGTTGCTACAAAATACTAACTACCAGTGAAGCTTTGTCATTGGGCCTAAGATTTTATGTTGCAAAGCTGTAGTACAGTTTTGTGTGGTCCAGCGGTGCTTAGCTGGCTGCACCACTGAAGAATATTTCAGAGCATGCCAGGATCAGTGACAGAGTGTGACTTTCTATTTAGTGGTCAAAAAGATGAAAAAAGTTAGGAACTTCAGTTGTCTACTTCATTCATTGATATGTATTTGGATTACCAAAAACTTTGTTGGGAAAGTCTGCTTTTGTCTATTTGCAGTTGGTTAAGTATTCCAGCTTTTCAAAACAAGTGATCATCTGTGTAAATATGGTTTTATCTAATTGTGCAAAACTAGCTTGTCTAATATACTGAAGATGGAGTGAACTGTGCAAGGCTCAAGAAAGTGAAGTTCAGTTTTATTTTTGCCTTCAGTCTTCCCTGATAACTGCTTGCCTCCTTGAAGCTATGCTAAAGTATCTGGAAGGCAGGAAGGTGATCTGGGAGAACCAGTATGGCAAATCCTACTTGACCAACATAGTGGCCTTCTCTGATTGTGTCACTGCAGTGTTCATTGGACAAAGAACTGGCTGCAGGATTGAGTCCAAAGAGTGGTGGTCAGTGGCTCAGTGTCTGGATGGAGACTGGTAATGAGTGATGACCTCCCGGGGTCGGTGCTGGGACCAATGCTCTTTAGTATCTTCATCAGTGATATTGATAGTGGGGTTGAGTGCACCCTCAGCAAGTTTGCTGATGACACCAAGCTGTGGGGGGCTGTTGACTCACCAGAGGGATGGGATACCACCAAAAAGGACCTAAACAAGTTTGAGCTGTGAGCCCAGGAGAACATCATGAAGTTCAGTAAATCCAAATTCAAGATCCTGCACCTGGGTTGAAGCAACCCCCATTACCAATACAAGTCAAGGGATGAAATGATTGAGTGCAGTCCTGCTGAAATAGACCTGGGGGTACTGGTGGATGGGAAGCTGGACATGATCCAGCAGTGTGCCCTTGCAGCCCAGAAAGCAGAGCTGATAGTGGCCTTTCAGTATTTAAAGGGCAACTACAGGGAAGGAGACAGACTCTAGAAGGTCTGTGGAAACAGAACAGGGGAAATGGTTTCAAGCACAGAGAAGGCAGGTATAGGTTAGAGATAAGGAAAAAATCTTTTACAGTGAGGGTGGTTAGGTACTGGAACAGATTACCCATTGATGTGGTTGTTGCCCCGTTCCTGGAAACTCTAATGGCGAAGCTGGATAAGGCCCTGGGCAACCTTATCTAGCTGTGTTGTTGCTGTCCATTGCAGGGGAGTTGGACTACATGTCCCTTCCAACTCTGAGGATTCTGAGATCCTGCTTATTTCCCCTAGCTGTTTTTTTTTTTTTTTTTGTTCAGTAGTATTACTACTTAAGGTACAAGTGCAGATATCAAAGCTTTCTTGTGATGTGTCATGTATGGTGGAAGTGTGATTAAATTGGGATTGTCTAAACAATTCTAGAAGTGTATCTGTACCTTAATTGTTAATGATTCATTGAAGCTACAAGGTTTTTGTTGTTGTTATTTTTTTTTATGTTTTTAATACGCATACTTACCAGTGGAATGAAAATAAGTATGCTACTGGTTTTATTTGGCCAGTGAAGTGTTACAGAAAATGTAAACTTCTAAGATGAAATATGAACTCTACTGTTTCAATAGTGGAAAATAAAAACCGCAAGCATCAGAGATACACTGTTGTCAAGTACTGGTATTCATAATTGGGTTATTGTCTTCATGCATCTTTGAATAAAAGTACATGAAAATTGTTTTTTCCAGTTCTTTTCATTTTGTTAGTCCATGCAGTCACTTAGATGAACTTTTTTCTTATGATTCTGGGGTTTCGTTTCTTTTGTTTTTTTTTTCCCCTTTCCAACAAATTTTGCCAAATACATCATGTTTAGACCTGCAGGGTTTTTCCTAATATGACTTACAAAGAGTGTATGTTTTCTGTTTACTGTTCTAGTGAGGTGAAACTGCTCCAATGGAAGCAACTGCAAAAACAGCTAAGTCTCCAGAGATGTCTGAAGGAGAATCTCTAAACAAGTATAGCTGACTAAAATAATTATTTCTAAATGCAAAGGAAACAGTTTACTGTTACCGACATTCTTGACTTGTACTGGGAAACATACTTGAAATTTCAACTGTGAAGTTTTGCTACTGCAGATATTTTAAAAAAGAAACTTTCTCTATACTTTTGTCTAAAAAAGGAGTTCTTAAGTATTAGAAAAGCTTAATTATGCAGCTGCAGTTTTGAATGACCCACTGATGCTTACATTCCTAATGCGTGATGATGATTTAATGAGGGGCTGTGCATTGCATTACACTTTTGACTTGGGAAATGAATAAAAATTACTCTGCTTTATTGAAGTAGTAGAGTACTTCAGAAGTAATTTTTTTTTTTTTTTTAAAAAAAGGTATTCATGATACCTGTGCAGTCACACAAACACAATTGAAGAACACTTAAGATAAAATTCTCTAAGTTAGTTATTCATCAGTCACTAATAATGTACAGAGGACCTTTATAGAACCTGAAAAACTTGCAGGAAATGGTCTTGCAGTGAGCCCTAAAAGTAGACTTTGCCTTTTGCTTTCTGACTTTAAGACTTATGAGTCTTCATGGAAAATTTGTTTTAGATGAAATAAGTGCTTTAGCTTAAAGTAACTGGACAATCTTGTCCAAGAAAGAGAATTCAAAGAATGAGCAAATAGCACGTTGTGAATATCTCTTAAACTGTGGGAAGTGACAGAATATCAGTGCCCTCTTCTATTGTTATGAAGCCTTTTTTGTCCAACAGTGCAACTTGTTTTTAATTAAGTTGGTTCATTTTTTAACTTGAGTAGGCTGCAAATACTATTTTATATATTCAGTTTATATAAACCTGTTAGAAGCTGAGTTGGCACAACTTTTTTTTTTAATTTAAAACTCGAATATACAGATAAGCCTTTTTATATATGACAAAATCTAAGAAGCTGAGTGATGACAGGATTTCTAGAAAGGTTTTTTGAAGTGGTCTTAAGTCAGATGGCTAATGTAGATAAGTACAATGCAATTTTGACAGATTTATTTAGTTAAATAGGAGAGCAGCTCTTAAGCACTTTTTGTCAGTTACTGGCGCCTTTAGTTTTTTCAGGCTTGTACCAGTTTATCCATCATTGTAGCAGTAAACAAGCCCAGCAATTTAAGCTCTTTGTAGTTATGTCCTGACATTAGTTCCATGTAGAACATAAGACTTCAAGTTTATGTCTTGGCAAAGGCATCTGACAGAATCTGCCATTTGTTTTTTTACAGAAATCTCAGAAGCCAGTAGGGAGTCAAAAAGATTGAGTGCTTTTACTGCTTATCTTATTTTTAAACATTTAATTTGGAAAAATGCTGAATTCAGTAAAATGCAGAAAAGCAAGTAAAGTGCAAGAACAAAACTGCTTAACATAATCTTTTCAATGTAGTAAATATTATTCTGGAAACTCACAAATCTGTATGCAAAATGCATGTTATATATCATAGAATCATAGAATTTCTCAGGTTGGAAAAAACCTTAAAGATCATCAAACCCAACCACAACCTAACCATATTACCATAACTCTAACAACGTTGCTCTAAATCATATCCCTGAGCACCACATCCAAAAGGATTTTAAACACATCTGGGGATGGCAACTCAACCACCTCCTTAGAGAACCTATTCCAGTGCCTAACAACCCTTTCTGTAAAAAATTTTGTCCTGATATCCAACCTAAATCTATACCTCATTGCGAGTATCTTTGAAAGTAATGTCATTTTGGTGACTTCACATCTTTTAAGATAAGGTGTAAATAGTACATATGTAATTAGGGAAGGTTGTATTACTTAAGAAGGGATTTCTTAATGTGGAAAATATGTTATTTTTCAAATATTTAAAAGCAAAAGCTGTTGGGATATGGTTTTCTGGTGTGACGTGATTCAAAATTTACCTAAAGGATTTATCTGCTTAGGTTGCCTCTGCTTTACAGAGTTGCTGTCAACTGGCAGGTAGCATACACCAGTAGAAGATTTTAACCAGATTATATTCTGCTCTTCCTAGAGCCTCAGCCCTATTGGAGTAGGAGTGTGTGTCCGAGTTACTGCTAGGGTTTTTCTCATTTTGACTTATAAATACAGGAGTCACAGAATCACAGAATTGTAGTGGTTGGAAGGGACTTCTAGAGATTGAGTCCAGCCCCCCTGCCAAAGCAGGCTTCGCAGACCAGGCTGCACAAACAGGTCTTCTCTGGAGACTCCACAACCTCCCTGGGCAGCCTGTTCCAGTGCTCTGTCACTCTCACCATAAAGAAGTTCTTTTGCATATTGGTGTGGAACTTTCTGTGCTCCAGTTTATGGCCATTTCCCCTTATCTTGTCCCCACAGAGCACTGAAAAGAGGCTGGCCATGTCTCCCACACTTAAGATACTTACAGAGGGAGAGGATCACCTTCTTGTATTGAGACAGATTAAAAAACAAAAACAAAAACAAAAACAAAACAAAACAAAAAAAAAAAAAAAAAAAAAAAAACCCCAAACTTGATTTTGTTTCTTCTCTCATTCTCTTCCCTGGTGTGATTTACCAGTGATTTACCATTTTAGAAAGTAGTTACAGTCCTGGCAATTGTGAAAAATTTGTTCAAGTGGAGATACTGCATAGCTTTGTGGTTTGGTACTGGCTAACTTCACTGCATCTCTGGGAAGACTTCTACGAGCTTGTATAATCTAAAAGGTCTTTGCCTTTAGCTCTGTGTCTGTGTTGCTATTCTTAATTCCATTTGCAAAGTATTGCAGGACAAGAATGTATTTAATACTTGCATAATGTAAATTATTTCTTGCTATGTCTTCGTATTTCCTTTAAGTCTGAACAACATCAATATACGGTGCATATAGTATCACAAATTACATACTGGTAATTTCTTTTTGCTGCAGCTAACGTGTATAAAATATAAATACTATTGCTATATAAGCTGTCCTCACAGATACTTTCTGTTGAACTTGTCTTCACAGTCTGAACAATTGAACAAATGTGTGTTAGTTGGTAATTCAGATAAATGGATTTTTATTTTTGCTCAGTGCAGCACATAGTCATCTAACCAATTCCTGTGAAAGGTATTTGTGCAGTTAGTATTTATTCTGTGATGTTTTTTTCCATTTCTTCACACAAAACCCATCTCCCTTTTTGTTGGATACGTGTATCCATCTGATCTTTTAAGGAAAAATTCCAAATTTGTCCTCAAGTATACAGTCTTATTTAGTTCTCTTGTTTCTTAATTGTGACATAAAGCCAGTCCAAATCTTTATAAGTATTTTATGTAATGCTTTTCTTCTCTAGTTAACTTGTATAATGCAAATTGGTCTTATGTTATCTTTTGATGGTCTTTCTAATGCTTTGGAATTAACTGTTGTTTTTCTTTTATCTCCCAAGTATCTTGCCCTGCTCATCATGGCCACACAACAATCTATTCATTTTTAGCATTATGTAAGTTTCTTCCTCAGCCCATCTTTAAAGACTTTCCTGTAGATCATGTATTTTAGACTTCATATGTCTTACTGTTCTCTTCTGGACTCTTTAGACATTCCCACATGGAAGACACTCACTTCAGAGTTTGGTCCATCCTAGTAGCAGTACGTCTTTTCCAAACAAGGATTCAAGCGTGTTGTTCTAATATTTTGCTGGTAGGAAGTCAACAGGTGCTGTTGATTGGAGGTTGTTTGTCTGAGTTATCTGCAGTAATCTTGCACAGGTTAGGTAGGAGAGAGTTCATATTTCTGAGCTTTTTTCTTGCCAGTGTTTCTGTGTTTGGGGAGCTGACACTTTTGAAGCATTTTTGCTTCTTTGGAATTCCTAGTGTTTTGTTGAGGATTTTGTTTTTTTCTTTTGTTTGCTTTCGTATCACTTACTCTCTTTATTAAATGTCTCTTTAGGATCTTTAGGAAATGGGGTAAATGCATTACTTCTCACAGTGCAAACAGTATCACAGAGTTGACCTTAAAGCTCTGCTTGAATGCATGTGTTTCTTTTTCAGATTGAAAGACTGATAACTAATACTTAACTACTTGTTGCAGCTGTTTTTCTTCTATCTGCAGTTCTCATTGAGGACTGACACAGTGGAAAAAGGGAGAGAAGGACGAAATACTTCCTAGTGTTCAGAAACACAGTTCACTGATTCTGTTTTGACATACTGACTTAGGAATGACTTAATAGGCAACATTATTATAAGCTTTCTTTCTCTTTTTTTCTTTGTCTCTGGGTGTCTGCATGTTGTCAGAACACTCACAACAAATGTATATGCTTGCAGCATGCTTGTACAACATCAGAGATGAAATGTGCTGTTCGCTGTCACTTAATTATGCTTCTGTCCGTGATAAAGTGTAGAGGAGTGATTTTTTTACATGATCCTATAGTGATGAAATGAGGGAAAATGGATTTAAACTGAAAGAGAGGAGGTTTAGGTTAGATGTTAGGAAAATTAATTCTATTCAGAGGGCAGTGAGGCGCTGGAACAGGCTGCCTGGAGAAGCTGTGGATGCTCTGTCTCTGAGTTCAGGGCTAGACTGAATGGGGCCCTTTGAAGCCTGATCTGGTGGTGGCAGCCATGCCCATTGCAGGGAGTTTCGATCTCAGTGATCTCCAAGGTCTCTTCCAATCCAAGCCATTTTAAGAAAGTGAATTTCCAAATTGCACCTAAACAACTGCATTTTTATATTAAAAAAAATTTGCTCTTGGTAATCAGCATTTGATAGAAAAAATATGAAACCTGGGATCCAATGAAAGGAAGGAAAGCTGTATTTCTCCTATGAGAAGGGACCTAATGAAAAGGTTTCCTGGAATAATCAGTGTTAGGAAAATGCTTAACGAACATCAACTTCTGTTGCTATGTGTAATAGCTTTGGGTGGGAGAAGGATGGATCAGATTTTAAGGATCTGGGAATCAACAGATACACTGTAGTTTATAGTGTTTATTGTAGTTTACAGTGTCCTGTAGTTTATAGTGTTTGGTTATTTTAACAATTATGATTGAAGGAGTTGTACTTCCTGCATTTGTCTCTGTTTAGGAGGGAATAGTTTTCTGCTGATAACTTAAATGGTACATTCTGTGAGTGTACTGTAAGCAGCAGGTGGTTCTGTTTAAAACAGTTATAGCATTTTCCTGGTGCTGGCATAAAGAATAGTCAAACGATATGTTGAGAAGGTCTTAGTCTTAGACATTGTCTTCTGTTTTCACAGATCAAAAATAAGCAAAGCTGATTGATCTGCTTGCATTTTCCTTTAGCATATCAGCATTATTGTGCTTTGTGACAAATTGAAACTGTACTAGGTTTAATCTGTCTGTTTTAGGCAGGTGGTAGACACTGCCCCTGTGTAACCTGACAAATCAAAGAAGCAGTGTGTGAATATTAGACCTCACAACTGTGGCTGTATTTGCTAAAAGTAGATTCACTGTTGAAACAGAGTTGAGAATATCCTAGACCAAAAGGCAGAGTGATTTGTTGTAGAATCTGCAATGCTTCAACTTACAGTAAGACTGGATAAATACCAGAACTTAGTCCAATAGTTGGGAGGAAATTCTTGCTTGTAAGACTAATTTCATGCAGGCCATAGGTGTATTTTACAAGTTAGGTTAATGTAAAAGTCATACACCAAGTTACTACGGCTTGTAAGTAAAATTGAGGACTGTAATTTGGTGAGAAACATTCCATGTGTTCTGTTTACTATACTTACTTTAGAGATTAATGTTCTCTTTCATCCTGGCATGTTATAAGCTAATGGGTTTTACTTTACAACTACAAACCCTTAGAGTTGCTGAAGGAAAGCCAATGGAAGAAGTAGTTCAAGAAATGACGTTAGATGAGTGGAAAAATCTTCAGCAACAGAATCGACCGAAGCATGAATTCAACATCCGGAGGCCAGAATCCACTGTTCCTTCCAAAGCAGTGGTGATTCACAAGTCAAAATATAGCAATGATGTAAGCATTACCTGTGGAATTCTGTAAACTTTGCTTTATGCTGAGGAAACTCTCCTTGTTTTCCACTAGTTTTAGTATAATCTGAACCCAAAATAGTATCTGAACTTTGTTACTGTAATCATGTATGTGCCTTAAAGTTTGCCTGACACTTATTGTCTGTTCATTTTTCTCTCAGGTCAAAATAGGGGTATATTTTATATGCAGGCATGTAATATATTAAGTTGTTCTGTTTTAAAATGTATATTCTTAGCAATATAAAACTTGTTACCTTATTGCTGCCACACATGTAGATCTCCAGTAGTGCCACAAGAGAAACTTGTCTTATAAAGACTTCTTATCCTACCTTGGAACTGTATTTAGCTAAACTATCAGTACATGTTTGCACGGATATGGCATCTATTTTGGCATCTGTTAGTCTGGATGCTAAGTGTCAATTTTCTCATCTGTTCTGGACCCCATTGTGCACTTGGATTACATACTTTTTTCCAGTGTTATGGTCCTATTTCTTAAAAGAACTCTGGAGACCTTCTTCTATAGTGATATACTTTCTCCCCACTTTTCCCATTTTTTTTTCCATGGTGTCTGTTGGGCTACGTTTCAGGAAGTACTTCTGTTAATATGATTGGGAAGTGCTGAGGAGAAGCATGAGAATTTGCTTATATTCCTGCTAGCTTAGATTGTAGATTTTGAGGGTCGCAAAAGTATATGTATGTCCTTGTAACCTAGCATGATGAAACTGTGATCCTTGATTAAGGTCTGTGTGCATGTATACAATACACATTGTATTCTTTGTCTACTCATAACACTGAAACATGCAGCTTTTTTTTGTGAGTCATAATCACTGTAGGTCACTGAGTTCTTCTCGGTACAGACAAATACAGAAGCTGCTTGCATTTTTAGCATGGCTTTTGGTGCTCATGGATACCATTGCCCTTTCCTTTGGGATGAGAGGATGCACTGGGGAGAATAACTTTCACAAGTTATGAGAGAGTATGAGAAATGCATGCTGTTCTTATTGCTCCTAAACTTTCTTGGCTGGCAATACCAAGTGACCTTGTCAAAATGAATGTAAAAGAGATACAGAAACTGCATAACAAAGACAAAAGTGTTTTAAAATGAGAGATTCTTTACAGTATGGGATGAGTTTACAGATATGTTAACTTCAATGCATGTTAAAATTGTGGTGGGAAGCAATCTTAAATACACTAGGAACTAGGAATATTGAGAGTTAAAAGAGAATCTCATAGTTACAAATATATTAAATATATATATATTGGCTAGTAACCAAATGCTGTGGTTTCTGTCCTTTTAACCATTAGCTGAAGGTAATTGTAGGAGTAAGTAGGTTAGGCCTGATTCTCTGGTTCCTTAGGGAAGCCTTATAGATTATATTGCTGCATACTTCAATATTGTGGAGCTATACAGTATGGCAGACCTTGCTTCAAGGACTCTCTGAGCAAACAAAACTATCCCAGGTATCTGGGAGGCTGCAACTGTCTCACTTCTGTTCAAATGCTGTGCAAGTTGAGGCCTGTCTCCTATTCCAGATGTCATCTTAATTTTTTTTTGCTGCTTATTTTGTAATATGTGTGTATGTAAATGTGTCAGGGAGGGTAGAAGGCTGTATATGGAAATTACGAGCCTTAATCACATGTTTTTTCTAGATACAAAAGGGAGAGCTTGAAGATGATTATCAGATTTTTCGAAGGGCAGTGAATGATATAACATCTCAGCTTGATATCAACTTTGGGAGTCTTTCTCGCCCTGGCCGTGGATCAAGAGGAGCACGAGGTTGTGGCCGTGGCAGACAAGTTGAGGAGACACGATCTCAACCAGAAGTAATGGTAAAGTTTTCTGTAGGTTTTGTTTGCTTGGCAACATTTTTTGGTGGTAATTGTCCTTTCCCTCTTCCTCCTCTATTCTGGAGGGGTTTCTAGAGTAAGAGACTTGTTTCTGTTACCCACCTCACAGTATGTTGGCCTGGTTATTTTCAGTTCCTGACCCATACTAAGTTGCTTAAAGTGAAATATTGATTCTGGCTGAGGAGCTCTAACACATATATTTCTGATGGCTGGATTACCAGCTGCTGTGATGTTAACTAGAGGAAAGGGTGCAGTGAACATTTCTTTCCTCATTGAATGTTTGATATAAATTAGGAAGTTATTAACATGATGAAGACTTACTATATAGCAAGAAATTTCAGTTCTGTATAGAATCATAGAGTCCTCAGAGAGTTGAATGAAGCTCTGAAGGCCATGTAGTCCAACTCCCTTGCAATGAACAGGGACAACACATCTAGATCAGGTTGCCCAGGGCCTTATCCGGCTTTGTCTTTAGATTCTCCAGGCACAGGGCATCAACCATATCAATGCGCAACTTGTTCCAGTGCTTCACCATCCTCATGTAGATTTTATTCCTTATCTCTAACCTAAATCTACCTTCCCTGAGGGTAAAAGAGAAAAGAGATAGAGCTGTAACTTTATAGAAAAGTTTCATCAAGGTTAGGTTCTTTGTGGCTTAAATAGCGTGTAAACGGCTCAGACAATAATTTCAAAGATAAAGTTTTCATGCTTCCATTTATTTTTTGCCAGCACTAACTATTCATTTAAACACCTACTCTGTCAGAGGAGCTGATACTGACATTGTAGACTCTGTTTTTAAAACTGCCAGACCTTTAGTCTCTCTGTACCAGTGGGCATTCCAGTAGGTGAATGGGACATGTGCAAATAAACTCTAATTACAACAGCAGCTTTAATTCAGCCCAAATTTAATTACTTTCTAAAGTGTTGATCTAAAGAACTTCCACTGGCTTTTTAGGAAGAAAAAAAGAAAAATCTGCTTACCTAAAAAAAAAAATTATGCCTTTATTCTTCGTAATCACCAAAGTTGCAGTTAGTTGTACCTAAAGCAGTAAAACGGTTACATTAGGGAACTTACAAAGTGGTATGGAAAAGATTTTGTGTTTGCTTCATCTGAATGAAAAGGGCTTTTTGTATCACAAACTACAGACTATTCAGTAGCCTTAGAAAGTTTAAAAAAAAAAAAAAAAAAAAAAAAACAAACAATAATGTTTCTTCTAAAAAAAGTTGTGGATGAGATTGTTGCACTTTCCCTGTCCCACCTTAATACTACAAAATATGGTCCTACTCAGTATTATAAATATGTTCATGTTGTATCAATTATAGTAGTCATAATTTCTCAGATAAAATTAGTATTTCTGTGATAGAGATGGTTATGAAGCATTTACTTTAAATAAAACAATGGATTTTTTCAGGGTAAATACATACTTATATGTAGCTTTCAGATGCTTTAAAATCTATTCACTTCTGTAAAGCTTCCTTTCTCACTCCATAGGTGCAAATTGTTGCTCCAAATCCAGATGATCCTGAAGATTTTCCTGCTTTAACATGAAAGAAATATCATGAATGGTGTTATCAACGGAGCTTTGGTGCAGCTCCAAAGAAACCAGTTCTGTACTGGTGCGGAGGAAAAAAAAAGTCCAAGTCTACTGGAAAAGCTGTTCTGGTTGATGGGTTTTTGTTTTTTTTTCATGTGTGAAATGTTTGAACACATTAATGGAAGCGAGTTCTGGAGACAACAGTGGTCTGGAATTCTGTTATAGGGCCTAGTGCCTGCCTCCATTTGTGAAAGCTGTATGAAGGATTGCAGTACTCAAGTATAAGGCTTTGAATGAACATCAAGAGTACAGTGCTTAAAAATGTAGAGACTATGTCAAGTTCCTCCTGGCAGCTTAGTGAAACTGTATGACATGGTTTGCCATCAGGAGTCTGTTTCATTTTGAGATATGAAAGCTACTTTCTGTTTCCTTTGGTTGAAGTGTATTTTACACATTTACAAGTTGCAGTTCTTGAGAGTTTGGCAAATAAAACACAGTGCTTACTGGTTTGAGTTTGAGGTATTATTTTTATGAGTCAGAGACTGAAGCCTCTGCTGTTTAGCAACAAAGAGCTGATCTTACGTGCCTGAAAAATATCCCTGAACAGAAATGATTTTAAGACAGCAGCTTGGTTGCTTTTAACAGGTGACTTTAACAAGTGTTTGTTCAGTGAGAAAATGCTATTTGCAGCTATTGTCAGTGAAATAAAATAATTTTGAAGTAAAGACAGAACTAAGTCATTAAAGAAGAAATTTGTTTACTGCACGAGAAACTACAAACTAAAATAGTAAATATCTCAAGTTGGAAGGAGTCCACAGTGATCATTGAGTTCAGCTCCTGCCTCTACCCAGGACCACTCAGAATTCAAGCCCTGTGTCTGAGAGCAGTGTCCAAGCACCTTTTGAAATCCATCAACTTGGGCCCATGATGTTGGGGAACCTGTTCCAGTGCCTGATCACCCTCTCATGAAGAACCTTTTCCTAATACCCACTCTAACCCTTCACTGACATTGCTATGTTTCTTGCCTTAACAAATAGTTTGTGTGGCATTGAGGATGAGATGGCCTTGTCCTTTCCTTGCAGTCCTCCTGTTTCTGAACCTGAGCCAAATATCCTCAACTGCTACTTGAAACTTACTCCTTAACTCTGGCTATTCTTCTAGAATATTTTTTAGTAGTTCTGCCAAAAATGGCTATTTGATGTTTGTGAAACATAAATTATTCTTGATGAGAGACTTTGTGTCTCTCATTATACCTTTTCTACTCTTGTATCTTGACATAGATGGCTTCTCTTTCCATATTGTTAAAATCTTTGACAGTTGTTCCCTATTGTTCTGGAACATTGTATTGCAGCACTCCATGCCATGTTGAACTGCAGCATAAGGACACTTGGATGATGCTACTCCAATAAGTATTAAACTTAGAATTTCATTCAAGTTTTCCTTCAAATTTCTAGATTTCATACAAATATGAAGATGATATTCCACTGTGACCCACACACACAATCCTCCTTTTAATGTTAAATTTTTTATAATTGTGGAACTTCCTTTTGGAGGGCTCTGACTGCATCTGTGTTTTTGCTTGCAATTATTTCAATCATTACAGAAATATTTACTAATGTTTTTTATCCAATTTACTGACTCCTACCCCCAGGACAAACCATCTGGCAAACAGTGAAATGCAGTGCTACTTTTAGTTGGGGAATTATTTCTTTTGCTTCTTTTCAGGAAGGTTGTATTTGTTCCTCACTTTGCAGATTAATAGTTACTGTAGGGACCATAGTTGCTGGAGTGCAAATTTGGCAGTAGTACTTTTCTATGTCCACATATCCAATACTAGCTTCTTTTTGGGGGACCATCCAACTACTGTACTTCCTTCCTATAGCTGAGACATGCCTTGAATAATTTCCTACAAAAAAAAAAAAAAAAAAAAAAAAAAGGATAGTTTAAGCAATCTAGTTTATTTTGAATGTTTGGGAATTGCACCTTTGTATGCACATGTATTATTTTTCATTTAGTACTGGGGTATTTATTTCCCACTTGAGAATTTCTGATTTTTCATCTGTATCAAATGTTTTTTACCATTAAGTGTATCCAAAAGACATGAGAAGGAATAGGGGTGCTAGTTAAAGGCACTGTTTTCTCTGAGTGTTCTGGAAAGTGAGGAGTAACCATGCAACTGCTCTTAATGGCTCTTTTAGACATTAAGGCAATGTGATGTGTTTATTTTCTTCCCAAGACCAAAGCAGTCTCATATCAATAATTGACGTTGTGAAATTTGACAAAATCACAACTTCCTCCGCTTACCCAATTGACCCCTGGGGGATACCACTCATAGCCAGTCTGAATCTAGACAGATATAATCAATTGGATTCTTACAACATGCTTAAGCCATTCCTTTTTTAGTTTTGCATAGCTGTCACAGGAACATGTGTATATATAGGCACATTCATACAAGGAGTAATGTATTCACACGCACAAATGCAATGTTGATAATAATGTAATGTTGACCAACCACTGAACATGCTCCAAGGTTATCTGCAGAAAGTGTCCATTCATATATGTCACTGAGTGAACAGGCATAGAATTAGAGATCTTCTCTTTCAGTAACCAGCTGGGCAAGCATGGAACAATTTGTGGGGTGGGATCTTCAGTCTTTGGACTCAAGAAAGTAACAACTGCCACTCTTCAACTCTGCTACTCAGAATTACATAAAACCTTCAGGTGTTACCTGTCCACAAACACCTTTTTGAGGATATGATGCAACAAATGTTTCAGATGGCTGAATGTACAGAGCTGCTTTAGGTACTGCATCACTTTTAATGGCAGCATTCTGATTAACACCAGTTTAATAACTTCAATAAGGTTTTTGCTTGCCTGAGTAGCCAGTGTAAAAAAAAAGTTCTGCGTTCAGCTGTCTGTTTTATCTGTAGCTGACTGTGAGCCACTGTCAGCTCTAAACAAAGGTTTCTCTGTCTAGATTTGTACACTAGTAAGTACTTGACTATGAGATAACGAGTTAACACAATGAAATGTCAGGACAGCTTTTCTGTAGGTAAAGGAAGCAGACACAAGGTCTTGGATTACTCTCTTCTGACGAGAAAAAGTAAGTTGACACGCTACTCATATAATCCAGGAATTCTGGACTTGGTGGGAGCTTGTTGGTTGTATTTTTTGGTGGGTTTTTTTTTTTTTTTTTTTTTTTTTTATAGATCAAATCCTGTTTTCTGATGTTTTTCCTGACTCTAACAAAGGTTGTGTTCCTTGGGAAAAGATAACTTTCTGGTGGGCGTTTTCTATGAAGCTTTCAGTGAAATGAAGGAGTTCTTTAAGTATGGAAGCAACATTAAACATTTTATTTCAGAAACAAAGTAGAGTGGCAGAAATGGACAAAAAAAGCACCTAGAAGCATGACACCAGAAGTATTGCATGTTGTAAAGACACAGTCCTAGAAGCATGATGTTTTGGGAAGAACAAGGAATTGTGTTGACAGAACTCAAATGTGGGAGGAAAGCCAGGTGGGCCTAGTAGGAAACCTGATGAAGAAGGGGCGATAAGGAAGCTGAGCCCTTCCACTATGAAGAATACTGTGGATACAACCACTGTCTTTAATGGCAATCTTCCCGCTATTAGCAGCAGTCATTTTGGGTTTTCCTGCATTAACAGTATCTTCTGCCAAAGAGACATTTATGTCTGCTCCCTCTGTCCTGTTGGCATAAGAACGAGCTTTTTATTGTGTTGATGGCATAACTTGTGTGCAGCAGATGAGGGAGTTGGAGGAGCTGGGAATCAGGGATGGCTGTGAGACGGAAGTGGTGTGCGCCTGCTGGCATGCAGCCACTGCATGTACCTGCAGCTGGGTGACCAACAGCAACTGCTGCTTAGGCTGTCTGGGCAGTGCGGTCTTCGCCAGACTTGTAACAGCCTTGTATATTGGGAAGGACTATGAAGAGGGGAGGCAGTTACTTAAGGGATTGAATTTCTGAATTTCCTTCGCCCCATCCCTCATGCAAAAATAAATAAAAAACAAAGACCAAGCACCTTCCTCTTAACTATTTAGTTTTAAAACTCGCAGTGTTTCTGTTTTCAGTAAGCTCAGCCTTGAATATTTCTGAAGACAGCACATCAGTTTTGCTGCAGTGTTCTCTGCTCCTACATGGGCTGTGTAGAACCCATAAAGGAGGCTGGAAAGTGCCAAATTAAAGTAAGCTTCAGAAATACTGTACACAGGTTATTCTTGCGGTGCATAACGTTGCCAAAACCTTGGCCTGGTCACTGTTCAGCTGTTCTCTGTATTGTGCTTTGGTCCTTTGCCTTTCCCTGTCCAGTGCCTGTGCTGTGCTTGCATGTCTACATAGGGATTAGTGGTGTTTTGCTGTGGTGATCACATGCAAACACAGACGTATTCCAGGCAGAGCCTTTTGTTCACTCTTCAGCAGGCAACTAGCAAAGGAAGAAGTGGTTTAAACATTTACACAAGCACAGAAAGGGTAACCTTACAATTGATGAACACAAAGATTTTCCAAGCAAATACGAACATCCCTTTCTGGAGCAAGTGAGAGTTTACTCATCTGTCAAATAGGTTCTGCCCAAGGTGCACATGCTTTGCTTTTTCTTAAATATGTAAGGTAAGAATAAATATTGGAATAATTACGTACTTATCCTTCTCCTTCCCCTCCCATTTCCCCTGCCCCTTCTCCTTCTCCTTCTTCTCCTTCTCCTCCTTCTCCTTCTCCTCCCTTCCCTTTTCATGGACCCTCATAACTTAGGTAAAAGTAAATGATTCTAAAAATTTTTGTTTTGAGAAATCTTCACTTTCCATTTCCACTACCACCATTTACATGTGGTAAATGGTATTTCAAATTCTACCAATTTCAAAAAAAAATGAGTGCAACACTACCATACATACAGACAAATTAAGTTAGAAGCCAGTTTTTTACTGGCTAAGAGTGTCCCAACTATTTGAGTACAATTACTGTTATATTCTGAAGTCAGTCCCCTCAAACGCAGAGCCAAAAATTATATTTAAAATGCAATATTTTGAGATTTGTGCTTTTTAATTAAAAAACTTCCCTTTTTAGGCAAGTGAGATTCTTTCATTATTTCTATGAGCACAAAGTGGTCAGACCCATACAAATGTGGTCTTGTTCTGAGTTCCTTCAGAATGTTGGAAACAAAAGTGAACACACAAACTTCTGATTATTATTTTTAATTTTACGTAATTCATGTTTACAATTCTCACTATTCAATATTTTGTATAAAACCAAATACAATATGCACTACTTTCAAATGAGACACAAATGCATATTGAGCCATTTGATATTACAAGATAATATGAAGCTTTATCTTAAAAATACCTCCAGCAAAATAAATTCCCATTCTATCAATCCAAGTTAAAAAAATATGATTAGAAATATACAAGTTAAAAATAATCAAGATGAATAGTGCTCATTAGTCGAAGACTTCTAGATCTTGATAGTCTGTACACAAGTTTACACAAGACACAGTCTGCAAACTACTAATATAAAAACTGCAGTGCAACAAATCAGTGAATGTAACTTTTTCTTCGCCGCATTTTAATGCATGAGTACCTACTTTTTTTAAATTTTTTAGATTTTTTTTTAAAGCAGCACTTTTTCTATTGTCCTGGGGCAAAAGGACATGGTCTGATTTAGCTTCTATTACTATACTGATGCTGTAATGGAAGCTAGCAATTAGACCTAAGATAGACAACTATTGAATATGTTGCAGAGATCACAGAAGAATCCATCTTGCATGTTGAAAGAGTAGAAAGAATTTTTAAGTTTAACCAAAACTGCTAATTGGTAATAGCAGAAATAAGTTCCTTCAGCTGCTCTGTTGCACTGCTGTCATACATGTGCTCCTTTTTGGCACACAGTACTGCACATTTCAAAACAGACTTGGAAACCACAAACTCCCCCACCCATGGCTACTACTTCATAATTGTACTTAAGACAGCTTTGGTATGGCATAGTAAACACAGAAGACAAAATACTAAAAACTTGGACAGACAAAGCAATATAATTAAATGAGACACAATGAGCTAACAGATTAATTCACCATATAAGATTGCTTGGAGAATTTTCATGTTTATTTCTGATACTCTGACACTTCGGTGTTTCTCAGCATGATACTCATTTTTGGATGGGGTAGCCTCAAACATATTCACGACAAACAGTTTTGGTTTAACTTCAGTTGCCATGTGGTGTACAATTCATGCAAATTTGCTTCTGATTAACTTCTGAGTACTAACTGCTTTGCTGATTACTTTAAAAAATGGAAATTCCAACTCAGAATTTTGAAGGGCTGTGTAATATGCTGATAAATTTTAGATCAAGAAGTTCAGCTAAGAGAACAGTAAGGCCAAAACATTATCAATAGATCTTACTTGTTTTAACTCTCATCCTTACATCTCATTAGTTTCATCCTTTCCCTCCTGCCTTTTAAGATTTGCACGTAAGTTCACTCATAAAATTTTCAAGATGGAAATTTTCTTCAAAAATAAAGAGATTAGTTTTTGCACAACACACCATCTATTGCCATTTTGGTGAAGGAGGTCAAAAAAGTAAAAAAAAAAAAAAAAGGTAATGAAATTTTTATCACTATTGGGGTGAGTTCTGTCCCATTTTTTGGGTGGTTTTCATTTAGAAGAGAGTGAAAGAGATTGTGAAAATTAATTGGAAAACAAAACAAAAAAAAACAGGGTATAAGCCTCAGTGCTCCTTATCTTGCACCATACAAACCTATTTTGTGCTCATATTTGCAAATCTGAAGTATACATACATACATATACATATATATAAATTTACACTCACAGATGTCACCATACATTTTACATTCTGCATACTCTCCAACTCACAATGCTCTTCTTTAGCCAACAAAATGCATTCAAACCCATGTGTGGTTATTCATAGTGGCACTGAGAAACCACTGGTGTAACAGAACACTTTCTTTCATTTGAAAAGAATCCTTTCTTCATAGAAAGAAAATCCTCCCCCTTGCAAATATAATCTGGATCTTTTAAAAACTTAAGTTATTCTGTTGCTAAAATTCCCAGCCAAAAATGACCTGGAGGTACTGGTGGGTGGCAAGCTGAACATGAGACAACACTGTGCTCTTGAAGCCCAGAAGGCCAACCATACCCAACTGCATTGAAAGAGGCATGGCTGGCAGGGTGAAGGAGGCAATCTGGCCACTCTACTCTCTTCTGGAGAGACCTCACCTCATCCAGATGCAAAGTCCTCAGTATGGAAGAGACACAGACTTGTTGGAGCACATCCAGAAGAGAGCCACAAAAATGATCCAAAGGTCTGAACACCTTCCTTTCAGTGTCTAAACGGAAGCTACAACAAAGAAGGGGACTGACTTTTCAGCAGGCTCTGTGGTGACAGGACAAGAGGAAATGGTTTCAAACTTAAAGAAGGTAGATTTAGGTTGGATATAAGGAAAAAGTCTTTTTGTACAGTAAGGATGGTGAGGCACTGAACAGGTTGCAACAAAATGTGGTGCATGCCCCATCCCTGGAGACACTCAAGACTAGGCTGGACTAGGCTCTGAGCAACCACATTTAGCTGTGCATGTCCCTTTTCACTGCTGGGGAATTGGACTACATTGCCCTTAAAGGTCCCTTCCAACTCTAAGGATTCTATGATTCTATGATTCCAGATCTCCTTTTCTACTCCTCTCTTTTGTAAGAGTTACAAAACGAAGAGAGAACCGTATTCCATCTAAGTCTATGTGGCAGCAGTTCTCATTTGAGGGAAATGCAGCTATAAACTTCCAGGAAGTAAGGATGCCTCACTTCAAAGCAAGCTTTTCAGACATATTTCATAATGTGAATGCAGAAGGGAAAAAACACTGTGTTTGAAAATCTTGCAGTGGATGAAAATTTCAATCTCAGATTGCTAAAAAAATTTCATTGCTTTTAACTGAGAAGTAAGTAAGAGTTTTTTAATCATTGTAATTAGATGTTCCCAACTGTATCTGCTCCAGAGTTCCATTATCAATTTCAGTTGCACAGGAAGTGTATATTTCTTTTCTTTTTTCTTTTTTTTTAATGTGCTGCACTCATTAAGTACATTCAAGCAAAAAGCCAGTAACATTCGTAACTTATTAAATCTACCAATACGTCCTGCCAAAAACGTCTTATCTTTCAGATATGGTAATCTAAAGATTCATCTAAAAGATGTGATGATATGAAAAGAAAGAGTAATGACATTTCACTGCTTTAAATGTTTTTCCTCCTTCTTACAATCATACTGGATTTAAAGCAATTACAAATAGATAAAAGAGCCAGTGGTTGGGAACAACTGAAAATCTATCGCTATTAAAAACAAGATAATTGCTTTCAGTTGGCTTTTTTTTTTTTTTTTTTTTTTTTTTTTCCCCAAAATTAAAATTAAAAAAGAATCACAGTCTTTGAAAATAAAGCACTCTCTGGTGGACAATAGTTACTTTGTTCTCAACACCAGGACTTCATAAAAAAAAATTCATATAAAATAAGAAAGAATAGCCAGTTAACACAAGAGAGTACCAATCCTATAAGTAAAAAACCTCCGTGGTAGAGTTTCAGTCTCAAGTGGAGACCTAAGTCCGGTCTGAATGAACAACACAGATTTACATATTAAAAACTCCCACCATTTTCTCACTTCTGGTGGTCAGCAGCTGTAATTGCCATCACATTTTATGCACATGCATCATATATGGTAGGGAGCCCTCTTTACAATAGAGAGCTCAAGTATTTACACCTGAGTCTGAATTTACACTATTTTGTTGGTTTTGCTTGAGGAAGTATTAGTAATTAAGAAACTGTATGCCAAGCATGTTGCCAGTTTTATTTTACAAGTATGAATGAGTTTCTTCTGCTTAAGTGGAACCAAAGACATCTTCCTAGAACTGCAATCAAGTGTCTTCAAGTTGTATCCCCTTCATGCCTGGATATCCCCTTTCAACACTGCTTGCCAATTTGAAATTTTAACGCAATACTGTTCTAGTTCTTGTGGTGGACTGGCTGCTGAAATAAAACATATTTGAGGAAAAAAATTGAAATGTGTACCCAAAAAATTATTTGAAGCTAATATTGTTGGCAAGATAAAACAATTAAACTATATTTCAAAAAAGAGACATTGTAAAAGTCACAGCATTTAAAAACACAGCAATATCAGTTGTAAAGAAAGCACAGACCAGTGTGTTCGCAGAGAATATGAAGAAAGGCTCAGTTTCATACAAAAAAGCAACATAATTTCAATAAGTACAATTGCTGTAAAGTATTCATTTTTCTTCTCTCCCTCTGATGTATCAGACTGAAGGAAAAGTAGAAAGAGTAGCAGAGAAACATTAATATTTTTCAAGCTAGACCTAGATTACATAGATAAGCTCTGAAATGCTGCAGGCAATTTTCAATGTATGAGCAAGGGTACAGACGGCTCCTTTTACAATTTCCAATGAAGTAAAAGCACATGAGATTGTAAAAGCATAATCCTCTCTTGTTAAAAGAAGTAAAATAATCTATACCACATTTTCATGCATTTTCTCCTGTCCTCTCAAGTTTTTTTTTTCCGTAATAACTTGACCTCCATATTCTCTTCAGCAGCTCTAGCTACCAAAATTCTTTGATCATTCAAGATTTCACTTCTAACCAATTACTTGTTATGTACATAATTCTAAATCTCTAAGATGATAAAACAGAGAAAACTGCTTCATTTGGGCCTTACTACGTTTCATTTGGTCTGGGAATTTCTGAAGTATCAATTTGTTGGCCAAAATGCACAGGGTTCTTATCCTGCAGAGAACACAGGTTTGCTATGCATTTCTGCTAGTCCAGCTATCTGTCTAAGAAGAATGCTATTCCAGTCCTTCACGTACTTTGGGATCAAGTCTAGGCAATGATTATTTACGTTAAGAGTTAAGATTTTGAGAATCCTCTTCCATCTCACCTTTCAGCTGATATAGCACACTGTTCTACTAAAAGCGATTTGATAGCAAGAAAGTGAGGAGGGAAATAGGAGAGGAAAATGACCCATCTGTCCTAAAGATAATCTGCTATATGCATCCTGTTAAGATACAAACACAAACAGGCTTCATTCCCAGTAACTCAAAAATTTACATGGGATATTATCCTCAATGGAGAAAAAAGATTAGAATAAGGACACCCACAGAAAAAAAACTGTGGAGAATGCTTTAGTCATGCAGCGTCTTGCAGTTACACAACAACGTTATTTCAGTCACAACAGATAATGTGTTATGCCCACCAGTACTGTCTTTTGTAGATGGCAGCTGACATCTTGAGACATTCCACAACGGAAATATAATGAACATTGTGAGCAATATACTGAAATTCTCTAAGACCACTATGCAAAACCAGAACAAAATATTTTAACTGCAAATGACTACTTTGGCTGAAGTACCATTCTAGGGACATTTTATATGATAGTGTCCAAAAGTTTGAAGGATGAAATGGTAAATTCAGATCTGCTGATTATGCTGCGTAATGATGGGTCAAAAAAAAGTGATTAATCTGGAGTAAAAACTGACTAAAATGGCCTGGAGCATCAACAAAAAAGTTTTGTATAAAAACTGCAAGATTTTTCCACTGGAATACAACAAGTCAAGAGAAGAATAAAGGTCCACACTAATATCAGACATTCAGAGAAAGCAACAGATTCTTGACAAAGGTAGATGTTGGTTAGGACACAATCTCAGTTTTTTAACAGTAATTATTTCCCTATACATTGCATTCAATTTATCTGGAAAAGGTCAATCTATTTATGTACTGTGAGGTAATACAAACTTCACAGACTTCAACTGGGTTGTGGCAATACTTATCAGTACAAGCTGGGGTAATTAAGGATAGAGCACAGTCCTGCTGAAAAGGACTTGGCGATACTGGTGGATGGTACACATTGCTGGACACAAGCCAGCAATGTACTCCTGCAGCCCAGAAAGCCAAACATATCCTGGGCTACATCAAAAGAAACGTGGCCAGTAGGTTGAAGGGAGTGATCCTGCCCCTCTACTTTGCACTCGTGAGGCCTCACTTGGAGTACTGTGTCCAGATGTGGAGTCCTCAGCGCAGAACAGACATGGTGTCGTTGCAGAGCATCCAGAGGAGGGCTCACAAAAGCTATCCAAGGGATAGAACACCTCCCCTATGAGGACAGGTGGAAAGACCTGGGGCTGTTTGACATGGAGTGTTGGAGGCAGGTGCAGAGGAGGGCCACAGACATGATCAGAGGGCTGGAACAACTCCCCTGTGTGGACAGGCTGGGAAAGTTAGGGTTCTTCAGCCTGGAGAAGAAA
Organism: Lagopus leucura; assembly: GCF_019238085.1. Lineage (NCBI taxonomy): Eukaryota > Metazoa > Chordata > Aves > Galliformes > Phasianidae > Lagopus > Lagopus leucura. The sequence goes on from NW_024962272.1 coordinate 14,270,818, forward strand.
AGTCTCTGAGGAGACCTTATAGCAGCCTTCCAGTACCTGGAGGGGGCCTACAGGAAAGCTGGGGGGGGGGGGAGGGGAGCTTTTTGTAAAGGCAGGTAGCAAGAGGAAAAGGGGAAATGGCCTTAAACTGGAAGAGGGTAGGTTTAGACTAGATATTAGGAAGAAATTCTTTACTGTGAAGGGTGGTGAGGCACTGGAACAGGTTGCCCATAGAGGCTGTGGATGCCCCCTCCCTCGAAGCATTCAAGACATGGCAGGACAGGACTTTGAAAAACCTGGTCTAGAGGGAGATATACCTGCCTATAGCAGTTGGGGTTAGAACTAGATGATCTTAAAGGTCCCTTTCAACCCAAATCACTTTTTTATTCTATTACTCTGTGATTCAACCTGGAGAAGAAGAGAAGGCGCCAGGGGGGCTTGACAGCAGCTTTACAATATCTAAAGCAGGACTAGAAGAAAGAAGGGACTTTTTAGCAGTGCCTGCTCTGACAGGACAAGGGGAAATGGCTGTAAAGTAAAGGAGAGAAAATTTAGATTGGATGTAAGGAATAAGTTTTTGACAATAAGGGTGGTGAGGCACTGGAACAGGCTGCCCAGAGAGGTTTTGCATGCTCCATCCTTAGAGATATTCAAGGCTAGGCTGAAACAGGCTCTGAGCAACAGGCTCTGAGTGGCCTAGCTGCAGATGTTCCTGAAAAAGCATGAAAAAAGAAAGCAAGGCTTAAAAAAATTGAGTAAGGTTTTGCCAAACACTCTAATAAAAGGACACCTACAGGATTAATAGCAAGGTACTAAGTGGAAATCTGGAATATAAACAGTCTTACTGAAATAGTCTTTAGAGGGATGAGTACCCAATTAATTCTCTAAGATGAAAAGATAATTAAGAACTCCAGAACTGTGAGAACAAATATTTAGGGCCACTGTGACTATGCAAATGTTAGAAGAAACAGTATATAGAATGAAATATTTGGGGTAGAAGTTTTAGAAAAGACATTAAAACAGGAAATGCTTTATCAAATGTGAGGTAATTTGAAACCTGATCCTTGGCCCTCTGAGTCATAAATCTGTCAACACATACATAGCATTTATTTCAACATAACTGAAATCTTCCTTGCTCTGGGGATGTTGTTTCCTCCTATGGATAGGTAGTCTGATCCCTCACAACACAACCATCTACTTAAAGGTGTGTTTTCCAGGAACTGAATATACGTGTTCAATCAAGTATACTACTATGAAGAGCTGCAAGTAGATTAAAACTTATGAAGAATAAAAACAGCTGTGGGAATCCCATCAGTCTATCTGGAACAAAACTGACATGGTGAAAACAATGTAGAATGGAGTTTCTCAGTAAAACTCCGAGAAAGACTTAAGATTTTTAGGAAAACAGATATTTCAGGAAAAATGAAGTATTTTTCTACATGTTATATGAATCAAAATACAATTCATAAAATTCATATAGCTGCTGATGAAAATTCTGACTAGCACATTCTTGCAGATTGCTATTACTTAGACTACTTCCTTAGCCCAATACAGTGGATTTTTCATAATGTCTGTCACCTTCAAAAGTGGGTGAGGTTGTGAAAACAAAAACTATGTAGGGAAGAAGAACTGCACAAAAACCTGGAATTTTCAGCAAAACTTATTAAGCAAGCCACATAAACTAGAGTCTGAGCTGTGGGTTTTTTTTGTTGTTGTTGCTGTTATTTGCCACCTTTTTTGCTTCCTAAGAAAAAAATATATCTTCAGCACCTGGTAGATCCATTCAAAAGTTGTTCCTTGTAAGCCCGAGGCAGATTCTGTTCATCTGTAGCTACTGAATATTACTTGAAAATTCTATCAAGTTATATTCTAAAGCTCATCTTTGATAACGTCTTGGAGAGCTACTGCAGAGAGGTATGAACACATGTGTGTGCAGTAGAAACATATTAATACTGGGGCCATATTCTTCTGCATCAAAAAACACTTTCACCCTCGTATACATTCATCCAAATTTAAAATTTCCTTAAGTTCTGTGGAACAAGTTCAGACCAGATAATCAGTGATGCTCCACTATGAAATCTCACACCACATATGCATTTTATACACTTCACCTACCCACTGCTGGATTTGCCCACAACTGCATTTCAGTTGTCCACAAGTTTACTTTGCATGCTAAATCTAACTCTGAATGCTGTGAACAACTTTTCCTCTCTTATTCCAGATTAGATTTGATAATTACAAGATTTTTTTGGATACTAGAATCACTTAACTCCAGTAGTTCTTACTCACTTTAGGAATAAGAATATAAAATTCTGAAACTCGAAGGACTCAGCAGTATAATCTGATTCATGTAAGATGTAAAGTTCTAGATATTCTCAGTATATAACATGAGACAAAAAACTGCTTCTTGCTTCTCATTTCTCATTTTCAGGAGGAGGAATTAAATTGTGGCAAAAGCCTCTAACAGCAGCGGATACACCAGCTCAAAAGTATTTGTCTACAGAACAGTTACTGGATCTTTAAAGAGGGTAGCTCTCACCTTTTTATACTTTTGTTTCTTGCTGCAGATCTGGTAGTTCTTTTAGTAATGTTTGTACTGTCAGAAATGCTAGGTTCAGAGGTTTTATTTTTCTGAACACTGGACTGCAGAATTACTCTGAAAAGAGTAGGAAAAAAAAAAAAAAAAGAGATTATATAACCTGAAAGTTTCTAGGAAAACACTGAAAAGAGGATATTACAATTTCAGCAAATCTAACAAGTAGTAGTGGGCCTTTCAATTTGAAAAGCAAACTGTTCCACCTAAAAATCAGCCAGCTCTTTATAATGTTCTTGTTATAATTATGGTTATGCAGGTCTGTTTTATTAGGAATGCAGGTACATTTTTGTGTAATTTTTTAAAAAATTATTTGCTAATTTTTTAACCAAGAAGAGAATAAATAATAATTTGGAGTTTTCTTTGAGATTTTTAGAGAACAACAAAAAAAACCTATTACATGTTGCTGTAACAACACAAAAAATGTAGAGCAAAACTGACATATGCAACAAAACCAAATATTATTTTCCAGTTTGACATAGAAGAAACTGGAAAACAAAACAAAACAAAAAAACAAACAAAAAGAACAAGTCATTCGATTTGTGAAGAAGTGACTCTCAGTGTTCTGCAGCAACCATGAAATATTCCCTTTAAATACAATTGCCTGGGTAAAAATACTGAATATGCCAGCATTCTGCTATTACAGGTAATAAGCACACCATTCTCAAATGCTGGTTGTGTTCAGCAGCTTCTCCTGAAGACTGAAACATTCTGGCATTTTCTTAACAGGAAGAAAAAACATAGAGTCACTTATAGTGTCAACACCCACAACAGAGTAACAGTAAAATGCAAATCATTATTTTTAGCTTTCATGCAGCTTGCTTATACGGAAATAACATTTTCAGTTTTCCTTAATACAGGCAGTAAAATTATGATCCTATGGAAAAAAAAAAGACAACTCATATATATCAGCGGTCTACAGATATATATTTAGTGCAACATTTAATTGGTCTATTTTCTAGTCTTCCCATTTGTGCAAGTTTCTAACTATAAAAATATGCATCACTGTAGAGATTAGCATAACTTCAGGATACATCCTTTTTTTCCTCTGGAGCTTATTAGCATTTCAGTTCTCAGTGGCTTCAGTGAGTTCATCTCTATTAGTAGACTGCATTAGATTCTCAAAGTTTCATTATATTAAATAAACTGCTGCATGGTTGTTTAATATTCCGAAAAAAACCCTGCTAAGAATCCTATACATAAACATAAAACATAGATTCTGGAGCAAAAGTGGACAGGCATTCATAGGAGAATATATATATGAGTATTTTTGTACTCACACAACATACTCACCTGTCAAAGGCAATTACTGAAAATATGAATAGAAAAAAAAAACCCTGCAAATTTACTGTTTTATATGGGGCTTGATACTAGAACTGGAATAAACAAACGTACTTGAAAGGACATAATTTCAACTAAAATCAATTCTGTAGTGTATTTCTCCATTTTACAGCAGTAAAAATTACCAACCAACTTGTTGTATCCAAAGTTACTGCTTCTATATTGTTTGGCAAATGATTAAATTAACACAATGTCCATGTATTTTAAATTTTTGTATGAACAAAACTCAAACTTGCAAAATCAAGAACCTTGATTTGCAGAAGTCCAAACCTGCAGTACTGCAGCAGCAAGGACTATTAAAATGCAATGCAAATTCCACTGTAAACACTACACATTTCAAGTCAGAGGAAGCAGTTATACGAGAAGCTGAAAATAAAACACAAGTACCTTCAAAATTATACCGCGCTGCAACAGACAACACAAGTTCTTCTACCAAAAATCTGTCTTTCTTGCATGTTTAAGGTGACAAGGTTCAAAACATTGAATTTCACTTTATAATTTCCATTGCTATGTTAAGGCAACTCTAGTAAGTTCTAATATTAAAAGTTACCATTCTCTTTTCAGTGTAGTTGTTGTACAACATGAACCAATTTGAACAATGCACTTTGAACTAAAATTTACAAATGATGCCAACAATGAAAAGAAGTCAGCATTACATCCTTCACCTGTGCCACCAGTGATTTCCAGGACTGAATTAACAGGTAAAAAACCTGCGTAGCCTCTTGACTCTTCATCACTTCAAGTACGACTCAATCATGGCACACGCTGGTTAATAACTTCTTATGCAGACAGACATACGTAAAAAACGTGTTTTCTCTTTAAATCTATGCATGCACCTCTTTGTATAGAATGCATGTAACACGTATTTAAAAGAAAGCAAAAGTTGTTGGAACATTATCTAATTATTACCTCTTTCATACAGTGTCCTTTTTTTTCCAGACACCAAAACCTCAGAAAAGAAGCCATTGCATATGACTTAAACCTATATACTCATCTCAATATGAACTAAAATGCTGTGAAGCAATAACGTAGTAATATTTCATGAGCACTTAAATGCTATTTTTTTTGACATATCATAAGTAAGTCCTTACATTCCGTGTAATTTTATGTGTTTGCAAGAAAGAAAAACTGGGACTATGAATTACAAAAATATGCACTATGTATGACTCAACTTAAAGACCAAGCCAACTATGGCATCCTCCTCATGAAACTACTATATTTAACAAAGGGTGGGGAGAGGAGTGATCCTATGGGATCAGCTGAGAGCCAGCTTTAAGCACAAAAGTTATGTCACTTACACATCCAAGTGATATAAAACATCACACAGCTAGCCCAAGAGAGTAAAGCCCAGTTGGAATCCCTATTAACAAAGCATTTGCTAAATGATCGGACAAACAGGTTAGAATTGGACTAAAACTTTAGTCTTCGAAGGCTTAGAGCATCTCAAGGAAAACGGACAAATTCCCATTTGTACCACTGTCTGATACGGCATTACTAAGCACTCACAGCTGTCTTGAGAGCCAGCTTTCAGCTTAGGAGCTGCATTACCTTTAATGTACAGAATTTTGATTTAATAGGTGATTAGACTGGCAGCCTCACTTGAGAACTGGTCTCATAGATATGTCTCATAAAGAACATGAAATGATTCTCAGGGCACCTATTTACTGCTTGGTAACTATTTGTGAATAATAGCATGTCATAATGTACAGCTGAGCAACTAACTTACAGAAATACCAGAAGAAAATGCATCTGATGTACAAAATATTCTTCATCTCAATGAAATACAATTTTAAAAAAAGAAAAATCACGAAGATATGCTACAAGATGCTTTAATAGCCATGCTATTAAAAGATGTATGCTATGAATTTTTCATTCCCATTAGCATCACTTGCTACTTTTGAGCCTAATACATCCTCCAGCATGACGCTAGTTGGCACACCACTTCTCGTTAAACTAATATACTGGCCTTCAAACAAATCAAAACCTGCTTTAGTGTAATAGTGTTGGGTCAGTAGCACCAACTTCTAAATATTTCATAATTTATTATTTAAATTGAAGGAGGGGACCACATCATAACAACATGCATAAAAGCCCAACCCCCAAACCCAGGCCAATCACCAGAAAACTTGAGAGAAATCAGTGCTCACAAAAAGCTTTTATAAAATATAATCCTAAGTATCCTATAATCCTAAGGTATCCTAAGGAGGGAGAAAGTGAAGAGAGGCTACACAGGAGCATATCTTCTCTGACCTCCTGATGGGAGTTTTACCAAGGTTATCTACTTTATGAGGTCCTGACTGTGTCTGGGATAAGAGTTAATTTTGTTCACAGTAGCTAGTAATGTGCTGTGTTATGGATATAGGAGGAAAATAATGCTGATAACACACTGATACTTTAGTTGTTGCTGAGCAGTGTTGCACAGAGCAAAGAACACTTCACCTCCTCACACTCTTCTGACAGCAGGGAGATGGAAGAGTATAAGGAGCTGGGAGGGCAGCTGACCCAAACAGGCAAAAGAAGTTTCCCATAACCTATCATATCACGCTCAACTGTAAAACTGGTTCAAAGGAGTAACTGGGACACATGGTGTGGCACTGTTTGCCTTTCCCACTAACAGCTATGTGCAATGAGCTCTGCTGTTCTGGAAGTGGCTGAATGCCTTGTCTGCTGATGGGACACAGTCTATGAATATGTTGCGTCTTGCCTTCACACAAAGCTTTTGCTTTATCTACAAAATTGTCCTTATTTCAACCCACAAGTTCTTGCACTTTTTTTTTACCTTTTCCATTCTCTTATCCTAGTGCTGCTAGGGGTGAGTGAGTCGGCAGCTGGGTAGTGTTGAGCTGGTTGCTGGGTTAAACCACTACACAGTCAAATAAAACACTGCTTTCTCACCACCTTCTTTTCAGGAAGGCTGGCATAAGATATATAACACTCCTGTAAGTCATAGATAATTAGCTCTTCAGTCTATAGGTAAACAGTCAACAGAACTGCCAGACTAGCTAAGAGTGATGACTGAATCATCTGGCTGATAATTTGGTCTCTTAAACCCAAGAGACACTAGCTGCAAAATGGAAAGAACATTTAATAAAAATTTAAGTCTTTTCAATTCTGAGACATAAAACAACACCCTATGATTGTCAATTCTGAGTATGAGGCAGTGGCACCTCAATTGTTAGCATAATAACACCTTTACTAACATCAAACAGTCTGTTCTCTTACCCCTCAGCTAAGGAGTTTTTACATAGAACATGGAAATGTTACAAGAAAGACAGTTTAGTGAAACTGATCTTACAGTAAAAGAAAACAAAGAATGGATTGCTTCTTTTCTTTAAAATGGTGTTCAAAATTTAGTCTTTCAGTTTGCCTTTAGAAATCTGAGTTTCTGTAAAACTGTAAAATGCTGAGACGAGAACTAATGCTACACTGAGAGCAAAATTTTCAAAACAAGTCTCATTTCAGTGTGTTCTCTGGCAAAGTTAGGTACCAATGGGAAGAAAAAAAAAGAAGATAATTTGATCTTAGGGTTCTTTTATTATTTATCTATCTATTTATTTATTTATTTCTGCAGAAGACTAGATTAAAATGACCTCAGCTAAGGCTAGCGGAATAACAAAATAGTTGACCATTCCCCCAGTTTTTGTTTTCAGACCGACTCCTTTACTTCAGCAAAATTATTTTTGTGCTTTTTATAAGTGTGGCTGCAAGGCTCCTGATCTTTCACTATAAGCACTGAATTTTCAAGCATTCACATGAAGTAAACATAGTGGAGGTAGTAGTAGTGGTAGAGCAGCCTCATGGAGACAGAGAAGCAAACAGAAAGAAGCTGTTACGGGTTTCCTGAAAGTTCTGTGTGCTGCTGAAATTTTATTTGGCCAAAAGATGAAAGTTGCCATTGATGACGATATTGCACCAAGTAAAAAATGGCTCCAACCAGTCTGACAAAAGTGGAGAAAAGAGTAAAAATTGTACACAAGTAATGAATGTATTTTTAATGATTTAACTTCTGAATTTAAGTAACAGAAAGAAAGTATTAAAATATTCCTATAACGCTCTATAAAAATACCTAAGAACAAAAGATGAAAACAGCTTGTTTAAGTAAACAAATGAGCTTTGACCTAATACTGCAATCTGTCTCATCTTCTGTTGTAAGGTCAAAAAAAAGTAAAATTTTACTGTCTCTTACTGCATAATGCTATAATGATTAAAAAAAAAACAAAAACAAAAACCTACTGCCACTTCTAATTCTAATTCCTGGTATTTAACATGAATAATACTACCATCATTTAGGAAATTAAGCACCTTTGCAAGTTTATAAATTTTGAAGTAAAACTGGAGCTAACATCTTCACTTGCAATATGCAAAGGAGAGGATTACATTATAAACCAGTTTTGTTTTTTTTTTCCTTTTTACAAATATAGTTTTACTTATTTGCAGGAGCACGCAAAGAAAGGCTTCAAAATTATAAATTACCCTAAATATAAAAGCTCTGCACCTTCTGTATTGCAAGCCAGCCATAAAAATCACTCAGTTATTTCAAATAATATATACAAAAATACAACAAGCGAGAGCAGTGAAATTTACTCTTGCAACAAAGTCAGTAAGGAACATGATATGAAAACATGCATTTATGAGACACACCAGACAGAAAGCATGAGTTATTAAAGAGAAATGGAATGGGACACTTACACAGTGGCTCTCTCTCAGGGGGTCCTGATGGTTACTATTTTCTTAAACCATCTAGACAGAATAGCAGGCTGGGAAGAAGGGAGCCACATACAATCCACCAGATGACAATGCTACACAGTGTAGACACCAGCATAGCTAGGAGCCATCTAAAAAAGGGGTTGGAGGGGGAGGAAAAGATGAACAAAAATTCGAAAGCAAAAGCTATTGCTGCATTTTAGCTTGTTTCTTTATAAAGCATACTGCTCCATAATCTTAGTCAAGCATTTTCTTACTTTCCATATGAACCCATGTAACTGTAACTTGTCAAATGTATCTATGTGTTACAGGAAGCAGAACAAAATTTCTTGAAATCCTCACTGAAGTAATCTCTTCCAAAGAAAATTGTTGTCAATATTTCAAAAATAAATGCACTCTAGACCATTTGTAGCCATCTCTTATGCAGTTTGAACAGCCTGTACCAATAGATCTTACTTCACAACCATATGTTTTGATACAAAAATACTCGCCCTGAGCCAGATCACTTTCTAGCAACTATTTATGTGAACACTCAAAACAGCAAGGCTGCATTACTTCCTGCATTCAAAACTGCCAAAGCTAATTGATATTCTCTTTGCCAAAGGTATACCACATTGCTTATTGGAACATACACAAAGCATCCATTCACAAAATCACATAACGGTCATACAATCATCTTCAAAATGCTATTACAGAAACCCCTTGTGACTCAAAGTAATGCTCCTAGCCTTCAAAAGACTGTAATCCTCTTGACTTCTGGTGCTCTTATTTTGCTTGTGTTTTTTGTTGTAGTAGTTCTTTTGTTTTCTCTCTGAAATAAAACTACATAGAGGATTTAGAAATTTCTTTTTGTTTGCTCATACAAAATCAATTTCTCAACAGAATTAACTACTTTTTAAGATTCTGAACTAAAACACAAAAAGGCTAAGAGCTGTTTAGGTATGACAACTAATCCTGGTAAGGCAGCTAAACATTCCTACTGGTATTTTGGTTTAATAACAGTAACACTGTCATCACGTTATCTCAGTATAAGCTGTACTCAGTCTCAGTACAAACCATAAAATCATTTCCTGCAAGAAACAGTAGAAAGGAAATTCCAATTCCTTGTTAGTAAACCACCTCCCTGTGCCAATATTCAAAACTATCAAAACATAAATTACCCAGTCAACATTCATTCTAAAGAACATGCTGTAACTGAGACTTTTCACAAACTTTATTATATACTTAAAGTACTACATGTGAAAAAAAATACTAGGAAGTACAAATGAAGGCAACACATGCCTCAGAAAATAATGTGCAAGGTAGCTATTTTTTACTTTACTATTCGAGTACGCTGAGGTGGGTTGTTTTTTTTTTTTTTTTTTTTTTTTTTTTTTTTGTTTTGTTTTGTTTTTTGTTTTTTTGTATTGTCTGATTTTTCTACTTTTTAAAAAAATTTCAGTTGGTACAGGCTTTGCTCTTCATATATTGTTGATTACATGATTGTCTGTGTAAATGATGACTGTGAACAACAGAGATTCTTTTAATTAAAACAAAAGTCAAATTCTTACACAGCAATGTGTGAGGCTATCCAAAGATAGTCTTGTAACTTTAGCATCTTCTTACTATGTACTTCTCACTTTCCTAAAAGTTTGATGGACCATAATTAGCTATGAATTATGCCTTATGATTCCTTCAGAAATATAGCATAAAAAAAGCCAAGTTGCCTTTGGTCTATAATTCCAGTAGTGTAATATTTGCAAAAATCTACCGCCCTTTCTTTCCTAGCAAACAAATGAGATATTGGATATATCTTTCACATCTTGCATTCCCTTGCAGTTTATGTATGGGGAGACAAAATTTTTTCCTTCTACAACAGATGCAAACAGCAGTTGCCTACAAACTTTATTTTACAGGTGATGTTTCATGCTTGTTTTAAATAAGGAGACTAACATACCAAGTTCCAAAATAGAACAGGCCTCCTTAGAATTTATTTATTGAAATAATACTACTACCTGCCTTCCTGAATGTCAGCCATTATCCCAAAGTCCAAAGGATTTAGGGTATGTCCTCCAAGGAGAAGGAAATAAAACAAAGCTAAAGATTTTTCTTTCAACTATTCTTAAGCAGCTGGCCCTACTGAAAACTATGAACATACCATATTTCAAGCAATCAAACACCACCAATCAGTCATATTCTTCCACTGCTATGCTACCACAGAAAGGAAGAAGAAATTACTAGCATATGGCATTCATAAATACTACAGGAATTTCCAGAGCACAGAGCACTGGAATCAAAGATTAACACAAAGAGAAAGAAAGTGAATAATGCAGGTCTTCAACCAAGTTCTCCTGCTTCCTTAATGCCTCCAGCAGAACTTTGAGGAAAAAGGTGAATCTCATGCTTGTTTTAAATGAGCAAAATCAGTCCTGCCAACAAATTTATAAGCGCTAAGGTAAAAATGCATGAAGAACAGAATAAAAGCATTTCTGGTATTTATGCATTCATAAACTGACTTACTTTTGTGGAGATGCAGTTGTAGATTTTGCCTGCCTTTTACTTTTCAAAGCACGAAGCTTATCACCTTGCGTTATACTGTCTGTTTCATCTTCATCACTGTACTGGATAAGAGGGAAAAAGCCAAAGTTTAAAAGTACACACTTAGAAAGAATTAACTATACTTTAAATCTTAAATTTAGAATTATCCCCAAAAGAAAGGCTGCCAGCATAAAACTGAAAGAAATTCACTTAAATAAATAAATTTCCTGTGATGTCACGTGATTTGCATGCATCAAAATGTTCAAACATTGGAAACACATCTCAAACCACTGTTCAGGTACAAGACAATACTCACTTGCCATTTCCAGCAATTATCCACCTCTTAAAGAAAGCAGACAGCTTCAAAAAGTTGTACAGAAGCTGTAATTTTTCAAAGCTAAATATAGTGAAAAACTTTTCATTCCTCCCCTCAAAACACAGAAAGTAATACAATAATTTAACTGGCAATCCAAAAAACACTTACAGAATTTTTGTCTGCAAATTTTAAGCTCTAATATTGTTTGTTCTAATATTTATCTAACTGCAAGGATCAACTACGATGATAATTCTCCTACCTCACCGATGTACTGCACTTCGTTTTTAAAATCATAATTCCTGTCCATAGCATTTTTATCCCCAAACCTCTTGATAGGAAAAAGGAAAATAGAAAAAGGAATTTAATATCACAGCTTTTTTGTACCCACATGTTTGTTTAGAATCTAAGAAATCCTCAACAGCATTTGCAATTTTCACAAAAGCAAGATATTCAGATGGTTACCAGCTCAGTGTCGTTTTGGATTGTCCTCCTGTTTCTAATACCATTAATTGAAATATGACCTACTCCTGACACGATTCTTGTTACACCCATTTTACAGTTCCGTCTCAACTTTTGATGGAAAAGATCTCCTTCTCTCCAAAGTTCTGGCTGTTTCCTATCACAGTACAGAAAAATAACCCAAAAACCAACAAATTAACAACACAAAATTTAAGGATAGAATAAAAAGAGAACATAAAGTTACGAATCTATTTTCAAAATTAGTAAGTCAATCTACTTACTTCATTAGGAAATGCTGTTGTGGTCCGATCACTGAACCTGGTCTGTTTATCCTAATCCAGGCAATCGTTTCAGCAGCTGTCATTCGATAATGCTTCATAATATAACAGGCAATAAGTGTGCCAGTTCGTCCAAGACCAGCTGTGTAAGATAAAAAGATGGTTTTTTTTATATGCTTGTTTTCATCTGAAAGCTGCTGCAGCTACAGACACTGTGACTCAGACAAAAAGTTAAGTGTCTGTTTTATTAGATAAAATTGTTGCTGGTAAAACTCTCTAAGTGCAACCTACCTTTTCAATTTTTTTCCCACATATATATAGTTAATAACAGATTGCTTAAGTGTTTTTAATATCTGCAACTATATATTTACATGCACACATACAAAAGCATATAGGATGTATACACAAACAGGCATCACAAGTTTTTAATGCAGCTATACAAGAGCTGCCTTTTCAGACAATTCACAAAGCACTTTAAGTACAAACTGATCACAAATTGCAGTAACATCAGTTGCTCTCTTTTTTTTTATTCCCAAGGAAAAGCTAAATTTTGCAATAAGGAAGTTTGTATACTTGCCACTATGAGGACTACTCTAGAAAACTTTCCTAAAGGCCCTAGAAATGGAACCATTTACCTTGATTAATGTGAAAAGGAAAAGAAGATAGCCAGCTTTGTGGCCTGCTTGATCACTTTCTATAAATGTCAAATCACATTATTTCATTTAATAATCTACTGAACATCTGTGTAAAAACCTTCAGTATAGTCCAACAGACAAGACAACCACACAGCACTTTCTGTGCTTTGTCCAGCTATAAGAACAGGCTAGAGCATTCCACTGTTTCTCAAGAGTTATAGGAGGCTGAGGACTGTAAGGTAGTCTTGACATCATCAGCATGATAAATATCAGAGACATCTTATTTTGAAGGAACACAAAGCATTTGTACCACTTTAAATATAATCAATTAAATGATATGCCTGGATTTCACATCCTGGTAGAGAATGTAAGCGTACAGTCAAGAAGCTGTTCTGGTCATGTCTACAGTATAATCCTATTAAACATATAGCAAGTGAAAATCCAGAGAAAAAAAAAAATGAAGCCTCTGAAGGTCCCAAGCAAATGTTTAAGAAAATACCTTTCTCCTCCAATCATTATCTGGTGTGAAAGGGAAAACAGTTGCTCTGGAACTGCAGAAATCTTTATGCCTCAGCAAGCTACATTCAAGCTATGCTGGGCATGTTCTCAACAGCCATTCCTTTTGAGTTACATTGCCAAGTAACAGGCATTCAGAGATACCCAGCACAGCTAGTACAGAGGGTTTCCGAGGGATGAAAACAGTTATGGTTCTGTAGGAACACTCCAATACTTCATGATTACTTTTCTAAAAAGCTCTACTGATATTTTTAAAAATTTATAACTTGGGTGTATTTATTCACGTTTTCAGAAATACCTATAAACCTTGCCAGTATTGTGAATTCCAAATCAAAAGAACCTTCTGAAAGTGCTAACGCTTTCTAGTAGAAAGAGATGCTAATAATGGCAAGTTTGCATCCAGCAATCTCATTCTTGAAATATTTGGAAAGACTACTATGGAACTTAAAAAACTAGAAGACAAAGAGCAAAACAAAAGCACATAAAGAATGTGCGCAGGAAAGCTGTTGCTTAGCAAAGTTGTCAGTAACTAGATGTAAAGGAATTACAGAATTGTAATGGGGCTGTAAAAGGGACCTTAGGGTGAGAAATATCCTAGGAACTATAACTTGAAATATAAATTGTTTATAACTGTACCTTTGCAATGAACGGCTATAACACCTTCAGCATTTTCACAAATACTTAGAAATGCTTTAACGATGGTATCATTAGGTATGCTTCCATCAGCAAAGAAGAGGTCAAAATGCTCAAATCCAGCATCCGTAAAACGTCTGGCATCATACATTTTTTTGTTGAGGCGTATTATAGTGGTGACCTTATGTTTCCTGAAATATGGGAAATAAGCTTCTGGAGCAAGATGGGGATAGCCTATTTGAAAAAAAAGAAAGTGGGGGAGAGGAAGAAGAATGAGACTCAAACTGTAAAATAAATGAAGACTGAAAACCAACAGAAGAAAACACTTTCAAAATAAAACTTATGACAAACATAAAGAAATAGTGTAACTGAAAATGGAATTTTAAAATAATCACCTAGATCAGATGCAATTAAACCAAGCATTACAATTTTACTACCAGGGTTCTTATAAAAGAAACAGAGCCAAGGAAAAAACACACTATTTGAGGAACAATTTTTAAAGCTTTTTCTTACTGGTAGCAACCAACTAAGTAAGCAGTGGGCTTGTGTCCCCCACCTCCTTTTTTAAGCATACCATTTTCAATTTTACTTCTTGAATGAGGTCCACTGAAGGCAATGAATTTGTTTGGTATTATCCAGTTAAAATCTCCATTTTCTGCTCTCTGTCAAGAGAAAATGCTTGGTTTATCATTATCCCTGTATTTTCAGGCTTTTCCTTATTGTTTCAAAATACATGCTAGATAGAAGTGATGTAAAATTTTTGTCAAAGAAAGTGTTAGTGACCTGCTTTTTGCTTCATCAGGAGGCTGTCACTTGTTTTTAATCTCACTCATCTTGCTTGTATTTTCCCTTTTCTAAATTACAGTTTTAGAACAATGCCGTTGGTAAGCTTCAGATGAAGAGCAATTTTCAATTCTGACATTTTTATAGGTTTCTAAACTATGATCTTCCTCTTTTTCATTATTTAAATCATGATTTTTTAGATTCTAAGAATACCTAATTTTCTCTTTACTGATAACTAGCAGTGTTGCATTTCTGAGACTTTATATATTCAGACACTGTAGTCCTTTAACTTCATATTAATTTCCTACACCTCAAACTTGTTGGAGGCTTTAAGTTTCCCAGTCCTGTCTTCTTCTTTAGTTTAAAGAATGGTATTATAATTTTGCTTTGTGTTAACAAATGCACACTTCAATTGGCTTTCAGAAATCAGTTAAGACTTGGACCTGTCTGCCCTCAAGCTGCCCACTGTAACTGCTCAGAAATATGCTACACTTTTTAAAGATTGCCAAGGAACAAATTCCTGCTCCCTCATCACCTTCCAAGACTTTAATAAAAACATGGGGAAAAAAGTATTTCAGTGCTGTTTTCTGCTTTTCTCCACTATGTTTGAGGCTGACTACGCTTAAATCTGACTCTGAATACTCTCTCTGATCACTCACCTATATTTAGTAATCACAGTTGAAAGAGGTAAAAAAGAAATGGAACATAATACTACAGACAAATAGCACATATTATAAACAATCATAATGGCATTAACAGCAAACTAATCAGAAGATTGATACACGTACCTCATAATGCTCATATTCATTTACATCAAATTCATCAAAATCCAGAAAACCATACTGCAAAGCCTAAAATCCAGAATACAACTTTTAACAAAAATAGCATATTTTCAGTGAGGACAGTTAATTTCTCTTTCAGGTTACTGAATGCCTCTTACTACTTGCTCTATCCTTTCAGAGGAATTTCTTAATTCATTTGAAAAAATACACAACAGTTGAGTCTTGGTACAAAACAGGAAAAACCGATTTGTAAATTATAATAGAAGTGAGGTTACATGAGGAAGTCTTTCTGTTTTCACCAAATTCATATTTTATAAGTGTACTGTCTTTTTATTACTGCTAGTAGTAAGATATGCCAAAGAGAAAAATAACCGGCAAACATTACCTATTTAAACTACGGGTATATTCTGAAATCTGTATTCAAAGATAAATATTTTTGTGTAAGGATCCTATTCTATTAAGATTCTTATATCTTCACTAATTAAGAACTGGCTGCAGATATACTAAGCCTACAGTTCTAAAGAGAAATCAGTGTGATCCTCGATGCTCCTTATTATCTACAGCCATTATATTTAATAC
Organism: Lagopus leucura; assembly: GCF_019238085.1. Lineage (NCBI taxonomy): Eukaryota > Metazoa > Chordata > Aves > Galliformes > Phasianidae > Lagopus > Lagopus leucura. The sequence continues at coordinate 14,286,933 of NW_024962272.1, forward strand.
AGTATAAAAAATGTAAACTTTCTGGTAACTGGCAGTTTATCACTTATTAAGTCAGAAAGAGCAAATGCAGACAATCTCATAACATCACATATTTTGAATATCAAATTCAAATCTCTTCTCATATTGCATAGCCCATTGTGGTTTTCCTTGCTGTTTACCAGTATTGAAAAGAATAGCAATTCACTGCTCTTGGCAAAGGAGCAGCCAATGTTGGAACACAGAAAAACACCTGAAAAATCTCAAAACTACAAGAAGTTGGCTTATGCAATAGAAAGAACAGTATTTGGCAGAGACACTCACAATGAAAAAAAAAACAGTAATGGAATGGAGAGCCACAGAATATTCATATATGCCTCTTCAATTTTCATATAGATGAAAAAGAATGCATTCAAGTTCTCCTTGCTCTAAAATGACACATTAGTCACCACTGTACTGCTGTAAGACAGTAGGTTGTAATAATTTGTGATTAAAAAAAAATCAGCTTGTAACATTGTTGCATTTATAATACTGAAGCAAAACTTCAAGTTACAATTACATACTGAAAATGCCTAAAAAGCACCAAAAAGCAATTCAAAAGCAAAATTCAAAGGCAAAAATGGGTCATCTGATAAAACTGTTAAGCAGCTCTTAGGGATCAGAGATACAAACGACTGTCCTGAAAAGATTAATTAAACAGAAGTCAACATTTCCCCTTTAGAAACTTTTCTAGTTGACTAAGCATGGCATAAGTTCACTTCTAGGGATGTTCCACCCAGTTTTGTTACAATGCATAATACATAATAAGCTGGTAACAATCAGAAAATTTGCTGTAATTGTAGCTGTAACAGACTAATTAGCTACTAGCTTTCAAAGGCTTCTTTTTCTGCTGGGCAGTAATTAGCTGATGTTTCACACTAAAAAAAATACTGTTTAACTTACCTTGTTTATTGCATGAAAACAATCCAGCAAAGTTAGATGAAAACTGCAAGTACCAAATGAAGCATCCCTGTAGTACAAGACGATCAAAACAGTTAAGTTTTCCCATTTAAATCTCTATTTCTCTATATTTCTCTAAAGCAACATTAAAAGATAAATAGAATTTCTAGTATTGCAAAATATTGTTGAACAATTACTTAATTTCCACCCTTGTATCTCATAATAACAACACAGAAAATACTCTAGTTATACCTTTTGTTAAATGTAACATGCTCAATGTACATGTCAACAAAGAACAGAAATACATGAAAAATAACAGAAACTCCCTATGGCAAAAACTGATGCATAAAGAATAATCACACTGTAACATACAATCTTAAAACATTTCTATCTGAAGTTCACTTCCAAAAACATCAAACTGTAATACACTGCAATTTTCTTCTTCAAATTCCATTTAAAGAAAAAAGACACTTCACAAATGCATTTTTTAATATATGTGAACAGTATCTTCTTGGAAAAACTGTCAAGATACACATTTGTATGGATATGCTAAAAGATTTATAAGACGCACAGAATAGTTAATGCTTAAACTTGAGAAATTGGTTCTCATCAAAACTCTTTCATCTACTTTTTTCCTAAATCTTCTTGATGCAAAAATAGCATGTTCTCGGTATATAACCATTACTAGACTCCATAAGCACAGTCAAATAAGCATTCTTCAGGAATACTTCAGTCAGGTAAAAAATAAACAATCAATATCAGATGATATTTTATCTTGTCAGAACAGCTACTTTTGAAAACCTGCAGCTCTTATCAGAATACAGGGAATCATTACGGCTACATTAAAGTAAAAAACAGACCATCTTCAAACTCAAACTAAAAGGAGGAAGAAGTTCTGAAGAACCTGAACATCTGCCTCTACACATTATTTCTATTCTTTTCTTCCTAATGAGTGTGAAGGTGAAAAAAAAAATCTGCAGGTGACAGTGATAACAGAACACAGTTCAAGTAAGTGGAAAGCATTCTCTGCATGCTGTTAACAAGTTTTCCTGTTGGTAATGATCAGAAGTATCAACTACCTTTCTGTTATTCTTCTGAAAGGCAAAGCTTTTTGCAGAGATGAAGATGAGAGAGCAATCTGAATTCAATAGCAAGTTCTGCTGAATTCAAGAAAATAGAAAAATTCCCAGATAGTTCAGCATATTGTATGTATTATACTGGAGACTAAACACGTTTTCAGAAGTCAGCTATCAGTAATTCTTGTTATATAAAATATATTTGCATTTTTTTTCAGTAGAGCTGTCAAAATGATCATCTGAGGATTTGGGCATGGTGTGTGATCTGAGTGAACAACTGCTATCTTAGCTATCCACATACATCTTTAGAATTTTTAGAAACACAGAGGTCTTTAAATAGGCCTTTTTATTTCTGGGAATATCCAAAAAGGAATTAAAAAGAGAAATGGAATGATGGAAGTATGAAAGTAAAGACAGGTACTACTACACACTTTTACTATGAAGAAGTAAAGGAAATTCAAATCATCAAAAGCCCAGCTCTTGGACAGGAGCTAGAAAACACAAACAAGCAAGGACTGAATTAATCATCAGCAACCAGATAGCAAACTTGCATTCTAAAAAGTTTTTTGGCCATTCTTTTCTGCATACTGAGGCAGCCAATGGAATGTTAGTTTGATCCAACTTTTAGGAACACTTCTTTGAAGAATTTATGAAGTTTTTTCTACACATGGTGGATCAACCTTATTTGGTAAATTAAGCTGTACAGCATACACCACAAAGAAAAAGCTAGGATTATATTCCCTCAGGGTCAAGCAATGACAAACCAGTGGTTTTATATATTTCCTCATTGGTAAAAATAAATACTTCAAAGTTATGCTAAATCACAAGAGGCTAGGTAGCATTCTTTAGGCACAAAACAGTATTTTTAGTTTACTTCATACATTTGCTAAGTGAAATAAAAATGAGTGTGAGAAGTATTGTAAGTCTTGTGTGATTACTGGAAGATATTTTGACTTTTAACTGTCAACTACTAGCATAAGAGCAATGTCAAGTAGAAAGCAATGTAGATCAAAAAGCTCAACAAAGAGTATATAGTATACAGTGTGGCTTCTTCACCTTTCGCATACACTTCAGAACCAGATGCCAAGCCCCCTGTTAAGTTTGCACTTAAAATCAAGCTGTGCCCTTTTAAACTATAGCAACAACAACAACAGAACAACAAAGCGAAACAGAAAAAAAAGTAGTATTGCTAAATGCTATATTCTTCTTCAAAATATCAAGCTACAGAAAGTTATAACACTACTATTTACCTGAAAGGAAGATATGAAACACTGCCAGCCAAAACAAGCTTGTATGCATCTTCTGGTGATTCTTTCAGATATATTATCTGTTTTTATGGAAAAAGAGGGAAAAACTATCTTAAGATTCACAGAAATAACTTAAAGTTACTTCTTTACTGCAGAAGACATAAGTATCACAGAGTTCAAAAACACTGTGAAAGACTGTTGTGAAGAGCAAAAGAATACAAATGTGCAACAATAAAATCAAGCAAAACAATAAAAAATATTCGTAAACCATGAACATATATTCTTAAGCAAAATGTATAGATTTGTCAAATTTCATTTATTTTAGACTAATGTGAAGATACTGGCAAACATATGAATTGTCTGTTCTACAAAAGAGTACATGTGCTCAGAAGATAAGATTAAAATAATAACTTGTAAATGTTTTGATTTTCCTATAGCAGTACATTTGCATTATTCTAAATCCTGGACTTCCTCCTTCATACTGGTGAAGCAGTGTTCAGTAATTAAATCCAGATGTCATAAAGGAAAAGTAATAATCCATAGTTCCAGAAGCAAAGTCCTAAGAATAAAATGAATACACTTGAAACACTGCAAATCAAACTTTTAGCTGTCAAAACCTCTCAAAAAAAAGATAAAAATCATGAATACCACCTAATGACATGAATATCGATGGCCTTCCCCCATGAAATACCTGATCACTCTTGTATATCCTCTAACAGTAAGGCCTACTTAGGAAATATTGCATAACTCTTTCATTATGCAAATCATGTCTTCCAGTAATCAAGAAATATCCCCTACGTGGCCAGGACAAAAGAACTGTTAATAACAAAGCAGTCATTATCAGGTTCAATAATTTCATGTTAATACTTCTTATTTAGAACTGCATTAACTAAGCATTAAAACACTTCAGGAAGTTACTGTTTCATTAAAGTTCCATAAATTTATTTACACCTCCTATATAAGTAAGCTTTTTTGTTACAGTTTATCTTTTATGTAGAAATCATCATGAGTACTAATTAAATACGTTATCTATGACTGGGATACAGGACTTGAAAATATTCCAAATAAGCTTGCAGATGACATTGAAGTGGAAGGAGCTGCTGAATCCCTCAAGGGTAGAGGGGCACCTTGCAGAGAGATTTTGCTAAATCTGAGGGCTGGACAATCACCAGCTGTAAGAAGTTTAAGAAGAGCAGGCGCTGGCTTCTGCAGCTGGGATAAGGAAATCTTAGATGTATGTTCAGACTGGAATGAGAAGTTGGAGAGCAGTCCCACATGAAAGGACCTGAAGGCTACGCCTGACGGCAAGTTGTACATGAGGCAGCAATGTGCCCTGGCAGCCTAAAGGTCCAAATGTACCTGGGGTGCACCAGGCCCAGTACTGCCAGCTGGCAAGGGGAGGGGCTGTCTGCTCTGTGCTGCACAGCCTCATCTCCAGCACTGGTGCCACAAAACAAGAAGCACACAAAAGTATTAGTGAATGTTCAGAGGAGGGCTATGAAGATGGCAAAGGGTTTCAGGGCAAGTGGTACAAGGAACCAGCTGAGGTCTCTGGGTGCGTTCAGCCCAGAGCTGGGCAGGCTGAGGGGAGGCCTGATGGCAGCTGCAGCCCCTCACAGGGAGCGCAGAGGCAGCATTGAGTTCTGTTCTCTGTGACAGAGACAGGGCCCGAGGGAACATGGAGCTGTGTGAGGGGAGGGCAGCTGGGAGTTAGGAACAGTTCTGCATCTGCATGGAACAGGCTGCCCAGGACAGTGGGCACAGCCCCTGGCTGCTAGAGTTCAAGGAGCGTTTGGACATCGGCCCCATATGTAGGGCTTAGATTTTGGGTACTGCTGGGATGAGCCATGGGCTGGACTCAGTAGTCCTCATGGGTTCTTTCCAATTCAGGAAGGATATCCTATGACGTTATTATTTGAATTACTCACAAAAACGTACATTATTTTCACTCTCATTTGGCTTTTTTTTTTTTTTTTTTTTTTTTTTAAAGTTGGCATCGCCATACAGATTTCATTCTTTTTGCTGCTGCAAAATCAGTTTGAACAAATGGTCTAATTTGTGTTGGTAATATCTTCTCCACACACACACACACGCACATACACAAGCATTCCTGAGAGTTGGAATGGGAGGTAGAAGCGATATTGAAAAAAAAAAAAAAAAAAAAAAAAAAAAAAAAAAAAACCAAACAAACTTGAAACATATCTTCAACAGACAGCTAAAATACAAATGGCAACAGGTGACCTTTCTTGTTTCTCCTCTGATTAGATAATGCTAAGTATTTTCTGGGCATTCTTCCTATGCAATTAGCAAAACCAAAGGAAAGAAAACAAAAAAAACAAACAAAAAAAACCCACACAAGTGTTTTGTTTAAATAATCTACTGTAGTAACGAAAACTGCATTTTTTCTGTGTTTTCACTGAAGTGGTGTAAGTGAAATTTATATTTCAACTTGCAAGCATATACCTAGAATTAAAAAAAGACTTAAAAATTTAGATAGGTAGGTAGATCACTTAAGACTTAAAACTCCTCAGTTGCTTTCTATTCTGCAGGCATACGTTATACATAATTCACTGCCTGAAATAGATACAATGATCATGTTAAAAAGAATTCCAAGTTGTATGTTTTGATACAGTCATATTTAATGTCTTGGAGCAAAATGAAAACAGAGTTCCAGCTTCTATATGAACAAAGCACCGCTGGCTTATCAGAGAAAAAGTGCTGCCCCAGAAAAACTAATAAACCAGAGACATAACATGGCACTAACAGAAAGAACTGTAATTAAACAGCAGTTTGTACCCAGAAATGCATCACTCTGCAAAAAGCAGTGATTCAGTGCTGCCAGGCTGGATAATAGAGAGCAATACTTGTACAATAGGCAAACAGAAAGGCAGCTAACTTTAGCTAATCCTTTAAGCACCTGTAGCTCACAAAGGAAAAGGATTCCTCTCACATTTCAGTCAAGCTTTTACCGTCTTCTTGAATAATACAGGCTTCAGCACAAAAGCATGTTTGCAAATGTAACAGCAGCAAAAGGAAGTTTTTATTGCCCTAATGGATATGTTACAATAAATTAAGCCTAGATAACACCACATGATATTGAAACAGGTTAGTTCTTAATTCTGAAATGACATTACTAATGAAGAAACACATCCAAATGGATATTCCTTGACATAATTACATGAACATTCACCACAGACAAGCACATTTAAGAAAGCCAATGTGATTTTCTAATGAAAAATTCTGAGTACTAGAATATCTACCATCACTCAGTACATATAGAAAAAAAAAAAAAAACCACACACACTGCAAGGAGATGGGTTTTTTTAGTGTGCATATGAAACAATATATAGTACATTCACTGAAGGAAGCCCTTTGATAGAGTCAGATCTCTTAAAATTTCTGGAACAAAAGCAGATTGTGGTACATTCTGGCTGTGATAGCACACGTAAGACGTGATGCGTGGAACAGTTTCAGAAACAACAGTGGATGAAACTGCTGGATGGAATTCTTGGTGAAAAGCAGTTTACAAAAACTTCAGGTTAGTAGGAGGATATCTGGGCAGGTGCAATAAAATGGCGTATTTCAAAACAAAGAATGGCAATTCAATCTTTACTGTAAATGGGAAATACTACAAATTGAAACTTCATTCATAAGGAAAGTATCCCAGCAGTAAGACAACACAAGAAGCAGAAGAACAACAGAAGCAGAAACAAGATTTTTACTGGCAGTTTAAGACCACAAAAGAATCCCAGCAGGAAATCTTGGATGCGTGGAAGTCCGGATCAAAGATGAATCTCTGACTGGATTCAGGTTGCTAGTGGACAAGGTTCCCAACATATGTAGGTTCTTCTGAAAGCAATGTTTTCTATTATTTCCATGGAAATTATAACAGATCCAAAGAGCACAATAACACAATTTGATACAGCAAATTCTCATCTACAGAACTCCTTTTTTCAACAGTCACTACCATTAGTGATGCATTTTCATCAGCAGTGAACAAGAACTGCATTCCACACCTGCAGAAATCTATATCAGTACTATCACTTATTGTCATTACTGAAACACACCACCCATTGTCTCACTGTGCTCACATCCACTGTTTGGTCTTCTTGTTCAACAAGCATCAATGAATGTCAATAGGTGCTATTTTTATAGCATGGGGAAATTCAATGGCACCCCTTTGCTTCACATGCACTTCCACATCAGATGCCATTCTGTCAGATTGCCCCTCTGCTGCCATCTGTCACATGGCAATGAAACGTAATGAAATGGTGGGAAAGTTAAACTTCTACTGCCATAATATTAACATTCACCTCCGACACTGTGAGCCAACATAATCAAACAGGAAACATTAATTTTGGAGCAGTCTTCATAGAAAGTGACTATAGGTAGGACTAAAGAAGTGAGAGATGGAGCTACCAAGCACAGGGAAGCAGCAGACATCAAAGCAGCAGAAGCCACATCTGTGTTAGGATGTGCGTGAACTAGCATAAATGCATCTGTAGACTGACAGCTGGCAACAAAGTGCTGACATTTGTACTGCAGACTTCCGGAATTTTATTCATTTATTTATTTTAACTTCATGCTAGTCCTACTCTGATCCTATGGACTGGACATTCATTAGCTGTTGGGATTGCTCATAGACTGCTCTATGAAGTGAACCAAAATGCACTTACCAAGGGTTTAAGGATACACTTCAAACCACACATTCCTTATACAAACCTAAACTTTACTAGACACGCTGAGAAATACCTCATAGTTCAAGGTCAGTGACAGCTACTTTTTCTGACTGGGAGGAGGTCACTAAAACCTTAAAGGCGAATTATTTCACTGGAATTATGTCAAAGGCAGTAAATTAGAGAAGAATTAGAAGTAATTAGAGTGACCTTGAGCAGACAGGATTGTTTGAAGTCAGAAGAGTTTTAGAAGGCACTTAGCAGAACTGAAGTTTCAGAAAAAGATGAAAATGTGAATGTTGAACTGACAAATACGAGAACAAAGATATTTATTGATACGTTTGTAAACTGATGAAGTGTGTACAAGGGGGAGGACATGAAATGGGAAAAGACATGCCTCTAGAAATATACAACACTTAAAACCAGTTTGACTACATGCTGGATCTAAACTTGGCTACATACATTTCCGCAGGATTACAGAAATTTTCATACACAAAGCTGTTTTTTGAAGCTAATGCCTATAAAGCAACCACCATATTCAAGAGAAAGATGTGCGAGTATAAATTTTAAGCAATTAAATTACCTGTTGTATAGTAGAAACTAATGTTTTCTGGATACTTTCATGTATTATTGTACATACAAACAGAGAAAAGCTTATTCAAAGTTTACAATCATATCTCAAGGGGCTCTCTTGTTTAGGCCAAACATTCAAAAAAAGCAGCTTTTTAAAAGAAACTTGAAAATTATGCTTGGTGAAGATCAGAAAGAAAGCATGCAAAAGTACAGTTGCATTGGTTTTAACATTTTCCTACAATCTCATGCAAGTGCAGACGCATGTACATACATGCCTACATACACGCACACACAAAGACTTAAAGCCTTTACAAATCCTCTTCTTAAATATATTCAAGAAAATTATTATAATAAAGAACTGACATCTTTCACAATAACGTTTTTTCATTCATAATCATTTATGTACTACTACTTTAGAAATTCATTTTCTTATGCACACAAAAAATTAAATCCTACAGAACCTCAAAATACAGCCAGAAATTTGCCATTGAGCTTGAACCATTAACATTGCTCTAATCATCCTTTTCATTTAGGACATCTGTTTCTAATTAAAGGACTGGTTGTAGCTCTGTGAATGGTCAAGAACCATCCGAGCATTGCATACTCTCAAGCACTGCTCCTGCCAATTCTGCTATGTAGTCCAACAGCCATTAGAATGTTCGTTCAATGAAATGAAAAAGCTCGTAGGACTAGGCTACTGAACACACAAGATTCGATTACTGTGAGAACTCTTATCTGATTTATACTACTATTTTCAAACCAGTTCTATTTTAAACAGGCCTTCTAGATCAGTGTTGCACCTACAGAAACACTATTCACATTAGGATGAAAAGTACTGCCAGTAGAAAAGAGGCTTCTTAATCCCCAGAACACCAAATTTTGGTATTCTAAACATGAGTTACCATGTGAAAGAGTAATACTGCACCCAAGGCAGAATACATTTGGTAATAGATACCTGATATACTTTGTTGCTTTTTAGGGAAAATAAAGCTATTTAAATAAGCTACACTATTAGAAATCCTATTAACTCAAGTCTGCAAACAGCCTTTTAAATTATGTTCATGATGTGCTTAATAACCAACTTTATCCTCCTGATCAGCCCTTAAGTGAAATACCTACTTAAGTTTGCTGCCCTCACCACACATTTTACCCCACTGACTTAAAAAGGAAGACAACAATGATAAGATTCAAATTCAACTCCTTACAAGTGTATTTTATGTGATACAACGTCACATAAAACATCACTCACTTAATATAATCTGAACCACTGTAAACTACAAAAAAATACAAATCACCCAATTCATAACAAACACTGTTACTGCTGTGTGACCGAACATAACCGAAAGCTGGCACACATGCATAATTTTACTATAAAAGTATCAAATATGTTATTAAAACCTAAACTGAACATACTAGACAGTTAATACATTAAACTTTCTAGCAATATTTCATAGAAGAAAAGGTTACACACAAATTAAAAAATAAATACATTAGAATACTCCTGTATGAAGGTGTACTGTACTAAAAAAATGCCCATGTAGCCAACTACCCTTTTATTAGCATAAACACAGCTGTCAAGTAGATAGAAACCTCCAATCATTTTTAAAACAGGCTGAGAGGGGCACATAAAGCCCTTCTAGCTGGAAACATCAGTACTTCACACCAGCTAAGAAAGTAAGCCAATACTACTATAGCAATGAATCCCCTGAGAGCAACACTATGCAGAAATGCAGTCTGGAAAGAACACAGTAAGGAAGAACCTACTAGAAAAATCAAGAAAAACTGTTATTACAAAAACTCATCATGATTTCCAAAATATTATTCAGATGAGGTAAGTTTTTAGAGATCTTGAACACAGAAAAAGACTTGAGGCAACTTTTGCTTGTCTCAAATACCAGTACTTCTTTGTTCATCTTCTCTCTGCCTTTCAATTGACAAACATAAGCTTTCTTCACCAAAATGTAGCTGAGAGTGAACACAGTTTACCCACCTATAATTTGAGCACTGTATTTGTTACCCATTTACTACCACTCAGCTGGGACCACTAAACAGATTTACCTCCTTTTCCATGTCTTAGCCAGAGATAATTTTTCAAGTTTCACAGTAAAAGCACAACACCTCAACATTATGTAGGCTGGTGTTAACTGCTTCTACAACTTCCATTTCTTACCCCATGTTAGGCCCACAGTTAGGAAGACCACCATCAAACCGGAAAGGCAAAAACAGTACTATGGATCAGAATGGATGAAGGAAACACTGCTTACCCTGAAGAAAGAAGATCAGAAAATAGACAAAGCACAGAGATGAGTCCTGGAGAAGGTGACCTGAATTACAGCAGTTCATGGGGCAGTACCCCCAGAGGGTCGCCCTCCAAGTACATAATTAGTGCCAGGCCTGAGAAAAGAAAGACTGTTACTAAGTTAACGCAGTTAAGGGGACAGGGGGGAATTGGGTGATCAGTGCACAGAGTAGTACATTTTCTTTCTTAATATAGAAGGGGCAATGGTGGAAGAAGCAGACTTTCCTCACCCACAGCCAAGTCCTGGCGAAAATCAAGAGAAGCCACTGTAGATATCAACTCAGAAGATCACTGCTGCTTTGGTAGAGTGGTAAGGCCTGAACAGCGCAGACAGCTTACAAGGAAAAGCAGTTTTTCTTTAGAAGGTGAAGAACAAATGTTTTTTCCCCCTCCCATCTTTCCCCTCATCCTATCCACCCCAAATAATTTGTGGCCATTCAACTCCAACTAACCAAATGTGGCTATGCTTTGTGTGGCTGAATGTATACATGGAATATTATTCCCATTATGCAACATATCATACATAAAAATTAAACAAAATACAAAAATATGAAGGCTACTCCAAAAGTAATGCCTCCAATTGGATTATGTTGGCCCACAATGTTGGAGGCAGATGGTGGTACGGCAGTAGAGGCTGAAGCTTTCACCAATTTTTCATTACATTTTGTCACCAGGCAGCAGAGGCAAGTCTGGCAAAATGGCACGTGACACAGAAATGCATATGAAGCAAAGGGGTGTCACTGAATTCCTCCAGGGAGAAAAAAATAATACCCACTGACATTCACTGACACTTGCTGAATGTTTAAGGAGACCAAACAGTGGATGTGAGCACAGAGAGCTGGTAGGTGGTATGTCCCAGCAGTGGCAACAGCCACAGTCTAGACAGCCATGCACAGATGTGCTCATCCATGCAAATCAGCAGGTTACAACCAAGGAACTGTGTAAGGAGCTGAATATTAAGCTTCAATACACTGGAAATAATGGTGACAGAGTTGAAATACTGCCAAGTTTGGACCAGGTGGTTCCCACGAATGCTCACACAGGAACAGAAATAATACTGTATGCAAGTCTCTCAGGACCTATTTAACCAATACGAGACTGAAAGTGACAGTTTCCAGGACTGGCATCATTACTGGTGACAAGAAGTAGTATCCCCACTGCAAGCTACAGTGAAAACAGCAGCCCATACAGTAATGCAGTGGCTTTCCAGGGAATGAATTTCCCACTCAAGAAAAGGTTCAAGATGAAGTCCTCAGCAGACAAAGTGATGTGCACTATCCTTTGGGATATAGGAAGGGGCCATCCTTCTGGATTTCCTGGAACCTGGACAAACCAGTAACTCTGAGACACCGACTAAGCTGAAGGCTCAAAATTCCACAGAAGAAGACACGATCATGCTAGGCCCATATTGGTATGAAGACCATGGAGCACACTGCTAGTCTTGACTAGACTGCCCTAACATATACTCAGTGGATGTTCCTGATTTGGCACCTTCTGATTTCCATCTGTTTGGGACAATGAAAGTTGGACTGTATAGGCAACTATATTGAAAAAATACGTTTTGTAGCTGAGAATTTGTGCTATCAAATAGTGTTGTGCTCTTTCAATCTGTTGTAGTTTCCACAGAAAGAAATAGGAGGCATTACTTTTAGAGTGACCTACATAGATGAAAGATGAACAATATGAACTAAGGTGAACTAAGATCTAAACTGTTAATATTTACACTGAAATATCCTAGAAGCTACATATATAACAGTGTACTGGAAACTCTGTTCTTCGTCTGTAAGTCCTTGTTACATTGAAGAGCCCTGTAGCTTGAGTTAGGCTGTGCTGTCACATCGAAGTACACCTGGAAAGAAGCAGCAGATACAGGAGGGAAAAGAAATAAGCATGTAGTCTGGATGACCCCTTCAGAAACTATTTCCACTAAAGGAAAGAAAGACAAGTTAGATGAAGATGGGAGATGTGGGAACATTATAAAACACCAACTATGAGGAAGAGACTGGGAACAGACTTTGCTTGTGAACTGGAACACTAACAACTGCCCTTTCACTTCACCACAGTTAATGAAGATCTTTGTCATTGCAATATTTGTCAAAATGAGCACATATCTGCACAGTTAATATACACATACATACGTATTTAAACAAAAGATGCTGAATGGTAAATCATGCCAACATACTGCAATTCCTATAAACAGAAGTTAAATAACTCTGTTTAAGAATTCTAACTTCAGGTTGATGAGCCTTTAAAAGACAGACTTTCAAGTTGCTAGTATAAAAATACTGAAAGCTTATGAAGACATGCAAGTAGACACAGCTACATACAGTTCATTATAGCTTTAATGCACTTATGTGTTTAAAAATAAAAATAAATAAAAAAAAAAAAGAGTATAAAAGACAAACAAACTTACTCCATCTGTGCTTTTCTTAAGTGCTCGCAGACAGTTATTCCAAACAAGTAGGAATTCCTGAAGAACTTCTATCCAAAACTATGCATAGGCCATCAAAGGCCTTATAACACACACAGTTTTCATGACTCACTATGCGCTCACTATTTCCCCATTCTATTTCCTTGCTCTTCCCACCCAGACTCCCCCAGTATGACGCAAGGCCACACAGCTCCTTGATCTAAGGAGATCAGCTGAAGCGGAACCCACCATTAAGCTTTTTTTTTTTTTAAAAAAAAAAAAAGAGATTGAACTTGAAAAAATATTCAAACCATAGAAGACAAAATATGGAATGGCAATCTATCTATCAATCTATCACTTCTACAATATGGGATAAGAAATAAAATGATCCAATTCAGCATTACCACACGGTATATATCCTTCTTCGTCAAAAAGCTATGCACTCTGAATTGAAGTAGTAGCTGGATGCTTAAGCCTATGTTTAAAATAAATATGACCTTAATATGCTTCCTCCCAGTCAGGAATTACACTTATGCACATACATTCATTAGACATTCTGTGCAGATCTTAAGCCATTGGATGCTTCACAGAAAGCAAGAACATGGAATATGTATGTCTGAACACTTCAGCACTGTTTGTTGTAATTAAGCCTGCCTCTTCATGAAAGATCATCAAAGTGTACCAGGGAAAAAAAGTAAGCCTCAGGGGCACGGTTTGTGATCTTCCTTCATGGGAATCCCTCCCACACCAATCTGGGTAGACATTATATCTCACTTATAGAAAAAGTGACACAGGATCCAGCTAGAGTTACCTCACCATCTCTGATTCATAATTATCCAAACAACAAGCCTACCTACCCGCAAGGAAAGGATTCCTTCTGACTGCACACTGTTAATGTGACATGGCAAGCCTTATGGATGACGACCTCACAGAAGATACTTGTTAGGACTGTTTTGATTTTTTTTTTGTAAACTTTTTAATAGTCAATAAATTTTCTATATAGCAGATTCTGCTCAAAATGTCAAGTGCTGGGCTGCACATATCACACATATTCAGAATGAAATTTTAGGAAAAAACAAATACATTCCAGCTAACAGCTGATAGATGAAATCATTCCACTCATGCTTTCTAGACCTGTAATGCAATTAGAAGAAGTTTTCCTAAAATTGGAAGAAGCTTTACTAGCTCTTCACCTAGTGTAACATCTTAACAGCAAACAAGTTCAGTAACTCACGTTGCCAGTTTCTTAAGAATACAAAGAGCAGCAGTAACATCCGTAAGGCTCCTGTTTTTCAGATAGCAGAAGTGGCAGACTTTCAAGTTAAGTTCTTTATTCATAATGATTACTGTAGAAAACAGATAATAAAGAAAACCTGGGAAGCAACAAAATAGGACTTGCAATGAAGTAGGGAAGCAGCAAGAAGAAGACTGTCAGCATGGTTTAATACCGTATACCTGCAGAGCTGGTAAACCAGAATGACCTAAGGCTAGATGAGCTCTGATCCTTCAAATTTTCAACATCAAAAACACATTCACCACTTTGTCTCAAAAGCAAATAAACAAGAAGGAGAGAGTGTTACAATCAAGCCATATTACAAATCAAAACAGAACAGAACAAAGTTCATCACATATTTCGTAATTAAGCTGTTTGTGCTTTATTCCTCAGCAACAGTTTCGTGCAGCAAGTACTGATTCTTTCAGATGTCGCTGCAATGGAAAGCCAGCAATGTTTTCCCATTTTTGCAGCCAAGGACCTGACTCAGCACATCTGCAGCCACTTGCTACATTCCCAGTCTTTTATACTGGCTCTACTACACAGTCTTATGCCTTCTAATAGGTTAACCAAAAGGATCATCTCATGGTAAAAAAAGAAGAAAGTGGGAAGAAAAGACATATTTAAATGTGTTTGCAAAAGGAATTGATATACTGTACTTTGTCCAAGACAATATTTGTGGAAAAAAAGGAAAAAAAAAAATCAGTCTTTTTTTTCTAAATGAAAAGATGCGTACATTTTCTGAAATTCAAAATGCTATGACAAATAACGAAACTCAAAATTTTTTTTCAGAGGTGACTTGTTGCTTTCTTTTCCTTATAGGAGCACAGATCGTATTGTAAGAAAAACAAAACAAAACAAAACAAATCCATCAGTACACCTGCTGGACTTTAAAAATTCTAATAGAAGGCAGCACCTTACTGTAAGATACATTAGTAACAATATTGTCCAAGAGAAAACAAGTATTTTTATCTTGCTGTTTTAAAAAGTGAGTATGAAAGAACGAACACATTTAACTTCTTATGCAATAGTAAAAATTTTAATACTTACTGCGTAGGAGCCTATGAGAAACGCAGCATTTGCTTGCTTTTTTCGATCAAAGCCAGTATAATGAATTATTTTCTTCTTTATCAATGAAAATGACTGTATCAAGAAATGAAGAATATTATAATTCTGCTGTTTAAATGTTTCATGTCTCCTCTTCTAAAATTAGAAGAATGCAAGGCTCAGTTCATTTACTTTCAACCATTTGTATTGACAAGACAGAATACATTGAAGACAAATCCCTCAGAAGCTTCAGAAGAGTCTACTGTATCTCCACCTAGATTATTCCAAGATTTTTCACGGTATCTAACCTAAATAATTTTACAAAATTACACTAACTTACACAGATTACATGATTTTTTCTTTTTCTCCTTGAATGTGTTTAATATTTCTGACTTCAAGTCCCATGCAATAGATATCTATCTATGTGAAGTAAATACATAACATGGCAGTAAATATATTACATTCTCAAAACCATCACAGATAAGTTAAAGTCCCAACAGCACTAAAAACATAGTTGAGGTGTTTTTTGAAAAAAAATCTTGATACTAAGATTTCTACTAATAGTTGCTTCTAAAATATCTCTGGATCTGGAAAATATAGGCTTAAATAAAAAAATTTTGAAAACCTTTTTAATTCTTATGAGTTACAACGTCTTAAAATTTCATCTAAGTGCTTTGCATATTGTTTATCTGATTATCTTAGGAAGAAGGTGGAATAGCAATGCCAATAGGAAGGACACTTATCTCTATAATGGCAGCAAAAACTACCCCCTACACTATAAAGGCAGCAACTCTTCACCGCAGTGGCCCCGGGCAAGCACCCAGTCCTCAGCAACAACCAAACCATCAGTGCACTGTTAACACTGTGTAGGCTGAAAGCAAGGCATAAGTGTTGACTCAAGTGATAGCAAATAACCGCATATATTTTGACACACCGGATGAACACGGTGCTCTGAACGGACAGTAATACGCAGGTGTGCTTTCCAGTTCAATATAGGAATTTGAAAATAGGTTTCAAGATTGAAAAAAAAAAAATTGGTTTATGTTTGCAACATAATTTTCAGCTGATATAAACACCCCACCTGCAAATTTTCAGATTGAATGCATAGAGTTGCAATCAGATATTCAGCTAAAAAATCTGATCACATCTCTTTGCCAGACTTTTATACGCTTTCCTTTATAAGAAGAATATCCTTTGCTTCACAACCATACCTTCATACCTCATATCATCACTTTTTGGCAGTGCACATATTTGTGAACAATTGTGAATGATTACTGAATTATTACCAGAAGAGCAAAATTTAATCAAAAATCTCTGATGAACACCTCGTGAGCTCACTAAGAATTGCAACCACTGTCATCAAACCAGACTGATCCAACAATCACAATAAGGGTCACACATCCCATCAGTTTTATTATTTTGTTCCACTGCTTTTTTGATGTTTTAAGAAAAAAATTAAAAATTAAAATTTTTGTTACTTATAAATAAACGATACTGTAGGCATTACTTTCAGAGCAAGTTATTTATATGCAGCCCAAGACAATTTCTCTGTACTTAATGCAGTCCAGGCAAGCCAAAGTCTAAGACATCCATGCTGTGAACAGAAGAGAATCTTGTCTCAGGTAAACCTTATCTCTATAGTGACAATATGAAATGGATTTATGAAAACTGATGCCAGTGACAGACACTAATACCCTCTGCAAAACAAAATAAAACAAAAACAAACAAACAAAAAAGAACAAAACCACACTTCAACTTTCTTAAACTACTATGCTCTGCATGCTTTCCAATTTTCATAGTTCAATAGTCACAGCTTTTAAGATCTAAGCAGTTTTGAAAAGGCAAACTGTGTTCACATTAACGCTAATGAGATTTTTATCTGCCTAACAGGTTTTATAGTTCAACTTCTTGAGTTAGAGGTCAACTAACTTGAAGTCATTGATTTCATCAATACAGGAACTCACTATTTTAAAGACACTGTTTTCTATAAAGAATTATCTGAATTACTAAGCACCCCATGACAACAGCGTGTGCATGACAACTCTTCTCTAGGCCACAAATCAAATATCAAAAATCAAATACTGTTTCTTACAGAAGAGGTGTCAGTACCAGTAGAGGAATATAAATTTAAAAAAAAATCCACCATTACAAATCTAACTGAGTCTGTACTCATTCAGCAACTCATCTTCTAGGAGCTTAATATTAGTCACTGCCACGAGAGCAAATTTTAAAGGCAAGTGGCTTTTCTCCTTCCTAAATGCAAGTAAAGGAACTTTGCATACATTTTCAAAACTTAGCCTTATTAGGAATACATGAAAGCACCTTAACAAAAGAAACTTCTGGCCCATTTGCTTCTGTTCTTTACAAAGACGTGAAAATTGAATACTAAAACAAGCATTACCTTTAATTTCTTGTTTAGTTTGCAGCAGTATTTGTAGACCATTGCCAGATTTAGTGGTCCAAAATCTCTATAGAAGCTAGTAAGAGAAAGGGTAAAAACATTTATTTATTTATTTTAATTCAGATAGTTTAAGCTAGATGCACAAAGTAAGAAGTAGTAATATACATATGAATCATTCTGAGCACGTAAAAGTCTTCTTACATATGTACTATTTTAACTGGAACAATAGCTGTTTCATGTTTTCCACACACCATCACACAAGGTAGAATACTCAAGATTTGAAAAATTCAATCACTCCGTGACACCAGTCTAGAAACCCTGTTTTAAAAGCAACCCAAATGCCTGGCTTCAAAAGAAGGCAATGAAAAGTAATTTAAATATTTTGGGAATATGTTTGTCTAGATATACCTATTGTTCTTGTACATTTTATGGTAAATTACCTCAATTAATTGAAGATACAGTATGCACTACTGCTAAAGAAAAGCAAACACAGAGAATAAATATTCATCAGCCCTTTTAAAAACAGTATGTTTTTGGTTAAAAACACTTCAAGAATTAATAGCATTCCAGATTGCATACAAAGACATATGCTGCTCACTACCCAGCTCATAAAAGCTTGAGTCAGTTTTGTCAGCTTTTTCACTAATTCCAGGAAGTTTAGACTCTCCACTTAATACTTTGGTGACTAAAGACATCCCTTTCTGCTCAATGGCTGAATGTAGATTTAGGAGTATACGTTGCTGCAACATGTTCCAGTGTCTTCTAACAACCTGGGGTATAATGAAAGCTCTGAAAAGATTTTTAAGAAATCCTGATGGGAAGCAAAGAAACCATTCTAAGCCTTATAAATAATTATGGCGAGTAAGTCTGAGTCTGACAGACACATATTATTAGCTCTGTAATGGGAATAGTATGTTTCCCTCAGCTACATTTAAACACAGGACATCAATTAGACTGGTTTCTCATTTTTGTCATTCTGACTGATTTATGGTAATAATTGTAAAAAAAAAAAGAGAAAAAAGAGAAAGAGAAAAAGGAAAGAAAAAAGAAACATAAAAAGGAAACAAAAAAGGAAGAAACAAAAAAAAAAAGGAAGAAACAAAAAAGGAAGAAAAAAAAGGAAAAAGAAAGTCTATACTTACTTTGCATACACAAGTTCATTGTCTACGCAGAAATAATGGGTATCTGCAGCTCCACTCTTTGGTTTTTGGCAGAGAATTGCGAAAAAAAGGCGATCTGAAAGGCAGGAAAACACAGCTTTCACAAACACCCTATTTTTCTGCAGCACGCCCGCCGGCAGTACAACAGCTTCCTCCTGCCTCGTCAGGTGGCAGCGACACGGCTCCGAGCTCGCAGCCCTCCATAGACCGCCAGTGCCGGACACGGACAGCAGGGCTGGACCGGCTCCTCTTCCAGGTAACGCAGGCCAGGCCGCACCGGGGCCCTCTGAGCATGGCAGCCGCCAGCTGCAGCCTAAGCGCGCGGCACCGACGTTAAACCGAGCCGCAAAATGTCTCGAACCGAGCTGGGGCGCGGCGTTTCCAAGAGGAGCGCCAGAGCCTAGCCGGCCCCCGCCATTCATCCTGCTGGGGACACCCGGAGCCTACGCTGTTTTGGTGCTCCTTGCTGAACTAGTTAAGGCCACTCTCGGTATTCACATTGAAATAAAACAAAACACCAAAACAAAACTCTCTCGAAGGGCAGCTGCAGCCGCAGTGAACTTTAAACACGAACTGTGCTGTGGCAGTAAATTGCTGCACCTTTAGTTACTGATGAATAAAAACAGGCCTTGCAACAGCACAGCCATACTTCTGTTTTTGCTGCTGGGGAGGAAAAAGGAAAAAAAATGCATATATTTATTTATTATATATATTAATACATATGGGAAGCAAAATTCAAAACCTAAAAGATTGTTTTGCACTAGTCTCCTAGAATGAATACATTTACTTAAATATCTGAACATCACCTATGGATAAGCACAGAAGCATATGTAAAGATCAATATCTCCTCTTCCTGAGAGCAGAAAAAAATCACTTCTGTTTCAAACGAAAATGATTAGCACTTAGGAGTCATTACTTGCACGTTACAGAGGAAAAGACAGGGAGCCCCAGAAAAGCATTTGGGACAAAACATCAGGGAGGAGGGAGCCATAGCTCCGTGTCCCTCTCCCCGCCACAGATTTCCTTCTCTTGCTCTGTGCAGCTAGGTCTATCATCATCAGAGGCTGCAGAAGGTATACTTGCTCATTCAAAGGAGAAGGGGGAAAAAAAAGGGGGGGGGGGGGGGAAGGGGGGAGGACAGGCTGCTTTGCTAGTTTACTCCCCTCTTCCCTGAAAACGAGCACTAATGTCCATACAGAAAAGGACTGACCACATACAAAGAAGCAAAACTGAGAATGGATAAGATATAATATCTAGGGATTGTGTTTAAACTGGTGTTGCTAGATGAAATCCATGTCAAACTACAGCCCTGAGCTATGATTTCACACTGCTTCTAAAGTGATGTAACAGCTAGCTACCACGAAGTTTATTATAAGGCAAAGTTTCCTGTTGGGTTAGATGGCTGGACACGCCCACAGTGGGCTAGCAGTGTCCAAACACATCCAGTATTCCCACCCCCAGTGGCACCTACTCTTTACACTCACTGTTTTTGACTAGGACTGAGCCCTCAGTGCACTCAAACAACACACACACCAAGGTCTAGACAAAATGGCTGCAGTGCTTAGGCTGGCATGCCACCTTCTTGCATGCCAACTTGTTCACATAAATTGTACATCACTTTTGAAAATATGAAAGCTCTACAGAAGAAGTAATCCCAAATCCTTAAATACTAGAGAAGGAGCCAAAAAAAAAAAAAAAAACCAAAAAAAAAAAAAAAACCAAAGAAATACATTTTCATAGGTCCAAAAACTAAAAATAATGTAGCATTTTATTCAAAGAAATGACTTGGGAGTATATGAATCACTTGCTTCCTCAGTGCACCAGCTTTTACTGAAAATTTTCTGCAGCTTTGCAAAAAGGTCCAACAAAAATAAGAATTCATCTCCTGAGTGAATAGAGAACATGTGGCCTTTTGAATAGCTGTTGGCATTCAATTCCACATTGGTATCTTTAGATTGCATTAATTGATGCCATTCTAAAACACCTGAAAGAATTTAGCAAGGAGCTCAAGCTTAATAACTGTAGAATCACCTCACAGTAAGAGCTGCATATGTCAAATGCCAACATCCTGACAAGCTGTCCTTTCCAGCACCCTACTAACAATTGCTCTCCATTATGTGAACAGCAGGCTCCATCTTTTTGAAAATGTTTCCTACGAAGAGATTTTAGTAATAAGCTGTGCAGAGCAGTCTTTTCCCATAAGCCTATCTGCCTTTCTGGCAGCCTGATAGGATACAAATGGTAACCGCTCACTACATCTATTTTTTATATTTTTTTTTTACAAATGTATTTCCAGTTCTGTTTACAGCTACAGCGTTACCAAAGATTAGAGTGTTAATTTTTGAACATGAGTAACCAACGCTGTGAAACAAGGATTCCTCCACTACGGATCCAACTGCAGGACTGGTGTCTACACATGAAATACACTGGAACACTGATAAATGCACTTCAGTAGGACTCCACAACAGCTTGGGCTACAGAAGCAAAACTTCCACTGCACTCTTTGTTAACTTTAGCTTTTTAGTACTTCATTTACATATAATCTAATTTAGTACTTCCAGATTCTCACAAATTTCTGATAAAAGGTAATCATAAAATTATCATAAACTAGAGCAGATCCTTCTAATCATCTCTCAGAAGAATAAGAGCAGAGCTTACTGCCTTGCAGTCTGCATCTGCACTGCAATTAGAACATATGACTGCAGTACATTAGACGTACTTCAGTTATGCTTAATTTTGTTTGCTTCAAATAACAAATCAGTTAAAATACAGAAACATGGACAGTTGCTGGGAATTAATTTTAGTAAGCTACTGATGTACAACAAAATAAGTCCGCAGACCCCACCTGAGAGTTGTGATCTCACAGCTTTGCTACTACAAGTACTGAACTAGTGAGATTAAAGCTACAACAAACATCTTTGTTTACAAAAGCCATAATAATCACACATCTGATTCTGTATGATATGCACACAGAAAGAAAAACATTTTGCTTATTTTTCTGCTCTACAGTGCTCCATGGAAGCCTAGGTATAGAACACTAAGAGCTATCATTTCACAATTGTGTTCACTGGAAAACAGAGACAACAAAATCTCCTTGCTTTACCTCAGTGAGCCTGATGCTTCTATGGGTCCACTGTGAAGGCCTTGAAGAAAGCAATTTCAATAACTCAGGAGGCATCTAAACACCAATCAGGCACTCGCTACAGGTAGGACAAGTCTGCATACAAGCAGCAAAGATTATTTCACCGAAAGAAAAACTCAGCACTGCTATTGTTAACCAGATGCCTCAGATGAGAAATTCGAGTAGACTGACAGTATTACAAAATACAGTGTCAGCTTGTTTTGAATTATAAGGAATGAAAATAGAGACTTATTTACTATTCTAACAGAACTGCATTTCTAAAGCCAGGGTTAATGCATGGTATTTTGTTACATTAAGAACTCCAAAATAGGAGAAAGACACAAGAGAGAACAAAAAGATAAATTGTGTTGCAATATTAAGATGAGAAGTAAAATTGTATGGTATTTTCCTGTTAGTCATCTTATCCTTGAAAACATTCATTCACTCATCTTTACAAATACGATTCGTATTTAAGTGATAATACAGTTGACAATAACAACAATAGCTTGGCCTTCTGAAAGAGGAAATGAAGGCACACTAAAAAGTTAAGGAAATTTTTATTTACCATGAAAAAAATATTTTCAGGGCACATCATGATTGATGATTGATGTGTTACTTTACTTAAACAAAGTCCTTGATCTTAGCTGTTCTCGTCCAGTTTATAAGACTACATTACAAGTGTTCACATGACGTCAGCACTGGCTTAGATATTAAAAGTTTTACACTTGGCTTTAAAAATCTTTATTTTGAGACAGACCGATGAAGTCATATTGACAAAAGATTAAATACAACTTTTGTACTGAGATGTAGCTGAATAATAGAACTAATTGAGAGTCAGTCAAAATTTCCCTAAATTTTGTTTTTGTAATAAAAAAAAGAACAAATTTGGTTTCTTCATAACATACAAAATCTATAATGTCAAACCAACAATATGGGAAAAACAAAACAAAATATTTAGTCTCCATAGTCTCCAACAAAAACACACAAGTAAGAGAACAAAAAAAGCCCTCAACCTATCTATCAATTAGCATATTGAACCGGATGCTCTTTTTAAAAATTTCCAAGTGACTGAGGACATTTTTTCTGGAGTTAGTTCCACACTGCAACCAACTGGATACCCACTGAACAGGAGGACAAACAAACATCTGTGAAGATTCCCTGTGGTGTTCTATCAGTTAAGATTTAATTCCTTGTTTCATTATTGTAGTTACTTCATTTTGGAATTAACTGCTGGAGGGAAGCGAGAGAAAAACATGCACCTTTTGTGCAAAGTTTATGCCTTATTATTGTACACTTTCATTAAAATGTTATTTACAAAATCAGAGCAATGACAACCTGACAATGAAGGGAAGTAATGAGTTTTTAAGCTTCTCACACAAAACAGTTACATTTCCTTTAGATCATATAAATTATTTCTTTCAGAGATCTGAAGAATATGAGAATATGCTTCCAGTAAACAGAAGAAATGTATTCAGTACCAGAAAATTGAATTCATACCATCCAGACTCACGCATTAGTTGACAAAGTGGTAAGATTTATTGTGCAGCTTAACAGACGAAAATAAACAGTTTTCCAGAAGCAGAGATTCCCTGAACTACACTTAATAGCAAACAAAAATATTTAGATTGATAAGTGCAATTCAATAAGAAATAAAGAAACACAATAATTGTGTTGAGTATGATATCTATGCATAACAAAGCATTACCAACTCTGTTACGTATCAATGTAACGTCAGGCAAGACAAAATCTATACATTTTTATAGCTATTTGGGATGGTTTGTGCTGTTGTCTTCTTCCACAAAGATGAAAATGAGAGTAGCCTGAAATGTTCTTGATGAGTTCAGGGCTATTTTGTAAGCAGAGAAGGTAATGCTAGTATTCAGTCTCCATGGTCACTAGAATATTCTCCATTATGTCCAAGTGCAAGAGTGAGGCCTGATACTTTAATCTGCTTCCAGTCCAGAACTACTAATTCACTTCTTGGAACTGCATTATGAGAAGGCAGAACTGACAGTCCAAAACCTGAAATAACTTTTAAAGCAGTCAAAGGAAAAGGTGAGCCTGTAGGCTCATTCTCTCTCAGGGTTTCTTTATTGGGAAAAAAAAAAAAAAAAAACAAATGTCATACCAATGCAATGAAGATTAGGCTGTAACTGTTCCATTATTAGAAGCTTGTAAACAGCAGCCATGACGAGCAGTATGAAAATAAGGGAACATGAATTGTTGTTGAATACAAGAACCTAGTGCATTTTAATTGAGTTTGTTATGCTGTGTACTGATGTACATGCTGAGCTCCCATTGAAAAACACAAGTCAAATCCTAGGTGATGTGCTGCACTATTCAAACAAGCGAGC
Source organism: Lagopus leucura (assembly GCF_019238085.1). NCBI lineage: Eukaryota > Metazoa > Chordata > Aves > Galliformes > Phasianidae > Lagopus > Lagopus leucura. The sequence continues at coordinate 14,311,485 of NW_024962272.1, forward strand.
ATTTCCTCGGAAGAGAAAACTCAGTAATGTGAGAGGCCTGGTCGGTGCAGGAGGTGTGCCTTGGCCCCAGACAGATGCTGCCCATGACTGGTCATAACGCTGTCTGTGGGGCTGGGCAGGGCTATACAGCATTCTAGTGTAGGGATGTACTCTGATACCAAAGAGCAACACCTGCCTAATCAGAGGTTTCTACACTGAACCCTAAAATTGTGCTGTACCTGTACAGATAGTTACAGCTAAGAAGATATGGAAAAATAAAGACTTACAGAATTACAGCTCTGCAAATAAACATGCCATTATGTCCCTGTGTAGACTAGACTCCCCAAAAATATAGTTTAGGCTGGAGTATTCCAGTTTTATTCCATAGGTCTATTAGAGCATTTTAAAATGAGGATTCTGTTACACTTTGGGAATTTACATTCTTCCTACATCACTATGCCCGGTTTCCAAAACACTGACAGAATCTTAGGATTTTCTAAACACACTGCTATTTAGGACACATGGCCGTTTAAATACTGTTGCTTCTCAGCAAGGATGAGATCTGTGCTTTTGTCCACGATTGTTCTCAGTATTCTTGCTGCTCTCTTTACATGCAGTTTACCATTTGTCTTTTATAGAAAAGAGATGAGGCTTATTTCTTTTTTTTTTTTTTTTTAAAAAAAGGAAGTTGTAAATAATGCCATTTCCAAATGTGATACAGCACACAGAAAGTCCCTTTCTGTGTTTGTTCCTATATGAACTAAACCCAGACTCGTCTCTTGGACGTGGAACTGAGGGAATTGCTTCAGCCGCACCTCCGCGGCTGCCACACGAACATCGGCTGCTGTCGCAATGCCACCACGGGCAACGCATGGGCACCGCGCGGGGCCAAGACAGAACACATCAAGACGGCCGGTACGAGTATTACGTCCACCAGCTGGCACGGAGGGACACCAGCCCCCCAAGCACGCAAAACTAGACTGCTGGGCTGTTTCGCAGATACGCATTTTGTCGGTTTAATTACTCTTTCTCTCCGCTCTGTTCCAAGCCAAGCCCCAGCGTGAGGCACTACTCGGCGCTGCCAAACAAAGTTACTCAGTGCACATTACGTTAATTGTTCCGAAACGCGCCCAGCACCGCCGAACCCGGCACAACCCCGCTCCAGCGCCATCCACCCGAGGACGTCGCGCCCCACTCCCCACCGCCACCAACTTTCTCCCGGACCAGCCGAGATCGCCTGGCGGGAACACCGGCGCGGCGCTGCAGGAAGCGGCGGGAAAGGGGGGCGTCGCCCTGCTTCACTGTCCCGGCCCCGACTTGCGGCGCCCTGCAGGGCAGCCCGCCCAGCCCCGGCACGCCCCCTCACCGGTGATCTGCACGCAGGTCTCGGGCGCGGCGGTGGAGGGCGTCTGCCGCCGCTCCTCGTCCTGCTCCTCACCCCCCGCCGCCCTCGACGCTGCGCTCCGAGTTCTCTTCAGAGCCGGCGGCGGGCTGGCGCGGCGCCGAGCTTCGGCCCAGCTCTTCCGCTTCATGGCGGAGGCGGCTGCGCCGCTACCGTGGGTGCAAAACGACCCGCTTCGTCCCCGCCGCGTCCCTCCCCGCGGGCCTCGGGTTGCCAGGGGAGGGACCGGCAGCGAAGGCTGACGCGTCTCCGTGGACACCGCCCACTCCCGCCGCTTCATGCACCTTCGCCCCCCCGCCCCCGCCGCCTCTGATTGGGTCGGGGCGGTGTGGCGTCACCGGCGCGGAGCGGTGGAGACAGTGATGTCATAGCAGCCTCGGTAACAGGTGGGCTGGCCCGGGCTTGCCGCGGGGCGCTAGGCGGGGCCGCCGACAACCGCCACCATTGGTGCGTATGAGGCGAGTCTGGTAACGTTCCGCCTGCCCGACCCCAGAGCTCCGAACAGGAGAGGTGTCCTAGGCGGAATCTCGCAGTTTGCGCACTCTGCTTAGGATTTGGAAAGTTGGAAGAGCTGCGTTTATATCTAACACACAGCAGTGTGTTCCACTACAGCACGTTTCAATACACTGAAATAAGTGGAGCACTGCCAGTCCTCCACTGCAATCCGCAGCCCAGATCATGCCTTGTACAGGGTGAGCAGCCAGCGGCTGTCGCCCATGTTTTGCTGCACAACTTTTTAAAGACATTGTTTTTAAATAACAGTAAGGGCCGTAGCTGCCCGTGGCCATTCACTGTGTATGTGGGGCTGGACTCACATGGGCTCTGGCATGCAGTGGGTGCTTGATATATGCAGGGCTGATGTTTTCCTTAAAGCTGTGTTTCTGCTGAGCCTCGTATGGTGTTCTTCCTCTCCTTGGCCCTCATCTTGTGATTCTATCTGAAGGTTTTGCTGGTATAATCAAAAATCACATGGCCTACTAGCACTGAAATGCTGGGATGAGTGGCTTCATGAGCACTGGCAAACAGCAGCTCCAATTGAGCCCTTAGGAGTGCACAGTTGTGTTCAGTTCCTCTATTGAGTTAAAACACCACAACAGAGCTGTTCCACCATGTACTTTTTAAGTTCCACTGAAAGCAAAAAAGTTCAAGAAATGACAAGACAAGCACTTCCTTTAGAGTGGAAAGCACTGGGCAAATGAATGTGAAATGACTGGAAAACCAAAGTGGAACTGGAAGTAGCATCATGGCTCGTATGGCTGATTGCATGTATCAGCATGGAAGTGCTATGGTGCACGGGTACCCTGCATCCCTTCACTTCCAAGTTTCCACTCTATCCCACTGCCCCATTGTGCTTGTGGCAGTGCTGGGTCTGTGGGAAGCTGCTGTGAGCTCAGGTTGGGTGCTGCTGGCTTGGGCTCAGGGTCACATGGTACTTTCACATTAACAGCATCCTTCTCTTAAACATGTGCTACCAAAATGTGTGGGTAATTAATACGGCTAATGGATAGTACCTCCTCATGTAATTACATTACTCAACATCATTATTTTTCTTAAACCTTTTATTTTTCATCAAGGAGCATTGCATCAATTTCACTTGAGCTTAGTGGTGTAGAGCTCCCAAAAGTTTGTGCTGGGCATGACAATGGCCCAAATGGACACAGGGACAAGCCTTTTAATTTTACATAGGCTTTATCCTTGTGGTACTCCTCAGGCTGAAGACTGGTCAGATTCTGCAGAAGAGCTGTGCATTAATAACAGCAACTTATAGGAATGGTCAAAGATCAGCAGCTTCAGAGGGGCCACATTCCTCAATAAATCCTGGAAAATCTAATTTTGAAAGTGGCTCATGCCTCAAAAGAGAGCAAAGTCTGCTCTATTTTAAATTTAAAAAATTATTGAAAGCAATAGACTCTGAACATAAACTCTTATAGAAAAAGTTGCTACAAAATCTAACAACCACAATCTACGATGTCCTCACCTCAGCTGTCTATGACAGAAACAACTAAGGATGTTTTTTTCAGATATACATAAGGTATTTTCTGCTGCAAAAATTAACAGGAAAACAGGTAAGCAGCTGTGGCCTATTCCAAAACCAACTATCTGTTCACAACTACATTTCAGACACAACCCTCCCTGTTTCAACAGATCCACCTTTTTGTATGACTTTTGTATGACACAAAGTAATTTCAAACAGCAGCTGATAATTTTAAAACATCTTATTCAAAAATAGAAAATAAACATCTCTGCTCTTGCCAGATGCAAAAGTACATGACAGCTTAAGTCCCATTGTTTAGAACCATGATTTTTTGAAGCTTATTTTTTTATACAACATTGACACACAATGCTGGAGGTTTTAAAGCCTCTGAAAAGTTTTGGATTTAAATGCAATTTGGTTTACTGAAAGGCAAGAAACTGAAGTTCTTCCTGAGCAAAAGCATTTTAGTTCAGTGCATTCTGAACAAAGATTTAAAATGTGCTAGCAAGATTGTTATATGAGAAAGCAGTAAGGCACAAAGATTTTTTGCAATAGGTCTCAGTTGTATTTTAGTTTTTATTATCTTATATACAACGGAAGCAGTATTTTAGTCCGTCTTCAGTGTCATGTAGTTTATTCTGTGCTCTGGTCTTCCAGACATAGTTTCAGATATGCTATAACGATGAAGAGTACTGAAGCTGTTGGGAATTCATTGGAGTGTAATTCTTGTGGAGCATCAAAAAAAAATGACACACTGCCTCAGTGTCATATGTCAATAATCTGGGGTTTGTTTGTGAAATTTACTGTTTTAACTCCTGCCAGTTGCAAAACTGAATTAATGGGAACATGATCCAATCTGTTTCTATCATGATGCAAAAAATGAACTTCATTACCTGAAAGGAAATGAGAATAAACAGGCAATTAGTTGAATACAGTACTTATTAAAAAGTATAAGTGAATGAAAGAAGCATTGTGATTTCCTACAAGCTCTTACGTATCTTGTAGACTGCACAGTAAATCCTATTTTAAATTATGACATGGATTTTTTCTTTTTAATTAAGTTGTAGAAACAAGGGGCATTGAAGCATCTAAATGAATTAAATCTGCTGAAGAATAGCAAGTCCTAATGACATGAGATGGCTTTGTCATGTGGTAGCCACTGTACAAACACACTAAATGCCTCAAATCAAATTGAAAGCAGAATGAGTTAATATCACTCAGAATTACCTTCTGAACTTCAAGCCATCAGCAGCACTACTGATTTTTATAGCACAGAGGTCAGCTTTGTGCTGACCCTGCCAAAGGTGAGGCTGCACAATGACACCTCCATGGGTTCACTGTGCTAGCAGAACTGCAGAGACAGCACAGGATTGTTCTCCTCACATCTCCACACGGACAGCAGCAGAGATGGTAGCACTAAAGCAAACAACAAAAGGAGTAGCCTGTCACTTTTAGACAACAAGAATGGGATTACCTGGGCCTAAAATCAGAGTTCCTCCCTGTTGTGCAGGGTCTCCTTGGAAGTCAAAAGCTGGGCTAGTCATTGCTCTCCACATACTTCTAATACTGCCCAAGAGCATGCCTGATTTTACATGAGGGCTCTGCACTAAACAAAACAGCAAGGAACTTGTCACGTAGACGTACAAAAGTACATAACAACAAAATCAAATGGTTGCTATGATTATTGAAGAAACCAGTGCTTTGACAAGATGCAGCCTACCAGAGATAGTCTGATGGTTAAGCTTCCTATGCCCATTGTGATCATGCTATTATTTTCTAAGCATTCTTGTTCTTTAAGTCATATCAGTGAGAAAATTATTCTTACCTGATACGTCATTACCTTCACCTCTTTTCATGCCAAGCATTTTATAAATTTCCCTTTGTGGATCTACATACATTTCATGTGTATACCCAGTTAAACTGCAAAAGGGCTGCAAAATATGTACATAAAAGAAAGTGATATTTTTAAGGTCAAGAAAGTAATTTAGTTAGAAAAAAAAAAAAAAAGGAAATACACCTCAATTTTAAAACTGTGACTTTGTAATGCTAAATGAAAGTAAAGGCCAAAAAATTTTAGCCCTACAGCTTTTACTAAAACAAAGTTTCCATTGAAATCAGGAAAAGATCTTCCCTTAACAAGTCTCAGTGGATTTTAAACTGAAAGCTTTAGTAATTTGCCTTATTCAAGCATTACTATTAGAATTGCTTCATCAGAAAGAATACTGGCCTGGTTTTCTGTGGCTGCTAATGACTGTCTTTTCACTCTGAGGAAAATCTCTCAATGTAGATCATTAAGACACTATAAAGCGTACAGTTTATTTAATGACTACCTTATTTACCTTGATGTGATGATAAGATGACTGTCCAATAACTATGAGCCTCACATTTGCTTCCTAGAACAAATCACAGGTATTGATACTGAAAAGGAGGAACTCTGTGCTTCTGCATAGCTGCAACACATTAGCATTTTGATGTTGTAAGATAATGATCATGGTGTACTGCATTAAAATTATTCAAAATTAATGTCACTGGCATCATACTTGGAGCAAAATGCTTTTATCTGTCATCCACAATTAGTAGCTACATTAACTTATTAAGCAGTAAATTACTTTTATAAGGTAATTTAAGTTACAGGTATGTGAACAATACGCTTTCGGTAGCATTAATAGCATCATCTTTCCTACTGAATGCAACCTGTTCACGATTTTGGAAACGCAAAATTTCACCACAGTTGCACCTGCATATATGGACGGAGCATGCAAATATTGGCACACAAGCAAGTTTATCTGTGATTTCCATATACTAATGGCCCTTAGTATATATAAACTTCAATCAGTGTGTTGTGCTGTCTTTTGCAGTTGCACCTTTAGGCCTGAGTATAAAACACAAGCCTTGTTTGTTTAAATGTCAGGAGAAATAATGCTGCTGCTACAAGGTATGTCATGCAATAACTCCCTTCATAAGTCTCCTTGGCAGATTCATTGTGGCAACTGTAGAAACCAAGCAAACATTAAGTTTACTGTGAGCCTTCCTTTGATTCCTGGAAGGTTTAAGTCTGCAGCAGGAGATAATGGAGCTGACTGTAAAGCACATACAGGGGTGTGGCACCTACTTGTAAGTAACTCCTGGGGACTTTTGCCAGGTCTTCTACATACTCCTTACAGGTATAACACAAGAAATTCTGCAACAGATGAACTTATAAGAAACAGACATTACTGCACAGCAGTGAAGAAACATTTTGACTTCAGGCATGAACTAGTTTGGAGGTGACTGGGAAATGGGCATGGGAAAGAATGAAGTTCACTGCAGTCACAAAATTTGGGTTAGGAACCTGATTTAATTACTCCGAGCCTGAGTACATACTCCGGGTCGGGGGCCATGCTAGCCATCTATCTACAAGAGCTGGCTTGTCAGCTGGGACATGGGGCAGCAGTACACTTGAACTGAACACACAGCTGAAGACTTGTTTTATCTGCTACGTATTTGTCTTTGCTCACCCAGCCGAACGCGGGGGGGGGGGGCCCCACTCCCACCTTTACAGCTCAGAACTCTCCAAGTACGAGCGTAACTCTGCTCAGCCCGTGGCAGCCCGCCCAACCCCTTGCCGCCCTCCTCACCCGCACGAACACCACGACGACCTTCTGCCGCCTGTACAAGGTCCCGAAGGGGATCCTCCTCCCGTCAGCGTCCACTACCAAGCAGTGGGCGGCTTCCCGCATCTCCGCGGGCTCAAGGCGCGGCGCAGCGGACACGGGACGGACCTGCTGCACGACCGGGCACAGAGGCGCTCCAGACATGGCTGCGGCTCCGCCGTTCCGCCCGACCTTCCCGAGAGAGTAAGGCGGAGCCGGTCGGTGAAGCGCGAGGCCTGCGAGGAGGCGCCGAGGCAGGGTGGGAGGGCAACGTCCTGTGCCGGCAGCTGGAGTCAGTCCACTGCCAGTGGCTGGCGCTGTAGGGGGAATAGGCCTGTGAAGGCCTTTGAAAAAGCAGGGAGGGAGATGCGCTGCCAAAAGCGCTGCCTATCATACGGAGCCGGAATGCAGTTACTTGCAGTGGAGCCAAACGGAAGATCCCAGAAATGATGTGTGAGCAGAAGTAGCGGTACCGTCACCCAGCCCCCGGTCAGGACTGCCTTTGCAATGTGCCGCAATCGAGCCAGAAAGTGATGTTTTCTAGGAAGTGCTGAGTTGCTGCATCACCCATCCCTCACAGGAGTAAAAGAACTGCACAGGACTTGGGCAGGTGACAAGCAGTGGATGCCTAGCAGTGCAGAAGTGTGTGATTGCAGGGAGTGCGCACAGCAGTAGAAGAGCTCAATAGCTCCCCTGAAGTAGGAGCACCAGACACGAGCAGAATTTTAGTCTGCTTTGGGTTAAACCCATTGGTTTCATACTACTGTGAAAGACTGCATAGAACATTCCTGACCCACTACTTCGACTTTCTGACTAGATACAGAGTATGTGCGCTCAATCTTGTTTTCTCATTTGATCAATCCTTTTTTTTTTTTTTTTTTTTTTTAACCTTTCCCCCCTCAACATAATTTACACCCCAGCTGAGATATTCCCTAACTAATTTCCTAAAACTTGTTAAATAATTTTCAGGGCACATCAAGTGCTGTATGCCAGGTTAACAGTGCAGGCAAGTCAGCTCAAGTCAGCTCTACATAGTAAACAACAACACCAGGGAAGGGGATCCCTGGCTGATAAAGTGCTTATGGGGAATCAGATTTCCAGGGCATACCTGGAGGTGGAACTGGTATATCCCTCTTGTTTCAGCAATAGCACTTTATTTCATTATGTGAATCTGTCTTTTGGCTTTGTCAGATTAAATGTGGTCCTCATCGTAACAGTTTGCTGAGAGAGCAAATCAGTGTTCAAATGTTAGTAAAGAATTTATATATTTGCTTATAGCTGTTTGCTTGAAAGACTAATCTTGTAGTCCAGTATGCTCCCACACTGACCTCAAATTTGTACAGAATTTCTGAAAATTGCGAGACTTGCTCTCTGTTAGATAAGAGTCTGGGCAGTATTAATTCCGTGTTGCAATTGTCAGACTTCTTTGTACAGGTAACAGTTATACCTAGTTTCTGTGGTCAGCTGGATCCCTTCAACCAGCAGCCTAGGAGCAAAATTTGGTTTGTGCAACAGAGAGGGAATGGCCTGCCTACCCTGAACTACCACAAGATGTAGAAAAGCAGGGAGAAGTGGTGACCTTTGATATGCTTTACTCTTTATGAGGTTGAAGTTGGCAGACTGGTCACATAACCTATCCATTCTATTGGCTGCAGTAAAGCCTCTGGGTAGCACAGGCCTCAGTATGCAGAGCACAAGGGCATAGCAGAACTGGGAGAAGACTGTCATCTCTGCAGCTGGAAATCAGAGCCTACAGCTGAACTGTTGTGTTCCTGCAGTGGATATGCAGCCAGGTGCTCTTTGGGATGCAGGTATGGTTGGGTCTACTGATGAGGTGTTGGACAGGGGTTGTCATAAATTTGCAGGACACTGTCCCAGCTCAGTATAGCTTCTTGTGCCTAGATTACAGAGAAGTCAATCTCTCTTGATTGGAAGTTTCTGAGGAGCCCACCACATCTGTTAGAGCTGATACACATTCCTGCCTAAAAGTCTGCCTGCAAACTTAGCTCTTTTATGCTGTTCAGAATGCCTTAGCTGGTGTCAACAGTGTATCCTGATAAGTAGCATCTTTTCCCAAGGATATCTTCCAAAACATTCTCTGAAGCTCCTCGAAAAATATGGTCCCCATTTTTGGTAGTGTTCCATGAAATTGTAAGTAGCACACAAATGCTACTTATAGTGGAGCACTACCATGTTCCCTGAAATAGAAGGCACTCAAAATTAGCAGTCGCTTTTGAAAGTGGAAATATAAAGTCATTCATTTAGGTACACTTAACAGAAATTTGTTTACAAATTTCACATATTTAGATGGAAAGAAAGACTCCACATCTGCTGACTTCAGATATTCTGGTTAATACAAACTTTCTACAGGAATCAAAACCATAAGGTCCATTCGTATGAGTTATCTTTGGGGAGATCATCCTTTGTTGGTTGTTTTTTTGTTTGTTTGTTTGTTTTCTTTTTCCCCTGCTCTTTTCTTTACATTTCTTAAATAATGAGATGTTGATAACATGGACAATGTAGTCATCAGAGCATTGCCTTTGTTTCAGTGACTTAAGGAGAATTAATTATATATTGTCATATTAATCATGATGTAGCATTCAGGATGCAAGTTACTTTCTACACAGAGGTGCAGTTTACAGTTGCGAAGGGAAACTTAGCCAAATATTTAAACAACTAAGAGCTAGTTTACTTTTTGTTGTGGATAGGAAATTGGGATTCCTACCATTTCAAGGAGAAGAAAACAAGCACAGATGTGACATAATTTATTTCCTCTGTATTGGCCAGTGAAACAAAATGCCAGTCATAATTATGCAACCTGAAGCCTTTTATTTAGAAGAAATGAATAAAATACCTGACAGGAGTGATGTGGCTTATGTAAGTAGTGTGCCACAACAGTTTAGAGTATGTAGTATGTACTTGTGAAACACCATATTATTATCTATTTACTGCAAGATGTACTTTTTTTTTTTTTTTTTTTCCTTATTTATGTAAGTATTATTTAGCTAGAGGCATTGTGGTTATTAGTTGTCAACTGAAATAAATGTTTATAATTCTAGAGTAAAAGTATTTTGTTAAGTGTTAACCAAGAATGAGTTGTTTTTAAATTGTTGTAATTAAAAAGCAGTAAAATGTATACTGTCCTTTAGATAAGAGGCTTTTACCCTTATGGCTGTTTTTCACTGTTCTGATAGTGTAATTTTGACTAGTTTATACTAGACTTCATGTCATAGAGTTGTGGAAATATTTATTTTAATCAGCCAGGAAAATCACTTGCAGTTTTGAAGTCGTATTTCAAATACTAGCGTTATCATCTAATCTTTTTTTATTTTTTTTTTCTACTTGGAGTATATTCACTATCTCATGATGTCATTTCTCTTTATTTATCTTTCATTCCCTCATTTTTTTTTCCTTCCCCCTTCCTTTTTTTTTTCTTTTTTTTTTTTTTTTGTGTGTGTGTGTGTGTGTGTCTGTGTGTCTGTGTGTGTGTCTGTGTGTGTGATTTTCTTCCCCCTACCTTCCCCCTATGGGAGATATATAATCGTTTCAGAACTTGCCAAAGTTTTTCATTTTGATTTTTCACTCCTTTTTGAAGCTGTTCAAAATTATTTACAAGACTAAGCATATCTTAAGTCTGCTTTAAGTGTGTACTGATTAGCTGCTGCCTTATAAAACAAATAGCTTAAACACTCTAAGAAATCTACTGTAGTAGGTTAGCAATAATATGTACCCATGGAGAGAAAAATTTTTTGCTATTAAATTGGGCAGACTTAGTTTGGTAGCACTAATCCTAAAGGGAGTGCTGCAACGGGTAACCTTACTACAAAACGAACTATAACAATTTTAAGTGAAGTGCATGATACTTTGATTAATACAACTTCAAGGCATAAAAAGCCTTTGATGCTTTTATTCAGAGCTTTTCATATTTGATCTTTTCCTATTTTGCATCTATCTACTTTGTGTGCTGTAGTTGAAAACTAGAGAATACCAACTCCATGTCAAGAATGTAAATTATATTATGAAGAAGCTGTCTTGTGGCTCAGTGCCATGAGTTTAAATACTTCTTTAAAGAACTGAGAGGGAGCAAGTCTCTCACCTGAAGAACTCATTACTTACATAGGTTATTTACAGGCAAAGAAACAAGTAAAAAATAAGGTTCTTAGAAAGTAAGCTAATTATTTTTAGTGTTGAAATTACAGTGTAAATTAGATGTGAGGATTGTGGGGCAAAGAATGAAAAGTGGATCACATGGGGTGTTCATGCCAGATTAAACCTTGTTATTTGAGACTTATACTTGTCATACAAGGTGAACAAAGACTTTCTTGAAAACCCTATATAGTGTTTTGTTGGGTTTTTTGTTTGTTTTTTTTTAATTCAGAAAACATTTATTTTCAGCAGAGAAGTCTAAAATTGTTTCTTTTACCCTTGCCTCTCCTCCTCTGCCTTCTCTTTTTCTCTTTTGCCCACAGTCTTCTCTTTTTGCTTATGCAGAGTAAGCATACCACAAGAAGGCTGTATTTCTCAGGTCCTGTTCCTGTTTTCTGTGTTCATGGTGAGCTGGGTGTCTACTTCAGCAGTATATTCAGTTCATGTGACTCTTACATATGATGTTTGATATTTTTCTAAAGTGAGAAATTTTCTTCTTGAGGAAACTTAATAGTATATTATACTTGTTGAAGGCTAATAGCTTAGTCTAATTTTAACATGATTGAAACAGATCTCATTCATTTTTGGTACATAATCATAAGTAATAACTTCTGATATCTCTTCTGTGCTTCAAGGATTAGTTAGGAGCTCAGATCTGTTCTCCTATAGCACCAGATTTTTAGGTACTTATTTTTATTTTGCTAACATTTGATCTTGATTGACTGCCTGCATCCTGTAGAGTACAAATCCATGGCTTGTGCTTACCCTCCTTCCTTACAAAATGACTAAGATTTGTTGCCTGTCTCTGGTTACAGTGTGCCTGACTGAGATGATTCATGTACCAGACTTGGAGAAAGTAAGCACATTTTGTTTAGAAGGGCCCTCCTAAAGAAATGATTTAAACAAGGAAAAGCAGTTCAGGGTAAAATGTCAAATGGTCATAACGTGCATCCTCTGTAAGGAATCCTAAATATCACAGCTTTTCAGCTGGATCTCTTTAGAGCGCCTTTAAAAATGTCTCTAATGGAAATCTTGTGTTTGGTGAAACTCCCACCATAGGCAGAACAGTGCATGCCAAAGCTGGGTGCAAGCTATGCAAGGCTGAGGTGCAGCCTTGGACATCTGGGGCCTGACTTTCAAGGTGGTGTCAGTGAGAGTCCCGTGCTTGGTGCCCTGGAGAGTGATTCTCGGCTGAGAAATATGGTTCCTCTTGTATGGGACTGCGTTTAAACAAGAAAACTGTTTTTCTTTCTGCTGTTTGCATCATAATTACTTGCTTCAACAAAGAGACTGCTTAATTTGCTTGAGAATAATTTTACTTCTTCATGAAGCTATCTATTGTCTTTCCTTATTTTTCATTTGCATGTATGACTCTCTTCTCTACATACTTGCATTTCTATTGTGGTTGTTTGTTTATGCACAAAAAAAGAAATTTAAAGTACAAAATAACACCAAAGTAGACATGAAGAACAGAATGAAAGGAAGGAATACAAGTATGTTCAATTTGCTTTAGTTATAGAGAACCATGAATAAAAACATATTAAGGTATCGGCTCTAACAAAAACATCTGCAAGTGTTCTAGCGTTATATATATATATATTTTTTTTTTGCAAATTTCTGAAAGGTCGCTTAAATTAGTTCCATTTAATGTACTATTGTTCCATTACACCATTGTCTTTCATGTTCTGAGTTAGCATATGTAACACCCTTCTGTCTGCAACCAACGGTTTCACACAGAAGAGCTGAAGAATAAAATACGAATAATAAAAAAGAGAAAAGAGAATGGTAAGGGATTACATTATTAAGGACAGTTCCTGTCCTTAATACCCGATTAACTTTTTTTTTTTTCCCAATTTCCACATTGTTCTTCTATAAAATGTCTAAAACAATCTGCTCTTAGTTTATTATCATGCATCATCAACTTGTAAAAAGCAGCTTTTGCCCTATCTGCATGACAATGCATTATTCTCATATCAGATGAATTTCTCAGATTGAAACGACTATTCTCTTGGTTCAGGAAAGAGTGATCAAAAGTCATTGCTTAAGAAGTCTCATTAGGTACTCAGACATTCATGATGTGGCTCTGCCATGGTCTCCTATGTTCTGACACGTAACTCTAATGGCTTCAATATCATTTTGATCATAGAGATAAATTAACTGGGGTTGTAACAGTCACTCAGTGAAACTTATTTTTATGTTGTTTTATGTTATCTCCTAACTTTACAAAGGAAAATTCTGTAAAAAAAACAGTATTCATTTCCTTTCAGTATCCAGATCAAAGATGAAATCTGGCTAGCAGACCAAATAGGATTATTCACACTTGAAAGTTAACTTTGATTAAAGTAGACATAAATTCAATTTCTATGGCTATTGTTGAGTAACTCCACTTATTGATGTGCTTATTTGAATTCTGCTTATCTGAAATAACTTCCAAATAATGAGGCTTAATAAGAATAAGGGATAATTGCTCAGGCATGTAAAATGTGAAGTTGTTCAGAGTACTTAGACCTGGTACTGTAGGACAAGCTATGGGTGTTCTAGTATTGCACTATTTTGGCTTACTACAGGCATTTCAGATAATAACAATATATTTTCATTGTTCTCTCATGAATTTATAATTGAACTAAATGGACTACTCGATTTGAATAAAATTGATGGTAATCTTCTGGAGTAAGCTGTTTACTGGAGTCCAGTTGTAGAAAGAAACCGCATGAAGATCATCATGAAGAACAAAATGTCAGCAGTTAGATTCTTGTGCCAAAAAATTTAGTCTTGCATCCTCAGAAAGTTTGCAGATGACACCAAGTTGGGGGGGGGAGTGTTGATCTGTCTGAGGGGAGAAGGGCACTGCAGAGGGACCTGGATAGACTGGATCAATAGGACAAGGCAAACTGCATGAGATTCAATAGAGCAAACTGTCAGGTCCTGCATTTTGGTCACACAACCCCGGGCAACCCTACAGACTTGGGGAGGAGTGGCTGGAAAGGTGTCTGACAGGGACCTAGGTACTGATGGATGGTCGGCTGAATACGAGCCAGCAATGTGCCCAAGTAGGCCTATGGCCTTCTTGCTTGTATCAGAAATGGTGTGGTAGGCAACACTAGGGAAGTCATCCTACCCCTGTACTCAGCACTGGTAAGGCCCACCTTGAGTACTGTGTTCAGTTTTTGGCACCTCAATACAGAAAGGACATTGAGGTGCTGGAGCAGGTCCAAAGAAAGGCAGCAAGGCTGATGAAGGACTTGGAGAATGTGCCCTACAAGGAGCGACTGAAGGAACTGGGGCTGTTTAGTCTGGGGAAGAGAAGGCTGAGGGGAGACCTTATTGCACTCTTCAAATACCTGAAAGGTGATTGCAGTGAGAGTAAGGATGGTCTCTTGTCACTGGTTACAAGTGACCAAATGAGGGGAAATGGCCTCAAGTTGCACCTGGTGAGGTCTTAGGTTGAATAATAAGAAAAACTTCTTCATAGAAAGGGCCATTAAGCACTGGAATAGGCTCCCCAGGGAGGTGGTTGAGTCACCACACCTGAATGTATTTAAAAATTATCTGAAGGTGCTCAGGGACATGATTTAGTGGTGGCTTGTCAAAGTTAGGGTAGTATGGTTTAGACAAGGTTGTACTTGATGATCTTTAATGTCTCTTCCAACCTGAGCAATTCTATGATTCTATGATATTCACAGCATACGCTAAAACTGCACTGAGATATTTCTGAAGGATGAAGGAAATGGGAAAGTAGCATATAATGGCTGACAAGCGTCAGCTTTAAGTCCTAAGCTTTTACTAGAAAGTTGTTAGCTTTGCTTCTTAATCAAGGAGAGTTGAAGATTGAAACCAGGTACCTACAAATTCAAGTTCAGCTTAAAAAGAACCCCAGATATGCCACCCTTGGAAAGATTCTGGGTCAAGAGCTATCTTTATTTGGAGCTGGCAGTATTGAAGTTACTGCTGATCACCTCTTTCTAGTGATTTCTGCAAATACTTGAATTCTGCAAATACTTGGCATACCTCCCTTTGGATTACCCAAGGACTTGAATGGGGGAATGTGGTCTACTATTCTTCTCCACTCTTAGATGAAATAAAAGGAACAAAAGCACCTTTCATTTTTAAGATAGTACATGACCTTAATTTTATACTCCAAATACTGATCAACGTGTGTGCTTCTTGCAGTATGCACAAATAATACATGGTAATTCAAGACAAGAGGAAAAGGAGAACATAGTGCTTAATCAAAAGTGCAGTGAAAATTTGGAGATAATGCAAATACAAAATGTAATTAAGTTGAAAGCTCATGGACAACTCTGCTCACACTGCAATGGAGACTGCGAGTCTGCAAACACTTGAGATACAGAGTTCATGCCACATATTAAAGATTGTGCGGCCAGCAGTTCAACTTACTCAAACACTGTACTGTCACATTAGTGTAATACAATTTGTGGGTATGAACACCAGCTATGAAGTCAGTAGTACAATATCTACTATCTAATATCTGCTATCTACCCTGAAGGTGCTATTTGGCAGCTATGTGCTGCCTTAAAAAGAGTAAACTATTCAGCATATATTCTATATATGTTAATAGTCTTTCAGAGTTAATTGCCTTTTGAAGGATTAGAACTGCAGAGAAAACAATTAGTAAAATACTAGAGCCGTGATTGAGACATGTCTGGCTGAAGTATTTGCTCAAGGTTGAAGCTCTGCTTTAAGTTCCAGGTGTCCTGTTTATCTAGGATAAGCAACCCTCCCAGGTGGGATGTTTCTCTTTAAAGATCCAAGGCTGCTATAACTAAGAAACAAGGACAGACAGCCTTGAGATGAGGGACCAAGTCCAAAGCAGTGGCCAATCAAAATAGACTAAATGTCCTTGTGCCCAAGTTTGGATAAAGTGAGGAGTAGGATATCCCTCCAAACAACCAGCAAAGATCATAAGAGGTACCCATGCAAGCACAGAAGATTCGAACATGTTATGTAACCTTGTACTTACATAATCCTATGCACGTGTAAGAGGTAGGTGTAACTTAAGTAGATAAATAGTGAAAAATTTGACTATAAATAGAAGCAGGTGTAAAAACCTGGCACACTTGAGCTGTGGGAATATTCCACTCCGCATAATAAATCAGTTTCCTCCCTAAACTCTTGTCTTTTTCACAGAATCACAGATTTTAGGGGTTGGAAGGGACCTCCAGAGATCATCGAGTCCAACCCCCCTGCCAAAGCAGGTTCCCTACACCAGGTCACACAGGTAGGCATCCAGGCAGGTCTTGAACATCTCCAGAGAAGGAGACTCCACCACCTCCCTGGGCAGCCTGTTCCAGTGCTCTGTCACCCTCACTGTAAAGAAGTTCCTTTGCACATTTGTGCAGAACTTCCTATGCTGCAGTTTCCAGCTGTTTCCCCTTGTCCTGTCTCCACTCACCACTGAAAAGAGTCCGGCCTCGCCATTCTGCCCCCCACACCTTAGATATTTCTAGACCTGGATCAGGTCCCCTCTCAGTCTTCTTTTCTCAAGGCTGAACAGACCCAGTTCACTCAGCCTTTCCTCATAGCAGAGATGCTCCAGGCCCCTCACAATCTTTGTGGCCCTCCACTGGACTCTTTCCAAGAGATCCCTGTCTTTTTTGTACTGGGGAGCCCAGAACTGGACGCAGTACTCCAGATGAGGCCTTACCAGGGCAGAGTAGAGGGGGAAGATCACCTCCCTCAATCTGCTGGACTTGCTCTTTTTAATGCACCCCAGTATGCCATTGGCCCTCTTGGCCACCAGGGCACACTGCTGACTCATGGCCAACCTGTTGTCCACCAGGACACCGAGGTCCCTCTCCGCAGAGCTCCTCTCCAGCAGGTCATCCCCCAACCTGTACTGGTGCATGCAATTATTCCTCCCCAGATGCAAGACTCTACACTTGCTTCTGTTAAATCTCATCCGGTTTTTTTCTGCCCAGCTCTCCAGCCTGTCCAGGTGTCGCTGAATGGCAGCACGGCCTTCAGGTGTGTCAGCCAATCCTCCCAACTTCGTATCATCAGCAAACTTGCTAAGGGTGGCCACTATCCCCTCATCAAGGTCATTGATGAAGATGTTGAACAAGACTGGACCCAGCACCGACCCCTAAGGAACACCGCTGGTTACAGGCCTCCAACCAGACTACACCGCCAACAGCAACCCTCTGCACTCTGCCAGTCAGCCAGTTTTCAACCCACCTCACTGTCCACTCATCTATCCCACACTTCCTCAGCTTTGTTATATTTTGAATGTGTCCTGGGAGATATGAGTGCTGCCATCTCCAGATGTGTCTTCAGCCATGTCCCCTTCCATATGTCTCCTCTGTTCCTTCTCTCCTGTGACTGTCACAAGGCAACAAGTTAATTCCTCCTATGCAGGACATTCTTGAGGGCCCTGTAAAGATGCCATTTGTACCCAATTTAGTGAATGCAACCTCTTGACATAGCATACTGTATCCCTGCAAACCAAACTGTAATTGAGGGGTCTCCCAAAACATCTGAAGGTAGTTCAGAGCCTTCCTAAATAGCAACTTTTTTGCACTGCCTTTTGATTTGTTTATTCTGTGGTCTTGTGTTATAACTTTACGTCCATGAAAAGCTTAATATTGAAATGTGAATCAACAAAAAATATCAAATCCTTTCAAAAATGGTTTTTGTCTTTCAAGATACCTCACTGTACACAAAAATAGTTTAAAAACAGAGAAGAAAGCAATAACGCAAATGAAATTGGAAGTGAGTGTATTCAGAAATGAAACGCAGTAAGGATTTATCACAAGATGGACCTTCTTCAAAGGTATCTGCTTTTGATTACTAAAGTGTACCTAGCAAAGCTGAGTTAGTATGAAATCTGAGTGATGCTTTCTTCACATCTAACTTGCTAGGCAAATATTGTTATTCTTTGTCAAGAAAATACTGGCATTAATCCTTCTCCACTATCACCATCTCAGTTAAGACTACTGCAATTAATTATATCTGAACTTGTGGTAGGCAAAATCAATTTTCTTCATACAAAAAGTATACCACCAGCGAGTTGCTATAGTTCCCAGGATTTTCTAGTCTCATTTGACTCCTAGTACCCATTCAAAACCCCTTACTCTATTTTTCTTTATTTTTAGTGTAATAGTAAAGCTATGTGCTCAGAAACCCAGTGTTTAAAAGGCTTAGGACAGATAAGAAAGGTTCTTGGTTGAAGGTCACTTTTGCCTGTGGTTGAAGCTAATGGATTGGAGAAGAAAAAAAAGAATTTTAACTGCAATTTTAAAAGTTTACCTCCTAGGAAAACCTCTTCTGTGTTACTGCAGACAGAATTATATTAACAGAAATGTCAGGAATGAAAGAAATGAGTAAGCAAGTGAAAATTTGGACATATTTAGCTTAACAATCAAACAGGGAGATATGGAGCATAGGGTCCACTCCGAAGAATTTATTAACTCAAAATGGGCAGGAATTGTTGAGGACAGCCACACAGGAAGCACAAATAAATGTGATTGTATTAATTTCAATTGTTCATTAGGCATGGAAATCCAAAGGAAAATGGGATTTTTTCTCCCCGAATGCTGATCGCACTCAGTGAATAGGACCAGACTTCTTACTGTTGAGAGAGTCCAAAGGTATGAGTGTCAATAATCATTAACTTTGAAAGGCAATTGTTCTGAACCAAATGACAATTGTGTTGGTGCACTTATTAAAATTATTTTTCTTTGCTAATACATTTTATTTTCTGACTTCTGTAATAGCAGTATGGGAGGAGATATTTGCCCAATGTCAAGCTCAGTTTCAGGCTCTATTGTCTGTGAGTTCCTTTTAAAATATACTGCATAGGTATTTATTGACTTCTACAGAATGTGGATTCTGCTCCTGTTACAGAATAATAGAAGTTGGGATACTTTAAAATACTTTATCTGGCTTCTAGATTCAGCAACATTTTTAGTATGAATAAATGGAAATTTCTTTGAAAAATGAAGATGACAGAATGAAACAAAAAATTAGTTAACATGTGACATTCTTATGAAACACCATATTAGAACCTGTAACTTAATCAAGAGTGGGGTGAGGAGAATTGTCTTTATAAGAACCTTTAATTATAACCCCCCTTCTAGCAGCCTTTTGAATGTGAAGCGTTTGAGAGCAACAGAGTGCACCTTTGCAGTTTAACCACTTGGTGTCAGGAAAGCACAGCCTGGCATTGCTCAGACGTTGGGATGCAAATACGGTTTGTTTTGAAGATGTGACTACAGCAAAAGGCTCGCTCTTCTTTTTGTTATTATTATTTATTATTATTAATTTTATTTCATCTATTTCATTTTTCTACATTTGGATCATTAGTGCTTTT
This sequence comes from Lagopus leucura, assembly GCF_019238085.1. NCBI lineage: Eukaryota > Metazoa > Chordata > Aves > Galliformes > Phasianidae > Lagopus > Lagopus leucura. Next base: position 14,330,948 of record NW_024962272.1, read on the forward strand.
TCTAAAAAAAAAAAAAAAGCTTTTTTTCCCCCCCTCAGTCTTATTCTTTGGTCACAAATTTTTGCTTTGCTAGGACGCTAGTAAGAAAAAAAATCCTCCTGGAAAACTGGCAGAAGTTGTGTTCTATAGATGTAAGCCTTTCCTGGGGTTGTATTCTCTGCTTAGAATTTGATTCCAGAATTGCATCTTGAAATAATGTGCCTTTAAAAGAAGATTTTTGACTTAAAATTATTTATACAGAGAAGTTTAGAAATAGTTTGTCATCTACTAAAACACTGACAAAACTCCCCACTGTTCTAATTAGGTGAAAGGATGCAACAACATGAGCAGAGAGAACAAGGACAGTCTGATGCTCCCAATAAAGATTTTAATGATTTTTTTTTTTTATCCTATACTGGATTCTTTCTAACCTTTGCATGAGCATGCAGCAGGATAGCAAACTGTGTCTCCATCCTTTATGAACATTTTGCAAAGCTGCAGTAGAAGCAGCTTTGCTAGCTCTGTCATGGGAAAAGATGCTCATGGTACAGCCACAGCTTCCCTGCCACTGTACTTCTCTGGGACATGCTGAACACAGAAGGATGAAAAAAAGATAAAGGAACAGACCTGATCTGCTAAGCGGGGAGTATAATATAGGAGTATGGAGCAGTAGACATAATTCCATCAAAGATCTTCCTCTGGGGACAAATATAGGGTGCTGTATTTCATATATCTCATGAAAAGCAAGCATGTGAGAAATATGCTCAAGATCAAAAGCTTCCAAGCAGGCAAAGCTCTATGTGAAAAGCAGTTTATTTATTATTGCAATAAGGGGCAAACATCCCCTACTGACAAGGGAAAAATTGTGCAAATAGTAAAATCCATCCCATTATATACCCTGGGTCTGACACAGGTAAAACCTCTCCTGGCACTCACTGGTTGAGCATCTCAGGCTTACGATCTTCTGATGCCATGGCCATGCCTATTACTAACCATATAGTCAATGAATATATAGATATTATAATTATGAAATAAATAAGAGAGTTTGGCAGAGCAGATTGTGATAACAAGAACAGAATAGATAGAAAGCTTTCCTGTATCCTGGGCTCACAGCAAACTCCAGAGAAGGGATCTCCAGAAGAGATGCTTTCCCACTGGTAGTCAGCTCTTAAATGGGTCTAGGAGAGGTGGAGCCAGGCTCCACCCTTTCTGGCAGCACAGGTGAATTACCTTCACCTGTGCTCCTGTGGATGACTCATTGCTCATCTCAAGTAATCAGTCAGAGGCTCAGACCATGATTCAGCAGTTCCCATACACCAACCCATTGTCTTTGGGTATGCTTTGAACTTTTTATAGTGATAGGAGGACAGTATTTTCACTCATTCTGTCTCTCCTTTGCCCTAGTGCCTGTGCCCATTCTACCTAGGTTGGAATGCCTCCGTCTCAACTTCACTCTGTTCAGTTTTCTTTGTAAAAGGTCACCTATTCTTTGCTATATACAGAAACGAATGGAAGCTTCCACTGCAAAAACATGATCTACCTCTCACAAGTTTCATATCTAACAGCACGGTGCCAAGGTATTTTAGAGTGCTCAAAATCTAGGTCCATGCCTAGGCTTTACAATCTGTGTTCTCTTTGAACTGTTACAGTTTCTTAGAACTGTTGTCTTCTCTTTCGTATAGCACAGAACTTAATCTGATAACCAGTTGCTGCCTGCTCACCTGTCTAATTGTAATTCAGGTGCTCATGCTTTTGTGCCAAGATATTCATCAGAGAATCCACTGTTAATGTTCCAGTTCACTTCAGCATGTGCAAGTTCTCTTAGCATCAGAAATGAAATTCATGTCGTGATCATCTTTCCAGAGAGGCACTCCTCAGAAGATATGTTCATCTGGTAACATGCTAAATTTAGATGGGGACTTACTGAAGTGATGATCTGGGATGGGGGGGTACGCTCTGAGAGCATACATGCACAAAACCAGAACACAGCAGATCCTATTAGTTTTGCTGTAGCCTAAGGCATACACTATTTGGATGCTGCTTCCTCCATGCCACAAAAAAAAAAAAAAAAAAAAAAAAAAAAAAAAAAAAAAAAAAAAAAAAGACAGCTACTTTCTAGTTAATAATCAGAAGCTGCAGTGTACTCCAGAAAGCAAAGTCCTCCTATCATGTTGCTAGTTGAGGCATTAGCAGTGTTACATTTCAGAAAACAGAAGAAATTAAGATACTGTAACTCTTAAGTAACACAGGATTGTATATTGTGCATAAATGCTTTCTGGTTATGTACATAATCGGCTGTCACATCACCTGCTTGCTATCTTCCGACTAAACACATGCATTTAATCTTCCTGCTTTTTTAGCACTGTAGTTCTTTGAAATCTAGTGCAAGAATATTTAAGCAAATACAGAAGTATTGTGGCTTACAGGGAGATTCCACTTTTCAAAAGGCTCTGCATCCATTTCCTCTGTGACTCATCTGGCAGTTCAGCCTCTGACATGATGTTCTGGTATGTGGCAGCTTTTTCATTTTTCTAAATCTTTTTAAAAATGCCTGTGGGTATGTTAGCCACTCGGATAATAACATTTTATGTCTTCTGAGTGTTTCAGAAATCATCCAATTTGGAAACAAAATGTCTGGCCTGCTCGAAACAAAGAAGAAAGAAAAAGCACAGAAAAATCTTGTACTTATTTTGTGCCATATCCTTGTCACTGCCCTGTCTCTTTACACATCTGCTCTAAATTAGTTTAAATAGTCATTAGCATTCCAAAGACGGCTTGTATAATAGAGATGGCATTGCTGATTCCAGGCAAGTGGCAACAGGAACTTCAGGGGGTTGTTTAATATTCATTGTGCACACTTTAGAAAAAGGCAGAGCATGTTTTTCAGACTTTGTTGCACATCTGTGCATCCTTGCATGTGTATTGTAGGCCCTCGTGGCCATTGAACAAGCTGAGCCAAATCTGCCTTCAGCTGTGTAGATAAAAATTTGGATGAACACAATTCTTTAGAAAATGGAGACACCCTATTTACTCCACTGTGGGGAAGGCAGATTAAGCCTGCTGCTTGCCCCTGGCTGCTGTGGTTGCTTGATAGCCTACAGGGGTGTTTGTATTGCAGACTCAATTCAGTTTGCTAGTTTTAAATAAACACATTGCGCTGTGATCCTTGTTAGGAAGAAATAAAATAGGAAAAAGGAGGCATGCCAGCATCCTCAGATTTCAGAAAAGTCTCTTGGTATTGCCTGTTCTTGCTGTTCTTGAACCTTCCCTACTCCTCTTCAGGCAGCTGCCCCTCAGAGAGCTGCTCCTCCTTGGAGTGATAGGATTATGACTTTGTGGATTTTCTGGGCTATAGTGCTGTCTTTATAGCCAAAGGCGTGGAATTCCCTCATTGTCCTTAGATAAATTCATCTTTTATCTCCTGTTACCAAATGTGTTTGTTGTTGTGCTGGGTGCTAGAGCTAAGCATGCTAGTCTCATGCATCAGGACACGCCAGTGCCAGCAGAAAGACAAGTCAAACAGTCTTGACTACTGTCAAGCAGTCCAGTACGCTGATTCTGCTCTAAATTTGTCCTGAGTTATGTGATTCTATTCTCTCTCCTCCAGTTTGCTTAGTATTTGGCACCACCCCTTCACACAATTCTTGCTGCACCCATGAAAGTGCCAGGGTTAACACTGAGCAGAGCTGCACTTCAGGGAAACAGAGACACATAAGCATGTTAATGGGATGAGGTTTAACAAGGCCAAGTGTCGGGTTCTGCACTTTGGCCACAACAACCCCATGAGCGTTACAGGCTTGGGGATGAGTGGTTGGATGATTGTGAAGAGGAAAGGGACCTTGGGGTGTTGGTTGATGCTCGGCTGAACATGAGCCGACAGTGTGCCCAGGTGGCCAAGAGGGCCAACGGCATCCTGGCCTGCATTAGAAATAGTGTGGCCAGAAGGAGCAGGGAGGTGATCATCCCCCTGTACTCAACACTGGTGAGGCCGCACCTCGAGTACTGTGTTCAGTTTTGGGCCCCTCACTACAAGAAAGACATTGAGGCCCTGGAGCGTGTCCAGAGAAGGGCAACAAAACTGGTGAGGGGTCTGGAGCACAAGTCTTATGAGAAGCGGCTGAAGGAGCTGGGATTGTTCAGTCTGGAGAAGAGGAGGCTCAGGGGAGACCTCATTGCACTCTACAACTTCCTGAAGGGAGGTTGTGGTGCAAAAGGGTCTGGCCTCTTCTCCCAGGCAAATAGTAGGACCCGAGGAAATGGCAAGAAGTTATACCAGAGGAGGTTTAGGTTGGATATTAGGAGAAACTTTTTCTCTCAGAGGGTAGTCAGGCACTGGAATGGCCTGCCCAGAGAGGTGGTGGAGTCGCCGTCCCTGGCAGTGTTCAAGAGGCGCCTGGATGAGGAGCTACGAGAGATGGTTTAGTAGCTTGTGGCACTGATAGGAATGGGAGGGTGGTTGGACTAGATGATCTTGCAGGTCGTTTCCAACCTTGTGATTCTGTGATTCTGTGATTCTGTTACTAGGATCAATGATTTCTGTTTGTTATTGTATGTCCTGCCAATAGAAAAGATGCTGGTAAAGCACATATGAGATAAGATTCTTGACTTCATGGTCCTTCGTCCTTGGAGACAGAACATTTCTGATCTGGCTGTAAATAAGAAAAATCTTTTATGCCAACTGCCATCAATAACTATTTCACTGTGTTAGTGTAATGTATGGTGGCTGTAAGAGATGCTCTGCGAGTATGGTTAAGATGCATTATTTTTAGATGCCACTTTTGGAATTAGAGGAATATATTGAATCATCTTTACATAGTGGCTGAGAAAATTAAGATATTTTTCTGACCTCTGCCACCACAGTTTATAAGAATTGGCATTTATAGCGCTTCATTCTCAGTCACTGACTTTAAGTGATAGAATATTTATTCTTTCAACACTGCTGGTAACAAATTTGCCCCATAATTATGTTATTTCTTCTCCCCTCCACACCCCCCTTTACCCCTCACTCCCTTTTTTTTTTTTTTCTCTTCCCTCTGGCTGCCAGCCCCACTTGAGATCTGAATCCTGATCATTCTTTCCTAACTTCATTCATTGTATTTCTGACTGGTAGCAATGATAATGTTAGTGAAAGTGCATGAGATAAAAATTTTATACAGCTCTCTCCTTGGAACAGAGGTTAAGGGAAAGGACTGTAGTACAAGTTTGAATGCAAAACATTAGACTTATAAAGATGTGTAAAGAAAGATGTTATTGATTTGTGCAGAATTGCAATCAGTGGGCGTAGTTTAGTCTGAGTTTGATGAAATTTAGGTATGTTTGTCATGTTTTCCACTAGAAACTCTCACCATGAGCATATATTTCTGTTGTTTCAATTTTTGGTCTCATTCCTTTTATTTACATGAAAGCAGCTGAATAAGTAAGTACTCAGCAAGAACTTATTTGGCTATTTCTGGCATGGGATGCAACCTACAATCTCCCCTTCTAGCCATTGCTCAAATAAAACTCCACATGACTGCAAATATGTGGTTCTGCTTCTGCTAGATGGACAGCAATAGTATGATTATTTCTGCCATCATACTGCTGTACATATCTGTGATGTCCCTCCCTGATGCCTCTGACAAGCTCTTGCAGTGCAGAGTGACTGTCATCCTCTGCTCTGTTGGTAATCTATAAAGGAGATCAGTTCCACCAGTGAATCTGTTTACTACAGTAGGCTGAGTAGCACATACTTTTGTTTTTGCACTGATTTTGGGTGGATCTTTAGCTTTACTCAAACTTTAAGATGTCACTGAGTGACCTTGAAGCCAACTGTCATGTGCAATAGATTTATCTTTGTTCCTTTCTGCAGCCATGTCTACCTGCTCAGCCAAATGACTACAGTTTGCTGGGAAGTCATTTGCCTCATTTCCATGTGGCGACTTTCATCCTTTCTCATTAGTCTTCTTGACCACATCCCAACTGCTCATCAGATTTGTTCTTGCTGTGATTCTGCTTCTGCCAGCTCTCCATCTAAGTGTAGATTTAAGTCAAGTACTATGAAGCTTGTATGAGAGCAGCCTTTTTCTTGTAAAAAAAAATTGCAGAAGGTGTAATCTCTGATGCTACTGCTATCACTGACACAACTCTGATATACCTGCTATCCTGGCTGACACACTTGAGGAGTGATAATGCTGCAGTGGTCTGAACTTCTGTTACTTCATAGTGAAAAGGCTTTAGAACTAACACTAGATGACTCAGGAGAAGAAAAACATTAGGAAATTGGAATTTAGAGGTTGCTTATTACCATATCAGGAGGACAAATCCTTCATCTATGAGTCAGCTCTATAGAAAATTGACATTAAAGAAACTAAAATTGAAGTGTAATAGCTGAAAATTACTCTGAATGATGAGGAAACAAACAAATAAGCAAAAACAGAACAAGTAAAGAAAAAGCCAAAAGAAATAAGAACTGGAAAGGCTATGTCTGTTATTTCTTTGGTGTTATGGTGATATGACTCATCTCTCTGTGGCCTTTCTTTATCTGTCATTCATTAATGAATCCCCAAATAACTTCCTGACTCATCTGAGCTTGAGGCTAAAAGTTTCAAGTAATTTTCATGTCTAGCGAGTTGCCAGCCTAACAAAATTAAACAAGATCTATGTCTGTGAACTGCTGGATCTATAGGAATGTCTCAGATTTTCCAACTCTGCCCACTGTTCTTTAAATCTGCACTAAAGCATACATCTCTGTGGGCATGAGAAGTCTCCTTGCTTGTGGAGAGGGTTCTATAATGTAAAACAAATACTTTAGCAGTCATACAGGTCTCATAAAAAGGGAACAAAGAATTGTATTCATTTTACTTCTGATTCAGAGCACTTCTTCAAGGCTCCCAGTTAAGATATTCCAACCAAGACCAGCTAGTAAAAATTGTAAAATCATTTCCGTCTGTGCTACCTGTGTAAAGACTCACTCTTCTTATCTATATTAGAAAACTTTTTCTGTAAAGTACGAGCTTTAATTGCTCTTGAGTAAAATCGTGAAGCTGCAGCATATTCTGCCGCATAGGGCTGCACTACATGGCAGTGTTTATCCAGATTCTATTTCTTTCAGCTGCGATAGGCTATCTTTAAAATGCATCAGATTTTGCCAGTGGAATAAAAGGTGTAGAAGTTCCGTGTGACACAAAAACAAAAGCAAAACAAAAGCCACAAAAAGCTCAACAACCTTTTTTGATTAAATAATGTTGATATTTTTCTGTTGTTTAAGTTAAACCAATCACATTTTGCTTTAATATGGCCAGATTAATGCATAAGAAAATATTTTTTGTACAAGTTATTCTCTTTTCCTCCTCTGTTCCATAGCATAACATACATCTTTGTTCATACAGTATTTTGTTATTGAGACACATTATTCTACATTGCAAATACAAATGATAATTTATCATTCAAGTAATACATTTTTTAGCAAAGGAAATACTGCAAGTTAATTGTTTTTGTATCGCTTCTCAGCTCTGCTCTAGCTTAGCTGAAGATTGGTTTTGAGAACATCCTGACTCATACACATAAATTGTAAACCACCAGTCGGCTCCCACAGATGAAGGAGGTCTTTGTGGGGCAGCAAGATGAGCAGGCTGAAAGTTCTCTTGTCAAAAGACATAGATAGGAATTATTTTCCCAGTGACGAAAGATTGGAATAAGTCCTCTGTTGAGCCTGTAAAAGATATCTTACTAATCTACTATGTCTATACTAACATCTTACAGTTTTTTACTGTTAGGCTCTGGTGCTGATAGTTTTCTTCCTGGATTTCGAATGACAGCACCTTTCTTCTTTACATGAAAAAACTGGAAACTAGAGGCCTTAGGAATTAATACATGGGGAACAGAGGTGCTCATGAGACTGCATTTCATCACATAAGCAAAACAGATCCAGGGTGTTACTAATGGAGGCTATTTTAGCTGTTCATCATGCACAGAAAATGAAGCAGTGCTGTGGGAGAAAGAAAAAACTGTTGCTCTATGAATCAGAAGCATTTAGATCTGATTCCTAGTGGAAGTCTGTACATTATAGGTTATAATAAGTATGAGCTCCCAACTAATTTTTCTAGAATATTCAGAGATTGTTGAGAAACATCAAGTTTCCATTTCACAGAGTATCTCAAGTGCCTGATAATGTCTGAATGCATGCTTTGTCCCTGCATCTTTGGTAATATTTCTATATTACCACTTCTATAATATTTCATTACTTGTCTACTCTACTCTACTTTCTTTGAGATTTTTTTTTTTTTTTTGTGATTGATAGTTGCCTGAATTGGATTACTTGGGATAAATGGAAAAGAAATTTAATAACTTTAATGCATTGATGGGCTGCTTGTCTCTCCTTTTACTCTTCTTAAGGATTCCTGAACTGACAAGACTCTGCTTGTTTTCAATACTGGAGCATTTTGCTGCTTCTTACCAGACACATTCAGCAGCTTTCTAGTAACAAAGGCAACTGTGTAGAATTGCACATTGCTGAGGGAATTTGGAAGAACTGAATCTGTGAACTGTGAGCAAGCATCTAGAAATATTTCATTCTGTCGTATCTTAGGGTTTGTTTTAATATCTCTATCAGGGCAATAAACTTTTCAAGCAGTGTTGTTGGTCTATCTAGTAGTCGTCTGCTGAGATTATCTAGAAATTTTGCAATAGGTTGGAGCATCTGTTTTCAATTTCTTAATACTGAGCATTTTTACAAGAGCGTTTCAATTGTCTGCTTTTTGGTAACATACATGTGAAAGCTGGCATGTGGCCTTAAGTATATGAGGAACCAGATAAAAATACCTCTTTATGCATGCTTCTGTTTGACCTGTGGCAAAATTGACTGAAATCTGCTCAAACAAAAGTAGACATATCATAAAGCTATGTATAATTATTTATGAGTCTGGAGGTGTGTATCTGCAATGCAAAATAGGTAAGCAAATCTCTTCAAAAAGCAATGGCTGATATGGAAAGGTAAGTTGCAGTTATAAAAAAAAAAGTCTGATTGTAGTGTTAGACTAAACAGGATTCTTGAAAGCCTGCCTGTACTTCCTACATATGTACCTTCAATAACTCTAGTCCTATTTGAATTGTTTCATGGCACCTTGAATGATGGGTCTTGACATTACCAGCGAACTTCGTTTTTCCAAGCATTGCAATTGTACAGTGAAATATCTCATTCAGGATAGATACCTTATGCGAAATATAGCCTTGTGATCCTGGTAATTTGAAAAGATATGAATGACATATCCTTTCTGCAGTGGCCCTACAAGAAGATAACTGCTATTGCTGCAAAAAAGAATATGTGAATTAAAATCATACCCTGAAATGACTTTGGGAAAAACAGAACCCAGCATGATCCCAGGAAGCAGCACAATCCCTCTAATCTGCCACCTGGTGCCCCATGACTTGTTCTGTGATTTATTCATCAACACAAACCAACCACCTTGAGCACACTGAATGTTCCTGCCAAGCAAAATGCAACCCAGACCTGAAACAGCTACTTAAAATTGGAGATGTGGTAGACTACAACATCAGCAACATATGTTGCATGGCATATGAATAAATCAAACTCCATCCACTGCTAATGAAAGGCTTTTTGATACTCTTATCACTAAATTATTTTTGATTAAAAAGTTTATTGGAGAGACAAATGTAAACTATTGCTAGGTGCACTCACATTAGACAGTAGTATGCTGAATCTAATTTGAAATGGATAAGAGCTAACATTTAATCTCCTGCATACTCAGTGAGACAATGTTCACGTTCTAAAAAAGTAATTTCAAGTCAGTCCTTCAAAGTGCTTGAGTCGGCAGCACAGAAGGAGTGTTTGGAAAGATGATCATGCAAAAGGAACTGCAAGTGATTTAATATGCTCACAATAGCAGGCAGGTTGCTTCATCTATGGCATACTTAGAATGATGGAAGAAACTGTGTGCACCAATGGCATATTTGAAGTTGTTATTCTTAGCAAATAATGTTTAATATGGGTTTATTTAAACTTAACAGGAAATGTAATAAATAGAAAATTATGGAAACAACTATGTGAGAGGTTTTATCTGGATGTGATTGCAGAAATGGCAGAAAGTAAGCTGAATGGGCAGCATCATAACTGCTTTCAAATCTCTTGTGCAACACTGTATGAGAATGGTGATTTCTTGTTAGTATTCCTCAGACTGCAGTTGAGCAATAGAAGATGAATAACATGTAGAGACAGTCATTACATGAAGGAAAGTCTTCAGCTGGGGAAAAAAATGAAACACCAAGATCATAATCAAAGAGGACAAACAAGTACCTGGATTGTATCTGTGGTAATGGAAGATGTGGAAATTGGTACCAGAAAAATCCACGTGTCAAACACCTTGAGGTGAAAGGTATTTTTTTGTCTTTACCAAAAGTTTATTGCTGCAGATTATTTGTTCCAATCATTTTCTTGCACATAGTGACCTGGATTAGGCTATCCAAAACCCCCTCAAACAGAGTTATAGAATGGGCCTGCTCATGAACTGAACTCACTCCAGTATCTTCAGCTCTCTTGAACTGGGTGACCCTGAACTGAACACAAATCTCCAGGTGCAGTCTTACCAGTGCTGAGAAGAGGGGAAGGATCACCTCTCATGACCTGCTGGTAGTAGTTTGCACAGTGTAGCCAAGAATGCCACTGGTCTTCTCAGTGACAAGGGCACATTGTTTGCTCGTGTTCAGCTTAGCATTCTCCCGTACTCCTAGGCTCTTTTTTGCAGAGTTGCTTTCCAGCTAGGTGGCTCCCAGCATGTTCTGGTACTTGAGATTGTTCCTTCTTTTATATAGGACTCTGCACTTCTTGTTGAGCCTTAGAAGGGTCTTGCCAGCCCACTTCTCTGGCCTGTCCAAGTCCCTCTGGATGGCTGCACTGCCTTCTGGTGAATCAGTAACTCCCTCTAGTTTTGTGTCATCCACCAGTTTTCCAAACACCCTGGAAATCTGAACTCCATTCTAATAAAAATACAAGGCAGAAGTTACCATTTAAAGAGGAAAATTTACATATGATACCTATTGCACAAACATATTGTAATAATTTAAGTTATCTGAAATAAAATGTAGAAGAGATGACAAAATTTTAAGAGAGGCTGAGGTTTATCAGATCAACCTCTTTTATACAGCTGGGTGTAAAATCTGACATAACTAGAAAAAAGTTTAAGATAGAAGTCAAGATAACTTTCAATAAGAAGTCTTTGGGTACCTCAGGAAATAAGCACTGGTCAACAGCTGATCATTTTTTCAGAGTGATTTGTGTGCTGTCAACATATGATGTCATCCTTCCATAGTAGTTCACTTTTCCCACTACTTGCAGCTGTGGAGGTGGGTCAGCGTGCATCCTGCATGGCACACAGCTCTCACCAGTCATTTCTTCATTTTTTGCAGGACTTGCTCAACTCATCTCTTAGGCTGCAGCAGTTAGTGAGGACAAAGGTATATGTACCCTCATTTGAAATCTGTCCACACAAAGCTAACACTGCCTTCTTAGTTTCCTGGCAACAGCTGTGCTTGTGAGGCTTAATAATGCAGAAGACATAGAAAATGAGATTCTGAAAGACAGAGTGTGTGGAGCCTTGTGAGACAAGTCTGACACAGGAGCAAGAGCAGAGATTTAGATTACAGTTTAGTTACTATAGTGTTGAAGGGGAGTGTATATTGAAGCTGACAGTATCCTTTTCATCACTTGACATAATACATATTGTTTCTGAAATAACAATATGATTTACAACAGCTAAAAAATAAAAATAAAAAATAAAATAAAAGTAAACTCTGTGTACTGCTTTCTGTATATGCATACTTTCAGTTTGCAAAGTAATGACAACAAAAAAGCAGTGCGAACATATATATATATATATCTCAAGCCTAATAACATAAAAGCCCTACTCACAGGTTTAGATTGTTTTTTACATCAGTGAATTAGTGACCATGCTAATTCTTGCATGTAGGTTCTTTGGTTATGTGGCAATATGTGGAATGTTGTCTAATCAGGAAAAAATAGTCCTGTTTTTGAAATCATCTCTCTGTTTCTCTTTTTGTAAACACCTCCTATTAGCCTCCTGTGTGACACAGCTCCACAGCATGCATAAAAAACTGCAGTATCAATTATTTGCATTGCTGCAGAGACTTGCTTCAGGGCAGATAAGACTGCACTGGGCAAGGGATCTGAAGTGAAAAGGGTGATAAAAAAGCTCTTTCTACGTTTTTTGAAGGCAGCAAAACTGCTGTGCCTGTACTGGGGGTAGGGCAGTTTGTGGGTAGGCTACTGAGGTAGCAGGGATGGATGGAATCAGCACAGCCCACCCTTGACCATGACCAGGCTGCTAGGCTAGGAGCATCAGGGAGGGCAGGAGCTACCTACCCACTGAGAATAGGGAAGTGAAATCGGTGTGCGAGCATGGCCTGCACTGCCCATACTGCACTGCAGCAGCAGGTGCGAAAAGTGGGTTGAGCAGCAGGGTGTGTAAGTGCTGTTCCTCTTTGCTCAGGAGACCAGTTCTCCTATTGGCAGTCTCTGAGACCACAGGTATAAACATGGTCTCCACCTGACAGTAGGCTTGCTCCAAGATCACAGAATCACAGAATCACAGAATCACCCGGGTTGGAAGGGACCCCAAGGATCATGTAGTTCCAACCCCCCTGCCTAGCAGGGCCACCAAACATACACATTCAGATCAGGTTGCCCAGGACCCCGTCCAACCTGGCCTTAAACACGTCCAAGGACGGGGCATCCACAACCTCCCTGGGCAGCCCGTTCCAGGGCCTAACCACTCTCCTAGTAAAGAACTTCCCCCTAACATCCAACCTAAATCTTCCCTCCTTCAACTTAAAACCATTTCCCCTAGTCCTGCTATTATCAGCCCTTTTGAAGAATTTACTCCCCTCCTGGGTGTAGGTTCCCTTCAGGTATTGATAGGCTGCAATGAGGTCACCCCGCAGCCTTCTCTTCTCCAGGCTGAACAAGCCCAACTCCCTCAGCCTGTCCTCATAGGGGAGGTGCTCCAGCCCCCTGATCATCTTAGTCGCCCTCCTCTGGACCCTTTCCAAAATCTCTACGTTTTTCTTGTACTGAGGGCTCCACACCTGGACACAGTACTCCAGATGGGGCCTCACAAGAGCCGAGTAGAGAGGGACAATCACCTCCCTGTCCCTGCTGGCCACCCCTCTCCTGATGGAGCCCAGGATCCCATTTGCCTTTCGAGCTGCCAGAGCGCACTGCTGGCTCATATTCAGTCTCTCGTCCATCAGGACCCCCAGGTCCTTCTCTGCCGAGCTGCTCTCAAGGACCGCTCCTCCCAGCCTGTACAGGTGCCTGGGGTTCTTCCAGCCCAAATGCAAAACCTTGCACTTTGCCGTGTTGAACCTCATCAGGTTCACCCGAGCCCAGCCCTCCAGCCTGTCGAGGTCCCTCTGAATGGCATCCCTTCCTTCCACCGTATCAACCGCACCACTCAGCTTGGTGTCGTCAGCAAACTTGCTGAGGGTGCACTCAATTCCCTCATCGATGTCATTAATAAAGATGTTAAAGAGCACGTTAAAGAGCATGTTAAGAGACGTTAAAGAGCACATTAAAGATGGCTGTGGCAACCTAGACAGAGAGCCTGCCCAGAAATGTGGCTGTTCAGGCCTCTGGCTGCAGAGAGTGCCTGAGCCTGCTGCTGCCAGGGAAAGGTGGCAGGGATTTCACCTGCATGAGGTGTGAGCAGGTGGATGAGTTGCTCAGCGTGGTGGTGGAACTCAAAGAGGAGGTGGAGAGATTAAGGACCATCAAGGAGTGTGAGTAGGAGATAGACTGGTGGAGTAATTCTTTGTGAGAAAGACACTGGGAAGACACACCCTAAACACTGGTGGACTCTCACCCTGCTATAGTTGAGCAGAGGGAGCCAATTTGAGAGAAGAGTGGAAACAGATCCTGGCTCAGCAACACAAGCAACCCCCATCCTGACCTACCTCAGGTCCCCAGGTGCCTCTGTGCAATAAGTTTGAAGCCCTGGAACCTGAAGGAGAAATAAGCAAGGATGACGTGGGAGGTCTGCCTGCAAAGCTGTCTAGGGTGAGGTGGTCAATTCCACACCTCAAGACTACCTCTGCCAGGAAGGAAAGGTGGGTGATTGTCATAGTTGACTCCCTACTGAGAGGAATGGAGGGTTCTATATGTTAGCCTGACCATACCCATAAGGAGGTGTGCTGCCTCCCTGGGACCTCGGTCAGGGATGTTTCTAGGAAACTCCCTAGTCTGATCTGCCCTTCTGATTATTATCCTTTATTGATAGTTGAAGAGGCAGTGATGAAATTGCTGAAAGAAGCCTGAAGATTATTGAAAATGAGTTCAGGGGACTGGGGCACTTAGTTGATGGAGTAGGTGTACAGATTTTTCTCTATTCCTTCGTTGTCAGGGAAGAGCACTTAGAGAAGCATAAAAACCCATCTTATAAACACATGGCTGAGAGACTGGTGCAAATGCAAGAATTTTGCATTCCTTGATCATGGGGCAGTTTACTAACCACCTGGTCTGAAGTCTGCTGATAGGTTTCATCTAGTTTCAAAGGGGGAAACAGATCCTTGCCTAGGAGCTGGCGGGGCTTGTAGAGAGCGCTTTAAACTGGGTATGAAGAGGGAAGGGAATGAAACTCAGGCCTGCTAGAGATGAGCCTAGAGGAGCAATAATGGGATTAGGAGTGAGGCAAAGAGCTCAGCTGAAGTGCAGACAGCACGAGCAACAGACAGGAGGAGCTGGAAGCTATTGTACAGCAGGCCAACTGTGACTTAGTTGCCTTTACTGAAACATTGTGGGATTGCTCCCATGACTGAAGTGCTGCAGTGGATGACTACAAGCTCATCAGAAAGGATGGGCAAGGAAGGTGGGATGGTGGTGTAGCTTTCTGTGTTAGAGAGTTTGATGTTATTGTGTTTGTGGGCTGGGATGGTAAGGTTGAATCTCTATGGATAAGGGTCAGGGGAAGAGCTGACAAGGAAGACGTCCTTGTGGGGAGTCTGTTAAAGACAGCCTAACCTGGATGAAGAGACAGAATAAGTGTTCTGTGAACAGCTGGCAGAAGTTTTGTGATAGCCAGCCCTTGCCCTCACGGGGGACTTCAACTTCCCTGATATATGCTGGGAATACAACATGGCATAGAAGAAGCAGTCTGGGAGGTTTCTAGAGTGTATGGAAGATAATTTTCTTTTGCAGCTGGTGAGAGACCCTAGAGGGGAAGTGCACTGCTAGATCTGCTGTTTACAAATAGAGAAGGTCTGGTGGGAGATGTGGAGGTGAGGAGCTATCTTGGACAGAGTGATCATGAAATGGTAAAGTTCTCTATCTTGATGGAGCCAGAAGAGGGGACATCAAAACTGCTACCTTGGACTGTGGGGGACAGATTTTGAATTGTTCAGTAGACTAGTAAGTAAGGTCCCTTGGGATTCAGTCTTGGAGGATAAACAAGTCCAGGAAGGCTGATAGTTCCTCAAGAAGGAAGTCTTAAAGGTGCAGGAATAGACTATCTTCCTAAGCCACAAAGTGGCCAGCAGGGAAGGAACAAGTGTGTATGAACAGGGAGTTCTTTATAAGGCTCCAGGAGAAGAAGTGAATCTACTTCCTGTGGAAGAAGGGATGGGCAACTTGGAGAGAGTACAGAGAAGTTATTAGGATTTGCAGGGAGAAAATTAGAAAGGCAAAAGGCCTGCTTGAACTCCGTGGTCACTGTGATAAAAGGAAACATGAAACTCTTTTACAAATGTATTAACAGTAAGAGGAGGAAAAAGGAGAATCTGTTATTTACTGGACGTCGCTGTGAATGTGACCACTGAGGATAAGGAAAAGGCTGAGGATTCCAATGCCTTCTTGCAGTCTGTCTTTAAAAGTCAGACCAGTTATCCTCAGGGTACTCTACTCTCTGACCTGGTAGTCTTGGATGAGGTGTTGAGTAAACCCTCCACAGTTCAGGAGGGAACAGTCAGAGACCTCCTATTCCACCTGGACTGCCACAAGTCCATGGGGCCAGATGAGATCCATCCAAGAGTGTTGAGGGAACTGGCAGAGGTGATAGCCAAACCACTTTTCATCTTCTGTTGGCTTTCCTGGTCAACTGGAGAGGTCCTAGAAGACTAGAGTCTTGCCAGTGTGATTCCCATCTACTAGAGTCATAAGGCCTGTCACCCTGACCTCTGTGCCAGGGAAGGTTATGGAGCAGATTGTCCTGATAGAGATCACATGGCATGTGTGGGACAACCAGGGGATCAGGCATAGGCAGCATGGGTTCATGAAGGGCAGGTCCTGCTTGACCAACCTGATCTCCTTCTATGATCTAGTGACCCATCTGTAGATGAGGTAAAGGCTGCTGATGTAGTCTACTTAGACTTCAGCAAGGTCTTTGACAGTGTCTCCCACAGTATTCTCCTGCAGAAGCTGGCAGCCTGTGGCTTGGACAGGCACATTCTTGGCTGGGTAAGGAGGTGGCTGGAGGGCTGGGCCCAGGGAGTAGTGGTTAAAGGAGTTAAATCCACTGGCAACTGGTCACAAGTGGTGTTCCCCAGGGGTTGGTGCTGGGGCTTGTCCTCTTCGATATCTTTATTGATGACCTGAAGGAGGTCTCTGAGTGCACCTTCAGTAAGTTTGCAGATGACACCAAGTTGGCAGGAAGTGTTGATCTGCCTGGGTGTAGGAAGGCCCTACAGAGAGATCTGGACAGGCTGGATTGCTGGGCGGAAGCCAGTAAGATGAGGTTTAACAAGGCCAAATGCCAGGTCCTACACTTGGGCCGCGACAACCCCAGGCAATACTACAGGCTTGGGGCAGAGTGACTAGAAGACTGTGTAGAGGAAACAGACATGGGGGTATTGGTCTATGCTCAGCTGAACATGAGCCGGCAGTGTGTCCAAGTGGCCAAGAAGGCCAATGGCATCCCGACTTGTATCAGAAATGGTGCTGCCAGCAGGAGCTGGAAAGTAACTGTCCCTCTATACTCAGCTCTGGTGAGGCCACACTTTGAACTGTGTTAAGTTTTGGGCCCCTCACTGCAAGAGAGACATTGAGACCCTGGAGCATGACCAGAGAAGGACAATTAAGCTGGTGAGAGATCTGGAGTGCAGGCCTTATGAGGAGTGGCTGAGGGAGCTGGGATTATTTAGTCTAGAGAAGAGGAGGCTCAGGAGGAGATCTGATCGCTCTCTGTGACTACCTGAAGTGAGGCTGTAGTGAGCTGGGGGTTGGCCTCTTCTCTCGTGTAACTGATGATAGGACTAAAGGGAATGGCTTCAAGTCACACCAAGGCAGATTTAGGCTGGATATTAGGAAATGCTACTTTTCTGAAAGAGTTATCAGGCACTGAAATGGACTGACCAGGGTGGTGGTAGAGTCACCGACCCTGGAGATGTTCAAGGACCATATAGCTGTTGTGTTGACGGACGTGGCTTAGTGAGAACTGTTGGTAATAGCTGGAAGGTTGGACAGAATGATCTTAGAGGTCTTTTCCAACATTGATTCTATTATTCTATGATTTTGCCCACCTTCATTTCCCAGTTGTGTATCAGTGTCACATTAAACATTAAAATATCTGTCTTCTTAAATTTTCCAGTAGGAAATACAAACAGGAACAATTGTTTTTGAAGCCTAACTGAGAACAAATAATCAAGATGCACAGTATTTCACTAGTGCAAAGACAACACTTACGTGTTGTATTGATTAGAAATTGCTTCTGTTAAAAATTAGGAGAAGTCTCCCAGATAATTTTTTCTTAGAGGCTTTTAAATATATTTTTTCTCAGGCCTTTGGTGTACTCTGTTACAATGTGTGCCTTAATATTGTTATTTAATTCATTTCTACTTCAAGATACTGTTTCAAAGAGAGTTAAATTGCTGTAATGCTGTTGTATTTTCTTCAGCTTTCATAAAATGATTATATCTTTTAATGTTGTCTCATTGTGACACTACATGATGAATTCCACATTCTTCTTCTGGGGAGGATTTACTATGCTTCTACCAAGTTTGAATCTTCACTTCAGAAAAAAAGAGTTGTTGCTATGTAAAGACATACCATCCTGTGTGGATCATTAATACAGACATTAAACTTATCTGTCTAGTAGGGTGAATGTGTATGAAGGAAGAGTTGGGAGGAGCTGATGTAGTGTTAGTTCAAAATAGCTATAAATGATTGTCTGAGGAGAGCCGTTGGCACTGCTGACTCAGTCAGCAGTCTGGGGGAGTGACTTCTGCAATGTGTAATCTCATGGATATACAATCATTTAACCTCTGATGACTCTCTGTTATTACTGGCAGAATGGCAAATATGAGCCATTTGCAGTTACCTTGTTCTGGTGCACAAAACTTCTGTAGGATCTGGGCTAAGAAGGCTGACTCATTTTATATAGATTACCCCACAACCTTCTGATGCATCAGGATTGGTTGTTACTGACCTTGGTGAGATTCAAACTGGAAGTGGAAATGTGAAAAGCTCCATATGTCAGTATTTCCCCTGAGCTACTAGGTGACATGATTTCATTCTGAGAAAAATAATGTTCAGTTGATCTAAAATTACATTTGCTAAGGTTGAAGATGTCTTTTGCCATGCCTTGTGCGAGCTTTTTACAGCTATTTCCATCACAGAGGAGAAATCCATAGTGAGAAGATTATAAATTCTTTCATTCATATTAACATTAAATTGAATGATAGGTGGTATCCTAAAGTGACTGGAGCAGGCTTCAGGCATTAGTTTTTTGTTGTTGTTGTTTTGGTGAAGGTTTTTTTTTTTTTGTGGAGAGTAAGGGTAAAGAAAGATATGTACTAATCTGTTCTATTTTCATCCAGCTACATTAATTGCTTATAAAAAATAAAGCTATTAATTTGATTTCCATGTTCAGTTGCCATCTCATCTGATTGGAGTTATTGTATAGCCTGGCCAGCTGCTACAGCTGATTACTATTTCTATATGGGAGGCACAGAAAAGCTCCTATGTCTTTACAACTCTTCAAAATATATTCTGGAAAATTTGGGGGAAAAACTTAGGAGGTGATTGAAATAAGCTATTTACAACTGGACATTGTAACTCTAATTTCATCCAGGCTGTGAATGAAAACAAAATAATTAAATTTTCCTTTCCTGTTTGACCGAGGTCTGATATCTAACCAACAATACAGAGATTGCCTTGACCTAATTTGCATTTCACACAGTCCAGCAGACTACATTTCCCTCTCAAATTCTCAGGAAAGCCACTAAAATGTAGCCTTAAAATATGTGAATTTTTAGAATGCCAAGAAGGAGGTCTGTGATCATAGAATCCTCAGAGTTGGAAGAGTACTCTGAAAGTCATCTGGTCCAACTCCCCTGCAATTAGCAGGGACATCTACAGCAAGATCAGGTTGTGCAAAGCCTGGTTCAGCCTGGTCTTGCATGTCTCAAAGGGTGGACCCATATCTCTGAGAAACCTGTTCCAGTGCCTCACCACTCATGCTGTAAAAACCTTCTTCCTTATATCCAGTTCAAATCTTCACTCTTCTAGTTTGAAACCGTTTCTCTGTCCTATTATCACAGATCCTGCAGAATGGTCTATCCCCTTGTTTCTCATGGCTGCCCTTCAGACACTGAAAGGCCTCTCAGTTCTCCCTGGAGCCTTTTCTCCTCTGATCTGAACAGCCCCAGCTCTCTCAACCTGTCCTTATAGGAGAGTATTCCATCCCTTGAATCACTTTTGTGGCCTTCTTCTGTGTTGACGGTTTATGGGTTGGTCCTGCCTGGTTCTGTGACTAGCAGGGCAGAGGGACCCACAGATCCACGTCTCTGGAAAAGGGAAACAGGGGACCCTGAATAATTAAAAACAGTGGCAATGAGCTGAGGAGAAACAAACTAATTTACTAAATACAGTATTGGATTGCAACGTAACATAATATAATACAATATAATTAGAATTGAAGATAATAAATCAAATATAATGAGAGAAAAGAGTGTCTGAGAACTGAACCTCACTGTACGCTGAGGTGAGACATGCAGTTGGGGCAACCATCAGGGAGGAGAGCTGAAGAAAGAAAGGGACATCAGGTGACCTTGCCAGGGGCTTTATCTCCTCTCTGCGCACAAAGGGGGATGTAGTTTTCTTCCAGACAGGTGCCTGGAACTGGACCATTAACTCTTTAACTCTCAGTGTACTACATGATGTTATGATGTCGAATACCAATAACCAAAAATCATAATGCCATGACATGGATGCATGCCAGCAGGTCCACATCTCTTCTGTACTGAGGACTCCATATCTGGATGCGGTACTTCAGGTGAGGCCTTGAAGACACAGGGTAGGAGAATGGTCCCAGGTTTGTTTTCAGCTTCTATTGGAATTGTCCGCAAGTTTCAGCTGAAAAAAGAAAAAAAAAGGTGAACCTAGGCCTGGAGTCACAGAAATATGATCAGAAGTACATCTTGCGAAAGTTTTGCCAACTGCTGTACTTATCTATACTAGAAAACACTTAAAAAGCTAATGACAGAGGCATTGACTTCACAGAGAATTGTGTTGTAGGTATTCTTATTCTGCTCACATTTCCTTCTCCTTAGTACATGATGAAGGTGCAGACACTAAGTGAGGTTAGGAATCATGTCATTATTCTCAGACATGGGTCTCCAATGGTTCCACTACAGAAATGTTTCTTCTGATTCCCCTGAACTTTTGTTGTCAATACGTCCCCAGAGTAAGAAAATATGCTTGTTAGGGGATAAAATAGTATGTGAGAGTATGCCCCAAGAGTAAGTAGAGAATGATTGAAGTTTCAAGAGAAAGCCATAAGAGAAAATGTCTTTTTATAAAACATGGAGAAGCCTGGAGCATTCTCTGTGGGATACAGAGATGGAGAGATAAAACTAAGGAAAAAGTGTGCACTGATAGAACGATGTAAACGAAGAGGAGAAAGAGGAAGTGGTTACGAAGAATGAAAATATAGGTCTCTCTGCTGGGGATATACGTGACAGACTGGGGAAAGGTTTAGAAAGTGATCCTGCTTCTAACTCAGAACTTGGTAGCTATCAACAGAATCACTTTTCAAATCAGGTGATAAGTGGAAAAGGTGGTTTTAGACTTTACAGTAAGTAATTCAGTAATTAGGTAATTCACATATACGTGTCCATTTTGCAAACAAATTATAAAATATTGCTAAGCCAAATAAATTGAGAAAGGAATTTCAGACAACTGAGGATAAGTAATAGGATTCTGAGAGTAAACAGAATAATTCAGAGGGTTGAAAATATAAGATATTTTATGTATGGAATCCCACACAATGTATTTTGCTTCACACTGTTTCTGTGCCATGTTAGTCTTTTTATTTCTTTTTCTGCACCATGGTATCAGATATAATTAACTGCGGGTTTCTTCTATTTTTTTCATAGAACCATCTACAAAAACACCTGCTTGATGTGTCTGTGCAGCTCTTCTTAGCAGAACATGAAAAGAACTGTCAAAAAGCTGTCATGAGCTGGGCAGGGGTCAGTGCTAATTAACAGAAGGACTTGGAAGAGGAATATAGTTTGATTCTGAGATCAAGCCTGGAAGCTCTGGGCAGAAAAAAAGATAGGCAACACAACTGTTTGTTTTAGTGTGAGAGCTTGCAAAGGAATAGAGGGGGAGTCTGCAAAAGTAAATATGAGGAGATGAAATGAATGTATGTGGATTTCAACAGTGGTGTGCTTCTGGTAGTGACTCTCCCAAACTGCTATTTGCAGGGCAGTGAGAAAGAAAAGACAACAGACAGTTCGAGGATCAAATTCAAGGCTCAACAAAATTGGGTAAGATTTTCTCTTGCTTTACATTTTTTTGTATTTTAATTCAATTTTAAGGGAAAACAAGTACATTTTTGTTTAATGGAGGTTAGAAGGCCTGAAGGCATAGTTGAAGAGGGAGTGAGGAAAAAAGCAGTGAATTTTTTCGTGGGAGATAGAGAAGAAAGAGAAGTCAGCATGTGACTGTACCAAAGCATCTTCTAAACAACAATTGTAGTTGAAGATTATATGTCCCTACTTACAGTGGAGGATTGGAACTAGATGATTGATCTTAAAGTTCCTTTCCAACTCAAACGATTGTATGATTCTATGATTGTTGTTATTAAAAAAAAAACTGGTTATACTTTCCCAAGACTGAATTCAGACTTAATTTTTAAGCTTTCCATAAGAGGACAGGGTTGTTTTATCTCAAGATATCTTCCTTCTGCAGGGACTATTACCCACATTCAGATTCTAAAATATTTTTCTCATTCTGAAAGCAATGCCTCCTCTTTATTTCATTGGAAACTATCACAGTCAGAAAGAACACAGTAATACTATTTAGTAGAGAAAATTTTCTTCAACAGAACACTATTTTTTTCAACTTAGTCACAACCGTTATGCATTTTGACCAGTGATGAACTTATTTCTTCATTTCATAGTGCAACAGCGCTGCATGGCTGTTTGGAACTTGGCTTGTCTTTCCCATTGCTGTCATTTCTGCTGAAACACACCACCCATTGCCCCACTGTGCTACATCTGCTGTTTGGTATCCACAAAATTCAGAAAGCATCAGTGAATATCAGTGGGTAACATTTTTTTGTCCTTCACGTGGAGGAATTTAGTGACACACCCTTATTTAATAGGTACTTCTGTGTCAGACATAATTTTCTCTGAATGCCCCTCTGCTGCCATCTGTTGCACAACAGCAAAACGTAAAAGTTATTGACTGAAAAGTTCAGCCTCTTCTGCCATGATACCTCCAGCTGCCTGGTCTGTATAGGCCAACGTAATTAGATTACATTACTTTCAGAATATTGTATATTTATCTGCAGAATGCAAACTAGGATCTGATAGGAAATTAATCCAGCAGTGGGCATTGATCTTATTAATAAGACTTAGATTTTAAACAGGTGACACTTCTAGTAGGCTTGCCCTGATTTTTAAAGATTTACACCCCAGGGCAATAAATCTTTACTACTTTCCAGTGTTTTACCCCTTAAATAGGCTCATTTTTTAATTATACACAAATCTAAATTTTAGCATAATTACAAAACATAAAACATCCATTTAAAAACTTTAAACTTTATGCAGCTAGAACAACGCTTTAGTAATAAATGATTATTTTACACAGATTAACAAAAGCCTTTTCGTTTTGTATCGCTATTACCAGTAGGTGGCACTCTAACAATTTTTGTAAATGTTAGCTGTCTGAGTCTGAAGCAAGAACAGAGAACCCCGGGCAGATAATAAAAAATTGATTTCTAATTCTTTTATTTTAGACACCACACAAACATTTTATGGATTAATGAATTATATGTTCAATGCAGTAAACTGGGGAAATAACCAAGGAGGAGAAGAAAGAAAGTTGTGGAAAGTTGAGGAGAAGAAAGAAAGTTGTTGGTTTATAAAGTGCTGTGAAATGCACTATGGTAATTTGATCTAGTATCCTACAGTCATCTCTTAAAAGACTACTACAATTCTTGCCTGGCAAGTCTGGAGTGCCTGACATGACACCTCCTCTGTATGGGATGCTCTGTCATTTTATTCAATGGCACAGGGATTCTTCTGGCTCTCAGAAGAGCTGCTGCCAGGAAGAAAGGAAAGAATAAAGTAAAAAGAGAGATCAGATCACTTAAGAACAAAAGAAAAAGTATAAAGCTGGATTTACCTAAATTCATTGTAATATTAAGAGATCCTGCGTAGGTCACTCTTCTTGCTTCTGAAGATGAGCTGACTCCAAATGCCTCTGAATCCTTTTACTCATGAACAAAGCCGGGGTGACTCAATGACAGAACTCCACTAAGTTGATTTTCCCTCATGGCACTCATTCTCCATCACTTTGTAGCCATCACCTGTGGTATGAAGAATACCAAAGTGATAAAAAATATGTTAACTTGTTCTGAACATCAGATAAATATGCTTTAACTTACACCAAGAAGAATTTGTGTGGTGATTCAGTGAGGGCACTCTGCATGCCAAACCAAGGAAGGTCATACAATTTAATGTACTGGGGCATCAAGAAGAGCTCAATCTGCCAACCAGTGGTGGTGTTATACTGCCGGTATTTTGTATGTTTCCCATGGATATTTATTTTTTTTCTTCAGCATACTTGGTCTTCATAATGAAACTCTGAAGAAGTTAAAAATAATGTCTTAGTGAATAGTTTGTGGGTGCTGTTTTAGACATTCAGCCTGTCATTCTGGGTAACAGTTTATGCCTCAACAAAATAAGCAAACATGAAGGGAAAATATGTTTCTGAGTTTGTACAGAGAATTATCAGCTGATTGCTCAGATTCCTAAGAGGTGATTTGGCGTGGTTATTGGAAATGGCAATTAGAATTCCTGAAAGGTTAGAAGGTAAGAATGTTTTTAGCTCAATTTGCTGAAATCTGGCTAACACAAAGTAGAAGTAATGTTGATATAGAAGTTTTGCTATTGTTTAGATTTTTTTTTTTTTTTTTTTTTTTTCCTCAGTAAAGTTCTTTACAGAGAGTGTGGTGAGGTGAGGTTCTGGAACAAGCTGCCCAGAGAGTTTGTGGATGCCCTGTCCCTGGAAGTGTTCAAGGCCAGATTGGATGGGGTCTTGGGCAGCCTGGTCTAGTACTGAATGTGGAGGTTGGTAACCTTGCATGTGGCAGGGGGGCTGGAGATTCATGATCCTTGAGGTCCCTTCCAACCCTGGCCATTCTGTGATTCTGTAAAAGGAATGGGGCTACGGGACTTGTCCTCACTGCGGGTTTACTTGGAACACAGAGTTTTTGTCAATATCAAATATATTATTTTTTGTTTTCATGGGATGAGTGAGCATCAGTATGTGAAAACAATAAATCAACATGCATTGTCTCATTGAAAATAACTGTTTATAGGCACATAATAGGGAACTTTTTGGAACATTGAGAGTGTTGTAGAAAGTCAATGCTTTTGACAGCTCCTTTAATTGCTCCTTTGCCGTGCCCTTCAAATCAGTGGTTAAAACACCACTGTCATTTTCTGTTGCCTGTATTTGTGTTTATCAGTCTGTCATATCAAGTTAAACAACACTGCAACTGGAGTATGCAATATACTTTATTTTTAGGTTTGTGGAAAAGATTTGTGTTGTGTGTGAGAGCTGTGGAAGAAAGACATCATTATGGAGGAATCCTAATTGTAAACTGAACCACCTCCACCCCCAAATTAGCAATATAAGAGAGGTTGAATTTCAAAAGTCTTGGCATTCATTCCTCTGTTCCTGTTTACTTGTCCTTGATTCATTGTGCTAGAAAGCAACCATGTTAAAAGGCAGTATAAGCCAGATAACTTCCATGAGCAAAGAAGCATAATTCAGCATTACATGAGCTTGAAATTCTCAGATATTTATCATGTTACATCCTTGCTCATTGCCTAGTTTCAGATATCAAGACAATATGCTCATACGTATCAGGCAGAGGAGTGAATTTCTCATTGTGCCTTCCTAGTGAATGGTTTAATATCTCAGCTTCTCCTTTTCCTCTTTTGTTCATCTCTACCATTATGTTCTTAAAATGTCTACGATTTGGTTCTTTGCTTTCACTTGTTTTAGTAAATCAGAAAATATGATTGGACTGCATAAACTGCTCTCTCACACGCATATGCACACACACACACACACACACACACACACAAAACCCTCACATGAAATTTTAGGAATACTTTTAGGGCTCCCTTGAAAAAGCAATGCCTCATGTGCTCTTGGAGATTTGTGTTATGTCACAACAAAAGTTTTCTTCAGGGAGTAGGTAAAATGATGTCCGTATATTACCTGGCAGTGGTAGAGATGCATTTAAAAATGCTAATTAAGCATGAATTCTATTACCTAAGAATGTTAATCTGTCTAACTAGCAAGGCAAAAACTCCCTGAGTTTTGAACTGAACTGTGTTGTGTTAAATATTTTCCCCTGTGAGAACTGTTAAGATGCATCTTTTAATGATGCTTCTTCTCTTTGGAGACAAAGAAATATTAAGTGTTGTCAGTACTCTGCTTCCTAGTTTCTCTTTTAGCTCTGTTTAAATAACTTTCTGCTTTTACATATTCCCTTGATGTAAATTTTATTGAAATCTCTATTTTCTCTAGAGGAAATATAAAGCTGGTTAGAATGACTGCTATTTGTTTGTCTCTCTCCATGAACTATCACTACTTCCAGAGACAGTGAATTTTGCTAATTGTATGGCATTTTTGCTCAGCTAGCTCTCTAAGATATTTATGTGTAGTGATGTGCCTTGAAGGTTGTTAATACTGGACTCAGAGAAACTGTCAATGAAGACAGATTTAACCTCTTAGCCAGTTCTCCTCTCTGATGAATAAAGCTTACTTTATTGATAAGGATTTAGTGTGAATTCATTGGTTTTTTTCTGCTCTTAGAAGTAGCTGGAATTAGAGTTTTGAATATCCCAAGAAGAAGGGCTTCCCAGTCAACCCTCAAAGCCAGAAATGCAGTGGGAAAAAGTATGCCACAAGATGACTGCTCATTCCTCAGTCATAGGAATAATGAAATCCTCCCCTTGGACAAAGCAAAGGGGTTGGCATGCCATGGGTATATGTTCAGATTACTGCTGTTAAGCTGGAAGCAGGAAACTATACTCTGCAATTATTCCAGGAGAGCTTACTGAGTACCTGGGCATTCTCTATGCAGTTCTCTAGGCTGAAGACAGAAAAGATGTAGGTGAACCTGCTTATATACATAGCTAGATGTTGAAGACCTGTAAGTCCACATGACTGTTTTGTACATACATTTATTACATAAATTTTATAAAATTACATAACTCAACGTTATATTTCCCAGGTATATTAACATGCTGCACTCACAACACACAATGTTGCACATGTAATAAATGTATATTTTATAAAATAAATTTGTATAAATTTTAGTGGGAGCTACTGGGAATAGGTGAACGGTTGGACTGGATGATCTTGAAGGTCTTTTCCAACCTTGGTGATTCTATGATTCTATGATTCTATGAATGAGAAGATGTGCTGTGTAACTCTTCACTACAGATTGTCTCCCTGTTTCACTTCAGTGACATTATGTCATGCTGAGTGCTCTGCTCATTGGACCTTTTGGTGCGCATGAGTCCGGCCAAGGTCTTACCAGCATAGGGTTTTTGAGGCAGAGCTGGGCATGTGCAGGGCAGGAAGGGAATATGGCCCTTCTGCCAGCACTGAATTGCCGTGCTAGCTCTCTCTTTCTGCGTAACATTGCCCTAGAAGTGAGCTCATGGGGATGGAATCAGAGCAAGCCTCTCTGTTAAAAGCAGTCCTAACACACCACATTGCTGCTGAATTGTCATTTCTTTTGTCATTATTTGCAGTGTGAATTTTTGCCTATTTTAACTTACAATCAGCACGGACAACTCTTGAGATTGTATCTCAGGCATCAGGATGTTTGCATCTCTTGCAGTGAAAGCTGTTAGAGCTTGAAAGACTGCAGATATATTGAAAGTAATGTTTTAAGGCTGTCTAGCGACTGAAGATGCAAGACACGATTGAATCCTGCAGAGCTATAGGAAAAGGCTCAACAGCTTGGAACTCCATAACAATAGGAACTCAGTATTTTTAATGACTGATCGCTTGATGTTTTTGAAACTATTTTGAGTTTTGGAAAGGTTTTTTTGTAAAGTTTGACTGCTAAAGACTGACAGTACCTCATAATGGCTGTGGGTGTTTTGTGTTTGTTGTTGCTGTTGTTGTTCTATTCGGGTTAAAAATTAGTATAAGTTTAATGAGAACTCTGCAGTAAATTCTGAGAAATCCTAATGTAGGAAAAAGGCCACCTGAGAAAGCCAACTTCAAAGTGTGCATTCAAAACCTTCATTTGAAGACTTCTGTTTGCCAAGATAAATGTACAAAAGAAGTTTAAAAGATTTTTAATCGATTTTTCATTATTTTTAATTTTTTTTCTACCTGCCTCCTGAGCATCTGTTAGTCTGCTTAGCACTTGGTCCTGACTCTATTGCCACCTCTTTATTTCCCATTTCCCCTTTTATCTCTTGCTTACTCTTCTTGCCACAGAGGTGTGTGGGAATTGTGGAGAGGGATTTTGTGCAGTGAACATTATCTGGAGTTTATGCTATGACTGCTCTGCTGCTGCAGTTGGTTGCACCAGGGACTTTATGAGAGCAGCTTGCAAGTTTCTAGGAGCTTCCATCACATGTAGTTTCAGGGTATTTGTACATACAGATGCATACATACATACAGAAAATCACGTTATATCTGGATCCTTGTTCTCAGAGCACCACATCACATTGTCTCTCACAACTCTACCAGGCTGTTGCTGCTACTGCAGTTGAAATGCAGTCTTAATAAGCTGGTGAAGACTGTGACAAGTGGGGTGTAACAGGAGCCCAAGAGTTTTGGTGGGGTTTTTTTTTTTTTTTTTGGTGGGATGGCAACTGAGATGGCAATTGCCTTGATTGAACACCCTTCCATCATGACCTTGCACAGATCTGTATGTCTTTTTCATGGAGAAAATGGTGGAGATCATTTCAATGACACACATACAGATTTGTTGGACACATTGTGGAGGAAAGGGAAAGATGGTTCCAAACTGAGAGAGCAGCTCAGCTAATCATGGGCACTTGAATGTCCCTTCTTGGACCTTGCTACTCTGGCAAAAATAAAACCTGAAAGAGCAAATGAAACAAAGCAAAATAAAATGGAAAATCAATGCACTGCCACATATGGAATAAACTAATCAAGAACAGTGACAAAATTCTTTTGCTATGGAAGTAGCTTGTTTAAAGATTCCAATAACCTGTGTGCCTGTGGCTGCTGAGGAGATGTGCTGGGTCAGTGTTTTACAGTACAATATGGTCTGCTGTTCTCATGCATTGCTTCTGTGGCTGGCAAATAGCCAGGTGAAATTGTGCAGAACACCAAATACTAAGTTAAAGAGAGACAGAGCAGTGTGTCTGTGGTACATTTAGACTGAAAATGGGGGATTAACTGATATGTTCCTGAACATGAAGGTGAAATTGCTGAAGAATTTTAGATATTGTGTCTCTGCGTGCCATGCTTTGGAGAAAAAATATGTTTTTAAACTGTAAGGCTTTTATTGCTTTTGTTATACCCCATTAAATGCGCTATGTTTTGTGATGTTGCTAGGAAAACTGTATTTCACACAGGAAAAATTCACATTTGTTTAGTTTGATTTACTTTTTAATTTACTTGCTAATCCAGAGTAATTTGAAGCACAAGATGGCATAACTGATTGCTTTTACTTACGTTTGTTTTCAATGATTACAAACTAATTTTCTGAGACAAAGCTTTCAAGAGCCGTTTTCTTGTTACAAAATATATGTGTGCAAATCCCTTTGACACTTAGGGATACAACTTGCTGTTCAGGGATACATAGTAATTAAATGCCTGATAAGAGCAAAACTCTTGATGAGAATTTAGGCTTGTAAGCCACATTTTTTCCCAATTTGTATTTTGCTCTAATGTCTATCTCTTGATGACTAGGAAAAAAAAAAAAAAAAAAAGAAGAAGAAGAAGAAAAAGCAGCTTTCTATTCAAAAATTCTGTAACCTAGCTGTGAATTCTTGCTTCCTACATGCTGACGGGAATAGCAGACCTCACTAATGCATGTTGAAGACTGGCAGCCAGGAGAATTTGCACTTGAATGGGAGCTTCTACAGATGCATGCCAGAAATTCCAGGTAAAAGGGTACCTGAAAGTGAAAGTAGTACTAATGGAACCAGACAGAGTACATGCTGAAATTTACTGTCTTTTGTTGAAAAAAAAAAAAAAAACCTGCTCAAATCTAGCAGGTGCAAAATAGTCATACTATGTTTTTCAAAATTAGCTTTCTGAAGAGATGCTGGTTTCTAAGTCTAGATTTTCTTTTTTCCCCTTATTGTTTTTAGAGTATGCACTTGCAGAGTCCAAATGAAACTACAAATACAGCAGCTAATGCAAGTATAGCTATGCTTGTTTTCTGCATTTTTAGTATTTGTAGTGGTATATTAACTGAGTCCTCTTAAGATCCCCACAATAAAGCTGCAAGGTACATCCTTATGTGCATTGAAACCTTCCTCAGAAGTGACTTATGATAAAAAATGTTTTGGTTTTGGAAGAGTGTATCCACCAACTAAAGCAATAAAGCATTCCATTAAACACTGGCATTTTGTCAAAATACAATGAGGTGTTACATATGAATAACTTTCATATATTGCTTCTAATTATCTGTAATAGCCAAGTTAACAGAACTGAAATGCAGAAACTCTCTTGACCAAATACATGCTGTGGAATTGCAGCATGGCTCCAGAGGGTTTTGTTATGCGTAGGAATCACTGAAATTTGCTTATGTTTTAGTAAAACTTTTCAGACATGGCTGCACTCTGTTAGCTTGTTGTCGGACTCATTCTACACAATTATCAGGTTCCTTGTACATATTACAGAGTTGTCATTAGTCCTGGGAAAAAGCAATTTTTGTCATCACTGCAGCAGAAATGTGTCCGTATCACAAATGGAGCCTGAAGGGATCTAATTCCAGGTTATTAAGTGCTCATTTGAGATAGTGGATAATAACTGTTGTTTCTGATGTATTAGATTAGATCGCCCTTACTGCTTGCAGGTCTTATTTTCACTGGATGTTAGTCATGCTATTAGAAATATTTATTTAATCAGTAATATCATGTACTGTCCAAAAGCTGATATCACTGCATTAGTTAACACTTTATGATTAACTAAGTTCTAACGTTAACGCTGCTGCATCAATATCCAGTAATTACTGAGAAAACAAATTTTCAAAAGGTTTCTCTGAAATACCCCTATTGGTCACTGTGGAAATTTTAGTACTTTTGCCTAACTTATAGCCTGTAATGCAGCCTCATACCCTTGAAAATAGCATTTCAGTTGTTAATCAGAATAAGATCTTGGAGTGTGAAAAATAACATTAATTTTAGCAAAAACTCTTTGAAAACATAGTTTTCTACCTCATATCTGCAAATTTATACAAATTGAGGTTTATTTTAATCAGTATTTTGTGTGATTTCTCCGTTATTTGGTAAAGCTAATAGAATTGAGAACTATTCATTACTAGGCTTGGTTTTTTTTTTGACTGGTTGAAAAGTCAAGACAATAAGTAACGGACAGTTGAAATTCTGATCAAATGGCAACAGTGTTCAGGCTGCTATGTAATGTGAGTGCAGTAAAACAAACAAACCCACATAAGTCTTTAAAGAATTGGCCAATTTGTGAAGATAACTAGACTGTATATTATCTTTCAGCTTTCCTACAGCTACTTTTTTTTTTTCTGTTGTTGTTACTGACAAATGACTATTTTATTATTACAGTTGGTTGAAATCATAATTCTCACTGCTACTGCTGCTTATTAGGATGGAAAAATAAAAATCCTGACTGTGAACCTTCAAGGTCATATAGCTGTAAGCAGACCCAATTGAGGCTGAACACCAGTCATAGACTGGGACAGTAGCCTCCCACATTTCAGTGATCACTGGTAGGAAACTGTTATTTCAATTAAACAATAACATTTGAAACATGTACCCTAGCTGTGGTAGCTATTGTTGCTTTTGTCCTCTCTGGTAATTTAATCTATCTCAGACTGCTCATTGGACTGTAATTTTTTTGGGGCTGGATTTTACCTGATTTCTATCTACATTAGTTTAAACTGTTTGAAACTCTGGCCACTAAACAGTAAGAAAAAGATGTATTTGAGAGCACATGGAATAAATATACTCAGCTGTCATAGATGAGAAGTATGAAAATTGAATAGAATTTTGTATTGTCATTCCTGACTACTGAATATTTATGTGCAGTTTTGTAACAGTTATATAATACCATGAATATCTCCTGTACTTCTCTGCAGGAAATAAATAACATAGTAATGCTTAGTTAAGGAAGAAAAGCATTCTCAAGAAGTAAAAGATTTTCTGGAACTAATCTTTGTTTCATCCTTATTTATCTACAGATGTGTCATAGTTTTGGCTTGGATAAAATTAACTTAGTTTATATTTAATAGAGTTATTAGAGTTTTGTTTGAAGCTGTGGATTTTTTTTTGTCAAAATAGCAGTGATAATACACCAGCATTTTCAGTTGCTAAATATTGCTGCATGGAACCAGTAACATTGTCCTCATAGTGCCCTTTCAGCAAGGAGCTGGGGGTGCACAAGGAGCTGGGAGGGAACAGAATCAGGGCAGCTGACCCAAACTGACCAAAACGGTATCACTTAACATGAGGCATCATACTAAACAACAGAACAGGGAGAAAGTAAGAGAAAGGGGATTCTTCTGCACTGATGGTACTTGTCTTTACAATAAGTCATTATGCATGACAGGCCCTGCTTTCCTGGAAGTGGCTGAACATCTGCCTGCCAATGGAAAACAGCAAATTAGTTGCTTATTTTGATTTATTGGATGAGAGGCTTTTGCTTTACTTAGCAAACCATCTTTATCTCAACTCAATTTCCACTGATTTACCTTTCCAATTCTCTCCCCTCTTCCACCTGTGGAGTGCAAATGAGCTAAAGTACCCAGGGAGTTAAAACACAACAAGATGCCCTTTTCAATCTGGAAGTATTTTAATATATTATTTTTATGTGCTTTACTAGTGCTTATTCACACTGTGGCAGTGAAGCCCCAGTCAAGCGTTATTTAATGGGCAAGGTAAAGAACAACATCCCCCAAGACACGGACATTTTGTAGTTAGGAAGAACATTTGAGCTAGGAAATTGGTAATTATTCATTTATTCCTATCAATTAACTGTAGAACTGAGCCACACATAGCTATTTTCTGGTTCTGGAACTGTTCTGTGATTCTTGGGTGTCTCAAAACTGAAGAAGTAATGCTTGTCTCAGATTCCCCAGAGGGTAGGGTGTACTTGGGCCAAGGCTTCTGGTCTAGCTTAGTTTTCTTTGGAATAAATGTAGTTTGCATGCCTTGTATTTGTTCTGTAATCCAAGCCATATATAGCAAACAAAACAAAACAAAACAAAAAAAAAAAAAAAAAAAAAAACAAAAAAAAAAGAAAAAAAAAAAGAAAAAAAAGAACCACTCCTGCTTAAGAAAGGCTCTGAATTTGAGTACTAATTAGAGTGTAGCAGTTGACAAGGGTTGAGGTGCTGTTTCTTCAGCACATTTTTGACTGATTATTTGAGTTCTTCTGCGTAGTTTTCAGATGTAATGAGAGTAGCTGAATTTAGTTTCAATTCGCCTTTTTGACTTGAATGAATTTGAGCATGGCAGACTTGTCGCAGTTCAGAGGCAATTTACAAAACACTCCTTGTCAGCTATTGACTATTAGTCACCGGTTCCTGGGTCAGACACAACCCTTACGAGTAAGCTTGTGAATGAGTGCAGTATGTACTCCGTAATCTGCTGTTCATGTAAATCTGGGCATACAACCTGGTGTTCTACAGCTGGCATCAGTACTTCATCTCTGGGGCATTTATTCATTGATGTGATCCACACCGATTGCATCATCAGTCATATGATTTAAGTCTCATGACTAAAAAACATTATCCTCTGACAAATACTGTGCAATTTTAATTGTTCCATACTGGCTTATATAAGTGCTGGACTGGACACAGCAATGCCTTGCTGGTGCGGGTTGATGGTGGAACTGGTTGTGCAGACTGACACTCACTTCCAGTTCTGTTTCTATTAGGCAAATTAATACTCCTCAATGAAAAAATATCTTGATAATTAGTTTTTCCTCTCAAATAGCTAGTCCAATTTTCTTATCTAATGTAATTTAAATTTTAATTTTTATCTCTTTTTTTTGTTTGTTTTTTTTCTTGTTAGGAAGGAGGAGGAACTGGGGGCCAGGAAGGAAAATTGCTTTCAGCTAAAGGGTTCTGCTTTCTCCAGAGTTTATGCTCACAAGATATCCTTTTTTATCAAAGAAAACTCTGTTCATGAGTGAAATGGGTGTTCTATTTCATATGATGATTCAAATGAAACTGTTTTGTCTGCTTGTTCTTATAATCAAGAGAAGGTTTCACATTTTCAGGCATTCCTGAAGTGCCTAAGTTCAGGAATTAATTTTCACAGTTAGTAACTAAAGCAAAAGGACAAAATACTGCCATTCGCCTTACCATCTGCATTCAGCTTTCCAATTTGCAAATAATGTATCTGGCTACAACCAGCTGCTGGATTTTATTATTTCTAGTACTCAATTATTTTTTCATTCTGTGCTGTAGCAGTGAAAATGAATGAATATCATTTGTTTTGGGGAAAAGAGAGCATCAGATATTCATTATCATAGAGTCATGCCAGGACTCCACCGCTGTTAAAATATGTCTGAAAACTGTTAAGCATGACGAATGCAAATGCACTTAAAGAATACACAAAAAACTGTTCCTTGGCAAATGTGGATAAAATTTCATCTTTCCCACTTATCACACTCTGCCTTGCAGTGGGAGCATCAGAAGCACACCCGCAACTGAAATAGTTTTCTTGCTCTTGCTGAGATGAACAATGCCCATTACAGTTTTCTGGTGTGTTGTCACGTTGTGCCACAGGCTTGCAGTGGGAGTGATTTCATACCTCCTTCAACCCCTCAGAGATGTGGATGGAAAAGGAACTAAGAGAGAGAGTTATTGTCTGGAACTTATCTGCTCTTTCTTATGTCTTGTTCAAAATTATTGATCATTTCATACACAACAGGATATGTTGTCATAAAAGTGTTCCTAACAGTTAAAAAATTTGATTTGAATGCAGAAGAACAACAAAAGCTATTTGGACCTGCCTCTTGTAGATCATCTGACACTCTGGTGTAATGTGGAGATAAACTGCACTGTTGCAGGTGGCATCACAGTGCTGTGAGGCAGTGGTTAGGTTGGTAAATGAAGTTGATCTAGTTTTATGACACTTTTCAGTTTCAGCAGACATTATGTATGCTCTTTAGTGACCACCAGCAAGCAATGGAATATTGCCGATATAGAGCAATGAAGTGTTGAGTGCTTGATGTACATAGAAGCAGGTTCAAGTCCTGCCTGGTTTTCTTCACCAAAGATAATGCTTTGGCTCATGTCACAGCAAAAGAACTTTTAAAAGAGTTTGTGGGAAATAAGTGAACATAGAGAATGAGTTGAGACTGCAAAGGCAAAATCAGATATATGTTTATTACTGTTCAGCATTGCTTTTCAAGAGAAAAAAAAACAAACACTGAAAGAAACTACTTTTTGGGTTAGGTTGCATGAAAAGAGTGATTCTTCATCCCCCCAGCTTCCAGTAAACAAAGAATAAAACCTTGCAGAAGTTTAAAATAGATTTCATCTTTCGTAAAATGCATAAATTTCCCTCCCCTCCCCTTCCCTCTGCTCTCCTCCTCTCCCCTCCTTTCTCTCAAAAAAAAATTAAAATAAAAACCACAATACCTTTCTATGATATCCAAGGGATGTTCTGGCATTTACATACATAGACTTATAGGTAAATAAAATGCAGTATTATTTTCCTGTGCTTAGTTAGTTCTTTGTTTATGTCACCTGACTTAGAAAAAGTAATGCAGCAAGTATTTGGATAAGTGCAAACTGTGTACGGCAAGCAGTACATTGCAGACCATTCTGGCACTATTATGATGAACTGATTTGCTGCCATCTACTTCAGACTTTCTTTCCTATTAGTCATATGCCTCTCAAACTAGTTCAAAGACTGTTTCAGTAGACTTTTTTCTTACCTATCCCGCCAAAGAAAAACCTTTCCCTCTGTTCATTTAGTCATTTGGATCTGAAACCTTTCCTGATCTTGACCAAAAAATCCTTCTCTTCTTTTTGCTTTTGATTCCACTAGAAAATACATTTTTTCTGTCCAGCTCTTCAGAGTAATTCTCAACCCCTGTCAACCATAGCTTATCAAGATAGGCAGCATGGCTTATGTCTGCTTTAAGTTAGAATCTGAGAGCTCTGTAAATGGAAATGTGCAATTTCACACACAGACATCTGAATGTATTATGCCTATTAACCAAAAGATTCTCTTTCTGAGAAATATGTAACTATCATTTGAAAATGGTGTTACATAAGAAGACTGCTAAATCAGGGTAATAATACATCATGCAGAATTAGAAGTGCCTATTTCTGACCTCTCCATCTGCATTTTCAAGTGACTATATATTGTGGCCTAATTCTTGCAGTGAATTTCAGTGGAGCTTTACTAGTAGCTCTAGTAGCTGGTCTGGAAAAGGGCAAGAGTCTGACTTCTTGGTTGTTTGTTCTGCAGTGTAACTTCTTCGTAGAGTGTGAGGGAGGTCAGCATCAAGTCCATTGCTTTCTGTATTTTCACAGTAAGTTTAAGCTACAGTTTTATCTGGCAAATGATGAATTTCTATGGACAACAGTACCATCTGCTCCTTCTGCTTTTTTAAGTGTGCCTGGACTAGCTTTGCCCTGCTTTCCAGCTTCTGAGTCCACTCATGGCGAAACCTGCAAAGGGAGCACAAATACTTAGCAAGCACAGAGCCAAATCCTTCAAATACATCCAGGGCTTTTCAGTAGGATTGAAGCTTTCCTCTCTTTCATCACCACAGCACTTGTCCTGTATTTGTTTACCATCTACACATCTCTCCAGCTTGCTAGACAGGGAATGCAGGGAAGAAAAGGATAGTGCTGATGTTATCAGTGGGTGACATTGCTAGATTCCTAATGAGTCAAACAACTGCTGAAACTGTCACTGGCTCCACTCTGTTTTTTCCTCTGGGGTATTCTCAAAGCCACAGAGAAGCACACTGCCTTTGTGGAAAGGTCATTCAAGGTGGAAAGTGAAATTGCAATTAATGTATTCTCCATGACTTTACTCTAAAATGCTTCGGAGAAAAGCAAGCAGGACCTTACACATCTTTATTGTTTTGTTTTTTTTTCTTTTTTCTTTTTTTTTTTTTACTTTAAATGATAATAATAAAAAAAGATGGTGAAGATGTAGTCATTTGGGATCCAAAATGTCGTTAGATCTTGCATGCATTTTATGAGAGGAATTGGTGTCACATGCAAGTAGAACCTCACGCAAGAGTATTAGTGCAGACAGAAGAGATGACTAGGGACCAGTACAAGATAATTGTTGCTTGGGTAATTTTCCAAAGGAAATGTTATAATGAAGCACCTGATACAGCAATGCTATAGGATTACATTTCGTATAGTAGTGCCAAATATGTCATGCAATATATGGGCTTTTATTTTACATTTAGTGTAGTAAAAAGAACAGTAGCTAATAATTTCATCTGAGAATAACTTAGCAGTAGCAGTTTCAAACCAATGCTTATGTTCATTTGGCTCCTGAGTTTGAATGCAGAGTGTGTTCTAAACTTCTCTCACTTGGTCTGCTCTCTCTTGACTTTGCTATTCTCTCGTTAGTATAGTTAAGCCTCAAAAAGCCTCCATTTTTTAGTAAATATTTGCCATTCATAGTGTTGCTGCTCCTTGTTAACTAGTAATCTAGGAGTCCCAGAAGTGTCTGGAGTTCCTGGCTACACTTAGAGCCGTTTAATTTTTCCAGGTGCTACTTATATGAGGTAGTGAACCTGCACATTTTGTAATGACAGTATCTATTTTCTCCTGAAAGTCCTTTAAAAAAAAAAAGGAATATTCTGTGATCAACACTGTATTTGTTGAGTGACCTTGAAGGTGCTTGCTTAAGTCTATTTCAGTTTTAACTTGTAGTAATTAAGACCCATTCAAAAATCTTTTGGTTCCTTTTTTTTTTTTTTTATTCCTTATTCAGACAAAATTTTGAAAATGCTTTTCACATTTTAACTCTGAGAATTAAATATATTATTGACACACTTAACTGCAATTGCTTGTGATACATTTTTGTATCAGTTTTTATGAAGCTAGAAGACAAAACTTTACACCCAAAAACTTTCCTGGCTTTTCTCTTCAAAATCTGGATGATCTTGGTTTGAGAAATTTACTGGCTAGCTGGAATATCATACTATCATAGATACACAAAATATCCAAAGTTGAAAGGGACCCAAGGGTCATTGAGTCCAACTCTTGTCTCCACACAGGATAAACCCAAATGTCTGACAGTGTTGTCTGCATAGTCCTTGGACTCTGACACCTTGCAGCTGTGACAGCTGCCCCAGGGAGACTGTTCCATGCCCATTAACCACTGGTGAAGTGTATTATAATAGCCAGTCTGCACTACCAACCTCTGATGCTTCTGGGACATACAGCTTAAATAGATACTGATTTCCTTGCATTTAAGGTGACAACAGTACTTCCTTCTTGGGTGTCAAGGTTGGAGTATTTTGATATTTTTTTTAAAGACACAGTCCTTTACCTATACATTCCAATTTGGTGGAATCAAGTTAATTTATATGGATGTACCAGTTCTTAGGAAACTATGTGGAAAACCTTTCCAACTTCAAGAAGAAAGTCCACCAGAAAAGCACAATAGAGACATGACCTTCCCATCTTGTTGCACTGACTGTTAAGGAATTCATTTAATTTGTGCGAGTTGTTGATTCAAACTTCTAAGGTGCAGCAGTATCAAGTAGTTGAGGCATCAACCATAGTTGACTGAAGTATTTACATTACAGTCACAACTCTTTCTAGGTAGTGAATGCTGTTTTATGTAGTTTTGGCAAAATAAAAAATAACAAAAATAATTGAATAATTTTATTTATCTATTTATAGATTTGTTTTCTTTTGTATACCAGGAATGATACTGAAATATGTTTCATCAGATAGGTAGACATTATTGTAACATTTCTAACCTTGTGGTTTATATGATGTAAAACATAATTAAAATGATAAAGATGCTATGGATTTATTTATACTATTCATTAAATGGGTGTTTTGTTATTCCTTTAATTCAATGTAGTTTTATTTATTTGCTGTAGCTGCATTAGTAAAATTTTGGATACTGTCTATCTGTCACAAGATCTTGTGCCAAGGTATTTTTTTTTTTTTTTTGGGCATGCTCCTAGGTCTTTGAAGAATGTTCATGAGATTCAAAAGTGAGACGTATCTGAGTTTCCATGCAGAAGTGCCATGGAAATTTGAGACAAGCAGCTGTGAGAGAAAAAGTGCCAAGGACCCAGAGCACAATCTATGAATAAAATAGTACAATAGGGGTTATCTTATTTTAAAGCATGTGATGACAGACCTAATCTCTTGGATAAAAGAAAATACACCACTTACTTGTTGAGAGCACTTTTTCTAAACCTAGACTCCTCAATTTCTTGTTGCCTTGTTTGCTCTTGGATGGCTTTTTCCCAGAAGTTCTTCAACTCTACTGCTCCATGACCATACATCTTGGTCATGGTGGTATACTTGCTCATTTTCTGAAAGGCAATTTGGAGGTCAGAGAAGTCAGGAGATTTACTTGAGGCAGACAATACGTTGCTTAGCTCCTTGCAATTTCTTTTCCATGAAGTGCTATTAAAATAAAATATTTTACCCAAAGAAAAAAGGAAACTAATGCTTACTCTACTTTGAAGCTAAATATCGGGCACTGAAACATGCCTGTGCTGAGAGTTAAATGCTATACCTATATTTTTGGTATGGAGTTATGATTATGCATAGCAGAGTTTCTCTGAAAAACCAAGTAAGCCCCAGTATGTGAGAGATTTTTTGTTTTTTGCAAGAATTTAGGAAAAATACTTTCAAATTTAGCACTAAAATCGGTGATGTCTAGATGAACTGTAGTGAAGGGTTTGCCCTTTTTCTCACTTCTGAAGTTTTAAAAGAGATTAGAGATGGATGTTATCCAAGGGAAATGCATTGCTATTACATGATTCCTATTACTGCTCAAAATGTTATCAGGCACAAAATATGCAGAGGAATTATGAATCTAAAGTTGCACACAAAGTACAAAGCCCTCAGGAGCTTGTTATCTCCTTGTTCTTTAATTTATCAAAATTAAGAGTTAAATACTACTAAAAGTAGAGCTTGTTAAAGTATAGACATCAGTTCCAATAAATGAGAAAAAGAAGTGAGGGAAATGTGTAGTATTCAAAAGTAGATGGTTTTATAATGCTCAGATATCTAAGACACTTTCTGATATGACCAAATATGTATTAATGTTCAAAACTTAATGGTACTATGAAAAGTTAAGTTCTGTTATTTATTTCCAAAGGAAATCACATTTGCATCATATTCTGTAATTGCTGCTAGCCAAAATTGCTTTACTATGAAATTAAATGTGTTGTGGTTTTTATGATTTTTGTTAAGCATTTCATGCTTACCATGGTGGAGGCAACCACTGGGTGACTCGAAAAATATGCAGTACCCCATGCTATCACCTGAAACACCATATTAGATCTCAAGGAAAAAATCATGTGGAGAAAAGGCACTCGAAAAAGAACTGAGTCAGATAATGGGACTCATTTCAAAAATTCTTTGCAAATACTTGCGCTAAAGACCATGGCACTGAGTGGATTTACCATATCTCCTATTATGCACCAGCTTTTGGTAATATCAAACAATACAACAGATTGTTAAAAACTGTGTTGAAAGCAATGGGTCACAAAACACTGAGAGAAGCATTTGGCAGAAGCCACCTGATTGGTCACTACTTGAGGCTCTATCGAATGAGGTGGTCCTGCCCAATCCAGCTCCCTTCATACTATGTCCCTGTAGTACATGTAAAAAGCACAATGGAAAAGTGGTTTGGAAAGGGCAAACCACTCCTTGGAACAGTTTTTTCCACTTACACAGAAAAAATTGGGATGTTCAATGTGTGCCACAAGGGAATTTGATGCTGGGGGAGTGCAGTCACTAAATCCATGTATATATATGTGTGTGTGTGTTTAATGCGTTACTGTTAATTATTGTTCGTATACATATTAATTATGGTATAGTGAAGTAGAGTAAGATGTGGAATGTCATGGTTTTATGATTTCTCTTATTGGTATTCCATATCGTAACCTCATATAGTGCAGTGGAAATTAACTGGGTATAACAATCATTTCCATTGTTGGTAGTTGCCTTTCTCAGAAGAGAACAAGAACTGAACTGAGCCAGGAGCATCTGACAATAGGATAATAACAACTCATTATGTTTCTATCCCAAACATGAAGCACTATTTCCTCCTTCTCTCTCCTACAGTAGCTTTCTCTAGCAAGAGGGATGATGAAAGAAAGAAACAAAACACACTCCTGAGTTTTCTATAACTAGATCTCTACATAATTTGGGAAAAAGAAAATTTTGAAAATTCACCCTATGAAAATTTGGTTGCATAAAAACAAGTTCAACAGGAGTAGTAAGGACTGATAAATACATGCAATTTAACCTCCTAAAGAAAGGGATGGAGTATCAGACATGCCTGGGTGGTTATGAATGGTTAGGATAGTGATCCATCTTGCTGACCATTACAAGGTCAGCAAGAGCTGCAATATCACCAAAATAGTCAGATGTTTTCCTCTAAGGTAAAAGGCAGGTTTTTTTGTCTTCCTCAGGCTGCAGACTGGGAATAATGTAGCACAATGGAATAGAGCAAGAGTTACTACCTTGCTAGGGGTGCTGCCGTTCTACTGCTATCTTTTCCTAAAAGTACTTTCCATATCAGTGATGCAGCAATGCAGGAAATCCTTTAATGATTTTTGGTATCACTCTGAGGAAGTAAAATAGCTGTTTCATTTATAGCTTCATCTTGCAAAAAGATGTGAACATCATGAGCACATTGGAACATGGCCTGTCCATATCTTCAGGCTCTCACAATACCTTGTTGCAGTGAGTGGTGGAAGCTGATTATTTCATCATTCCTGGACTGGCAGGTCACATAGGCCGTTGTACCATTTGAAGGCTGTTCTGTCAGCAGCAGTTGCCCACTTGACACTCTACAGATAATTATCTTGTTGGCCAATTGCAAGCTCCTGATAAATGATCTGAGTAGATTTGCCCTCCAAACACTGCTATACTTTGCCTCACATAAGAATCTGCATCAACACATTAACCTTTCATTAGATTTCATGGTTACTGAACTTCTGCAATTAGTTCATCACACAGTGCAAAGAGTACCTCCATTCTTTATTTGAGATCTAAACTGGGTATATTTTTAGATTCAGGAAGACTTTGGCTGCCTCAGATCCTGGCTTTTCCACTCAGAGGCTCAAACTGTGGTCAGGCAAGTATCCCAGAGAGGGAGGAACTTCTGCAAACGTTAGTCTGACATGTTTCTTGGAGTCTTTGGAAGCCAATGACATTTGGCGTGGTGATAATTCCTAGGAATGTCAGTAACAGTGAATATTTCATCTGGGATGACTGTGATCCTTGGTAAGACAAGCACTTGATGTAAGAATTCTGAAGGTCATAACATCTAGCATTATTAGTCTGCATCTCACACATTGTAAAATGTCAATGACTGTTTTTGGAGAACCCCACGTTAGAGTGTTTACATATAGAAAGTTTGGATTCGATGTTCCATAATACTTTTTTTCTAATTGAAGTGTTCTACTTAGAGATTGCTTTCTGAGTTCTTATTACAGCTCTAGTGAACTTAAATTAGTATTATTATTTTTGTTCAGCGTATTTCTGTTCCCTTTCTAATGTCCCAATAAAATAGAATTGAATTACACAGATATATTTATTTAATTCTGGAAAACTAGCTTGTTCTTGATTCTTTCCCTCAGATATTACAGTGTTCAGAATAAAAAATCAGAACTGATATTTACTTTTTTGCCAGTCAAAAATGCTATTTCCCTCTGATATCTCAGCATTCAGATAAAAAAAGCAGGACTCAAAAACACCGTTTTTTCGAGTCACTGTACTTGACTTGCCTGAGTGGAAAGTGAACAAGAAAAAGGGATTTTTTTCTTATCTTTATTTACATTCAACTAGCGAGAAACCATCACAGAGAAATTAGAAGAAAATTGAGGAGGCATTTTCCTTCTTACCAGTGGTGGGGTGATTTAACATACTTTTCCACTGATGCAAAAGTAAAATAAGTAACAACATCTCCAGGTGTTCATAATGATTAATTTTGATGACTTGTATTGGCTCAAATGTCCCTTATAGACAAAAAAAGTTATATTATATAAAACATTCTGTGATACATTTCTTATGAAGGACCACTAATGAGAGCATATAGGTTATATGAATTGTAGAGGTTTGTTTTGGTTGTGGAGTTCAATTTGCTAATATGAAGTATATTTGGCTGATATTTTTGTGAGCCAAGCTTGTAAAGCAATTTTTAAAAAAGGTTTTATATCTTGTCAAAAAGAACTTACATTTTATGCAGCTCTGAAACTCATCATTCAGAAATGTGTGTATGTGTTTAACAAAGGATTTGTTACACCATTGGTCATTTACAGGAATTATTTTTCTGTTCCTGATTTGTTAGTTAATAGAGAATGGCCATGAAGCAATCTGTAAGATAGTTATCATTTATCAAGGTACATAGATAGCATCTTCAGACAATGCATTGATTTAAATTCTTTGACCTGCTGCATATTGAAGGAAATTCAAAATGTAAGTAATGAGAGGATTTCCCCCAGCAGACCTCTCTTGTGCCTTGGGGAAGAAACTGCTTCAAGCTGGGTGGTAGTATATACAAAGCTTTTATTCACTGCCACAAAATTAATATAGAAACATCCAGTGTTATAACTTTCTGTCTTTTACATTTGTTTTCAGATTGAATGTGCTTTAGAAAGTTGTTAAAGTAGTATATTTCCTTTTCTGGTCTGTACATTTTGGATTATCATAATCTCATACAACTTCCACTGAGGTATCAAGAAGGGATTGAAAAAATATTTAGAGCAAGGAAATTCTCTTCTTCATCCTTAATAGCTGTGTCTCTGCTTCAGAATCTCACCAGCGACATTTTTAGAGCTAGAAATTACTCTTGTTTTGAACAGAAG
Source organism: Lagopus leucura (assembly GCF_019238085.1). Taxonomy (NCBI): domain Eukaryota; kingdom Metazoa; phylum Chordata; class Aves; order Galliformes; family Phasianidae; genus Lagopus; species Lagopus leucura. Next base: position 14,374,659 of record NW_024962272.1, read on the forward strand.
TGCTGCTGTCAGTGAATTTCTGTAAAACGAACAAGGAAAACGAAAGAATCTTGTCTGAAATATCAGAAGCCATTTTTTACTCTATTTCCATCTTTCCATTTTATATCTGTCATAAGCCATCCATCATCATCAAAGTTCAATATTTTGTACAGAGAAACAATACTTGAGCATACAATGAGAACCTTTGAAAACCTTTCAAGAGAGAAATATTTTAATGCATTAACAAGGCTTTTACCTAAATAAATTTTGAGAAAAATATTCAAAATAATTTTTAATTCAAATGATTCATAGTAATCAAAACCAGTTTTTTTAGATATAAAAAAATAGTACTTTCTTTCTTATACCAAAATATTTTAGCTATCAAGATTAAAAAATATTAAATCATTTCTAAACTTCATTTCCAAAATGTTTGCTGAGACAACATAATCTTTAACTATGATTTTTTAGAAATGTATTTTCTAAAGTTCTTCCTTTCTAAAAGTTGGATGTTGGACTAATTTTAAAACTTGCAGTAAACTTATAAATTCTTCCAATTATGACATTGGGAATGAACTTTTTTGTTTCTGAAAGATATTTTCCACTCACTTCAGAGCTTTCTGAAGTTCCCTGTAAACAATGGAAAGACTATATTTGACTACAAGTGGAATGAGTCCCTGGGGTCATATCATGAACAGCAGACATTTTATCTCTGTCAGACCACTAATTAATCTCTTATTCCTTTTGCCCTTCTGTGAGAATTGTTTGCTTAAACATACATTATTTTTCAGTACTATAAAATTGTTGCTATATTATAATTAATGTGTTCATTAATGAGCCTGATTTTTAATGAAAATATTTATTTTCTTAAAAGTTTTAAATTAGTCTGCAACGTTAGGATGCTTATTAGGGTGCTTATATGTTTTTTTTGAATGATTACTGAATACTATCACTTTTACCTCTGGGTTCCCCTTTTCAAGAGGACTCCAAGTGCCAGGAATAGCTGATAAAATCTTTTCATCTGTCACTCATTTGTATTTGGGAGTGATGACATCTGCTATTATGAATTGGTTTAACGACAGTGGCAAAAAACCAAACCCATAGCCTTACTTTGTGAAGACTGTACCACAATAAGTGGAGTGGCCAGACGTGGCACAAACTTTGAATATGACATTTTATCTATGCTATAATTTTTGGCAAGTGCTACTGATGTCATAACTTGGCTCTTGAAAAACGGCTGTTCTTTGACAAGTGCAGATCACTGGAACATGAATTCGATATGACTTGAAAAAACTCAGTACTGTCCCCTCCGAGAAAATGAATTGATCTGGAAAAATCATGTTGAATAACACAGCCTGTCTCAGATAGAGACACTGAGTGACTGACAGACAAATAGATTCTCCCCACCACTTCTTCTGAAGTACTGCTTTGTAGGAAGCTCCTGGTAGGTTACATGACAGGATTCCACAAAGATCTGAATAGCACAGGAATCTGAACTCAGTCAGCTGCTAGCTGGAATAATAATGTGTATCATTTTTTACAGAATTTTGCACTTTGATTTTCTTGGAGAGATTCTTCTTCCCTCCACTCGTACCACTGGATGAACAGAAAAGCACTGTGGATTAAGGTGTTGCTTACTCCAGCAAAGGAAGAAAAGATTGAAAGGGTAATCCTCATTTCATCTTCTATTAGCAACCTGACTGCACAATCCTATTAACTTACCAAGTCTAAATGAGTTACGTTTTTGGCTCCTGATATTTCCATTCAAAGATTGATCCAGTACTTTTCTGCTCTAAGTAATTCACATTTTCATCCAATTTATAATCTAAATTTATTTGAGACACCATCAACTTGGATCCTTGGTATGTATTAAAGAAATTCTCTCTCTTGTTTTGAGAATAGATCAGGTGAGTCTATTAGATTCTTCTGGTAGCTGTTATCTTGATACATCTCTTGTCCTCTGTCTATACCTGTTCCAACTTAAACTCAGTCTCACTGAACACAGCTAATGAAAACTGTACATAACATTCCAGCACATACTAGTATGTTATACATGGCACAAACAGCTCATTATTCCATCTGACTTCTTCTAGAACCATATTTATTTTTCCATAGAGGTATCATGCTCATAGGCAGTCATCTAATTTCCTTATTTTTCCAACAGGTAAGCTCCAGTTTATAACAGAAATTTTAATTAGATAGTAAGTTCATGGCCTGTCTTTTATGAAACTTCTTCTATTTCAGTCCCTTAGAACATCTGTTTCTTTTGTCTTTGATATTCAGTGCTCTGTGTGGATGACACCATTCATGTTCTCTGGAAAATTTCTTCAACTCACTGTTTCATTTTGTAGCATATATTACTGCTCAAAACAGTAGTAAGACTTCTAAAAGGACTTCAGTATAATTCCGCTTTTAACATTCTTGCAACTGAGGCGGTTTCACTAAAAGATGTTGTTTGATTTTGATCACTTCAGCTGCTAAATCGTCTTGTATAAGACTTTTTATTTTTTTAAATGGTATATTTCACAGGTATCTGCTGGGTAAGCAATACAGTCAGACACGTGCAGTCCAGACAGTTCCTGCAGTGCACTGAAGATAATTTTCTGACATAGGTGAAGGAGGAGCCAAGAAGGCAGGGGGTGCTTCTGGACCTTATTCTTTCCAACAGGTATGGGCTTGTTAGGGTTGTGAAAGTTGAGGGCAGCTTGAGATGAGATCATGACATGTGGAGCTCAAGATCTTGAGTGGAAGAAGTAAAGGCAAAGAGTAGGATTGCTACCCTGGACTTTCAGAGATCCAACTTCAACCTTTTCCAGGACCTAGTTGGAGGTATCTCATGGTCTAGAGTGCTAGAAGTTAAGGGGGTCTGTGAGAGCTGAGCAACATTTAAACAGCACTTCTTCCAAGCTCAAGATTGGTGCATTCCCTAAGAGGGAAGGTAGGCAGGAGATCTGTGTAGATGAGCAAGGAGCTCATGGATAGCTTCACAAAGTCAGTGAAAAGTTACCCCAGAGTAAAACAGAAAAAATGTATCCCCTTTTATCTAAGCAGACACAAAGTTTGTTTCAAGCATTAAGTAGGAAATATATGATTTCTTCACTTAGATATAGAAGAGTTAGGCCAGATATCTCCTGACAGTGAAAGAGATTGTTTTTCTCTTCTGTTTCTGTAGTAGTAAAATCAAACAGGATCATCCAATTTCTCAGCAGTTGTATTGATTCCAGTCAAGTTAACTCTTCAAAATGTTTCACGCAGGGAGATGGATGTCAGTTTCTGAAACCTACAGATAACGACTTCTTGAGCAGAAAAAAAGTCTGTGCTTCCATGAGAAAAGCACTGGACTTCTTTGTGCTTGTTAACAAGAGTACATGATGGGGCATGTACTTCTTTTATTGAAAACTAGTAGTTATTCATTTTAGGTGAAATACTTGGCACTAATAGAATGCTAGCTGTCATTTGATTCCACAGACCAGTTAAAAAATTGCAAGCTGTACTTGAACTAATTCACCCAAATCCTCACAGTACATTGCCAGTGTAGAACATAAAATGTTGAGGTCATATAAACAGCTGACCTGCAAACCACAGTGCTGTACATCTTTTTGTTCACATCTCAAGCACTCTAAACGCTGGAAAAAAGCCACCAAGGAAGTGATAATGAAGATGTAATTTATTTTTTTCCCAGAAATTTGGAGAAAGGAATGAAGGTGCAGTAATCAGTGCTAGAAGAATAAGGAAAATGATCTCATATGCATGAATTTTTCCTTATAAGTTATGTCCTAATGTTTCCATTTTATAGTTGGGAAGATTGAAACTTTGAAGAGTAAAGTTGTTCAGAGCAATTCCATAGAAGATTCTATCCTGTACTTGAACTGAGGATGGAGACATGAAGTTTGCTGAATTATTAACTTTCTCTGCAACTCATTTCTCATCTTCATGTGCTTTCTTAGGATCATTCTTGGGCATGAAGAAATGCTGGGATAAAATGTGTTACTGTGATATTTCTAATGTAGGTAAATTCAGAAGCGTTAGGAATCTTTCATATTCTTATTTTTTTGATATTATTATTTTTTCCTATTGAAGCTCAATAGCCCTAAAAATAAAGCTGATGTGGCAATGCCACTAGTGAGTAATTAACTTCCTCTCTGTTTCTTCTGTTTTCTTTTTCCTTTTGTTCATCTCACTATCTTCTAAATTGTCACAATTAGAATTTGATAGCCTGTTTTAGAGAGACAAAAAAAAAGCCTTTCAACCTAATACCTGACTGCCTTCACAGCCTTTATTGTGTATTTTAGAGAACCTGTGTGTTATGAAAACTACATTATTACTGTTCTAGGGTGGGAAGCCAGAGCATAGATGACTGATATATTATTACCACTATGTTTTGTCTATGAACTTACCAAAATAAGTTACTGGCATGACATGATCAGTATTTTTTTCTTAGCATATCACACATTCTCACTCTTGTAGGCTGTTTTTTTTTTTCTCATTTTTGTTTGTTTGTTTGTTTGTTTGTTTTTGTTATCATCTTTTATTTCCAGATAGTGTTCAAGATCTTTAATTTAAATAATTCAAAGAAACACATTCAATTAGTCCGTAAAAATTCCTGATGGGATATGTTTTGATTATATCCAGGACTTGCACATTTCACCATTTATTTTGTGACAGCTTATCTGTCTGTTGTTTCCAGGTTTGCAGTTCATCGTGTCTATATATTATCCTTTTTTGTTTTTTTCTCAGTTTTATGTGTAAATACATCTCCATCAGACCTCTCCCAGGCATAAAATGTCCAGATTCAATCTGGAGGAAGAGCTGAATCCAATGGTATGTTTTATTATGATTGAAATTTCTCCTTCAGTCCAGATTTGATAGCGTGTTATGACTTGTACAAAGTTGTTAATTAAAATTGAATATTAGTTAAGAATAAAACTATTTCTAATGGCTTTTCTTAATCAGTCCTAATCCTATACCACTTCCTACCAGGGAGAGGAAGTACTCATCCTGTTCACTGGAAGAGGAGATTCCAGATTTAGAAACCAGGGTAGAGATATATATTGAGACCCTATACTTGCTGTAGGTTTCATGTGTTGTGACAAGTGAATGGGTAAAAATCTGAACAAGCGAGTGGGAAGAGGATGGAAGAAAATGAAACGATGAAAATGGAAAAAGTGAAGTGAGTGTTTTATTTATATACCCTGAGTAATGAATGTGTCTTGGGAAGGCTGCATTCCCTGCTTCTCTGTTTCGAGCTGGGTTTTTAGCCTTACTATAAATGACCTAACATGCAGCTTTAATTATAGTAAAACATGACAACAGATATGCATCCCCATATTTAACAGGTCATAAGACTGCATTGCAGTCCTGAAGCACTGAGATGATGAAGACTCAAATGATTGCAGATAGTGCAGGTGCTGAAAACCAATATGAGGTTATATAATTTCTTGACCAGAGAAATGCCAACACACATCTTGTGTGGTGTGTGACAGTATTTTTTCTGGTGACAGTTTGCAGTTAGGGAAAAAGATCTTTGATGTCATTGTAGTTGGCAACCTTTACATGTCGTATTCGGTCATCACCATCTCAGGATGTACTAGCTTTCAGTTAGAAGGTAAAAGACTAAGAAATAATTCAAAGCATCTAGTTGTGCTGCTAGATTTTAAAGAATGAATGCAAAGGTTATGTGAATAAATATTAGCCCATTATGTATGAAATATTACTGTTATTAGTTTATATTTGTTAATTATTTTGGTGTGACAGGAGATCTAAGATCTGCAATTCAGTAACTATTGCTTAAGTGAGTGATAGAAGATGGACAGGAGAGCAGAAAAAGTGATGGATAGGTCATGTTGAATATCAGTTGAAGTTGATCAGTTGAAGATAATTGATATAAAACATAGTGATCCAGCAATAATCTTTTTCAATAATCAATTGAGTACACAAGATGGATGTGAAAAAATCGAATATCAGTGACACAGGTACCATTTAACTATACCATTTAACCATTTAACCAGTTCCATTTAACTGAACAGATTTTATACTACATTTTGTGATTTTTTGTTCACTGCTGGCCTCCAGGCATAAAGCTGAATTTGTTCTCTCTTGTCTGGTCAAACTTGCCATAGGACTCAAGTAAGCATCAGAAAAATCAGATTTTAAAGGGTGTTTGACAAGATATGCAATACTCTTAGGGCAACATTTTCAGGAACATTTACCTGTGTTTGTTTGAATTTATTTTTCTGAAAGAACTTGTATTTCTCTAATACTACAAAAACATTACTTCTATAACTGCTTACTCAAGCTTTGAAAATGTTGCAACAGTGTAATTTCAGGTCAAATGGTACACTATTTCATTTTAAACTGTTGCTGTGAACTGTAGTAAGGATCCTCTGTAATCTAGATTCATTGCTCTTCTATTTCTCTGCAAGCATGAACATGAAGAAGTTTTCTGCAATTTTGTAAAAAAGAAATATAATGTTTCAAAACCTCCTATGAGATGGTAAGGTCAGTCCTATATTACTGAATAATTTAGTGAGCATACACTTACTCTGGCTATTGTAGTGTAGAACAATACAAGTATGTTATAAATTATAACAGTGGTACTCTTTTCTGGAGTCTAAGCCAGCAAACATACATTCTGCAAAAGTTCTGCTGAAGGTCATGGGGTTTTGAACATGGAAATTTTGTGGGGCTTGGCTATGACTTCAGATTGATCATAAAAATCAGTATGCTGCTTGATCTTCACTGAAGTGAATGTAAGAGCAGCCTGAAATCACAAATGTAGCTACATAAAGAGAATAACGAGTGAGTATGTCCCAGCACAGGGAAATATCTGTCCTCTTCATAATTGGACTCTGCAGAAGACAGGAGTTTGGAATGTGATGGCCTGCAACCGTTGGCATCTCTGATTGGCACATGATAAAAATCTGGTAAGAGACCTCACTCCTAATTGGCTTTTCAAATGACTAATGCAGGTTGCTTTTAATGTTAAGATCATCAAATACATCAAGAAACTAGCTTACAACTCCTTTTCACAGAAGGAACAATTAAAAATTCTATCTTATAATTACACACTTCTTGCTGGAACTTCTGCTGTTTCATAGAATCATAGAATCACCATGGTTGGAAAAAACCTCCAAGATCATCCTGTCCAACTGCCTGTCTACCACTAATATTTCTGAACCATGAACTGAACCATGTCTCTTACTACAACATCTAAACATTTATAAACACCTCCAGGGATGGTGACTCCATTATCTCCCTGGGCAGCCTGTTCCAGTGCCTGACCACGGTTTCGGAGAATGAATTTTTCCTAATGCCCAACCTGAATCTCCCCTGCAGCAACTTGAGGAAGTTCCCTCTAGTCCTATAGTTAGTTGAGTAGAAGAAGAGGCTAAACCCCACCTTGCCACAGATTTCTTTCATGTAGCTGGAGAGATCAATAAGGTCTCCCCTGAGCTTCCTCTTCTTCAAACTAAACAATCCCAGCTCCCTCAGCTGCTCTTCATAAGACTTTTGTCCAGGCCCCTCTACAGCTTTGTTGCCCTTCTTTGGACATGCTCCAGGGCCTCAGTAGTCTCAGGGCCTGTAGTGAGGGACTCAAAACTGAACACAGCACTTGAGGTACAGCCTCATCAGTGCTGAGTACAGGCGGATGATCACTTCCCTGCTCCTGCTGGCAACACTATTTCGGATACAAGCCAGGATGGCACTGAGCATCTACCAGCACATCCAGGTCCATTTCTTCCACACAGTCTTCCAGCTACTCTGTACCAAGCTCCATAGTCTGAAACTGTTGTGACCAAAGTGCAAGACCCAGCACCTGGTCTTGGTTGAATTTCATCCCATTGGTCCAGTGATCCAACCTATCCTCTCCTTTGTAGGCCTTCCTACCCTGGCAGATTGATGCTTCCTCCCATCTTTGTGTTATCTGCAAACTTACTGTTGGATGTGCTTAATCCTTCCATGTAGATCATCAATAAAGATATTGAATGGGAAAGGTCCCACTACCAACACCTAAGGAATAGCACTGACTAGTTGCCAGCTGGATTTAACTCCATTGACCACTACTCTCTGAGCCTGGTTTTTCAGCCAGTTCTTTACCCAGCAAGGAGTATACCAGTTCAAGCCACCCGCAGCTAACTGCACCAGGAGAATACTGTAGGAGACAGTGTCAAAGGCTTTGCTGAAGTCTAACTGGACTATGTCAACCACCCTCTGTTTATTCACCTGGTGAATCACTCAATCATAGACGAGGTTGGTCAAGAAACACCTCCCTTTCATTAATCCATGCCGGCTGGGCCCGATCCCCTGATTGTCCTGCTTGTGCCCTGTGATTTCACTCAAAATTATGTGCCTCATAACCTTTCCTGGCACAAAGGTCAGGCTGATAAGCCTGTAGTTGCCTGAATCCTCTCTACTGCCTTCCTTGTAGATGGGAGTCACACTGACAAGCCTCAAATCCTCTGGGGCCTATCCTGTTTACCAGGAATGCTGACAGATGGTAGAAAGTGACCCAGTAATCACCTTTACCAGCTCCTTAAATATCCTTGGGTGGATCCCATCTGGCCCCATGGACATGTGGCAGTGCAGGTGGAGTAGTAGGTCTGTAATTTTTTCCACCTGAATCATGGGTAAGCATCCATTCTGCTCCCTGTCCCAGACTTCCAGGTCAGGGGTAGAATACCTCAAGGATAATTGCTCTTCCTTTTAAAGGCAGATGTAAAGAAGGCATTGAGATCCTTGGTTTTTTCCTTATCCTTGATGATCATGTTCCCTGCCATGTACAGTAAAATATGGAGGTTCTCCTTAGTTCTCCTCTTATTGTTAATGTATTTGTAAATATTTTTTTTTGTTTTCTTTTATCCCAGTGTGAAAGTTGAGTTCAAGTTTGACTTTTGCCTTTGTAATTTTCTTCCTGCATATTCTAACAAATGCTTTGTACTTTCTCCAAGTTGTCTGTTCTTTCTTAAACAGGAGGTATACTCTTCTTCTCATGGAGCCTCAGAAAGAGTTCCCTGTTCATTCATGTTGGTCTTCTTCCCCTCTGGCTCATCTTATGGCACAGGGGCCTGCTCCTGTAGTTTTAAGATTGCCTTCTTGAGGAATGTCCAGTTTTCCTACAACTCTTTACCCTTCAGGATTGAACTCCAAGGCACCCTCCTTTCATGACTGAACCCCAAGGCACCCTCCCTATCAGGGTCCTGAATTATTCCAAGTCTACCTTCCAGAAGTCCAAGGTAGCAGTAGTGGTTTTGCAGGACTCCTCATGACTACACCAAGAATAGAGAACTCTATCATTTCATGTTCGTTCTGCCCAAGACATCTCCTGACCTACACGTCTCCTACCAGTCCTTCTTTGTTTATGAACATCAGAAGTAGTTCCACTTGTAGGCTTTCTTACCAGTTGCATCAGGAATTTATCTTTCATACAGTCTGGAAACCTCCCAAACATAGGTGTAGATGCATTTCAGCTGAGCCCCTTGACTCACTCAGCATTTTTCCTCCATGCTCATCTCTAGAAAGATCTAGGCTTTATCCTGTTGTTCCTTTATATCTACTTTAAAGTCTTCTCAGTGAGTCCCACCAGCTCCTGGGCTAGGATCCATTTCCGCCTTAAAGATATGTGATACCCATCTGCAGTCATCAGTCCAGATGCTGAATAAACTACCCGATGGTTATTAAAAAAGAATTCCTGTGATTGCACCAGCCTCTCAGCCATGTATTTATGAGATGGGTTTTCCTCTCATCTGTATCATATCCTCACTACCACTGAGAGGATAGAGGAAAAACACCTGTATTTCTGCTCCATCAGCTAACTGCCCCAATGCACTTGAAGTCCCTTTTGATAGTCCTCAAGCTTCTCCCAGTGCCTTCATCACTGTCACCTGAACCATCAGTAAAGGATAATAATCACAGGTGTGCACCACACTGGAAAGTTTCCTAGAAATATCCCTGACCTGGGTCCCAAGGAGGCAGCACACTTCTCTGCAGGTAGAGTCAGGCCAACATATAGAGCCTTCTGTTCTCAGAAGGAAGTTGCCTATGACAGTCATCCTTCTTTCCTTCTTGGTAGAGGTACAGCAGCATTGAGTTGACTGCTTCACCCTAAACAACCTTGGGGTGGACTTCCCACCACATCCTCACTCACTTCTCCCTAAAGTTCCAGAGACTCAAACCTATTATGTAGGTGCACCTAGGGAACTGAGGTAGGTAGGGATGGGATTGCCTGTGATGATGAGCTGGCACATGTTTCCACTGTTTGTCTTCTCCTAAATTTTCTCCCTTTGCTTGACTGTGACAGGGCAGAGGGTCCACCACTGTTTGGTTCATGATACGTCAGGTAGGAAAGACACCCGGAAAGCTTTTTTAATGATAACTCTAGCACATATTTTCTCATGTAAATGTGTATTCCTATAAAATGAGAAAGTCCTGAGTTGGACATGAGTGCCTGATCCCTACTCTGGTGACTCATGGCTTATGTTTTCAGCAACCCTTCCTATTTCTCTCCAATAGGGGGAAATTGCCTGTGACAGCAACAACACATGCCTTGTGTACAGCTGCCAACACCATTTTTCTGACCAGGGGCTTTGTCTCTGACACTATCGCAGCACATAATGCTCCAAGAAAGTCTATGGAGTGTCTCCTGAAAACTGTAATTTTACTAAAATAATTTAGCTGTGAGCAAATCCTGAGCAAAGCAGGTGTTTCAGGATATCTTAGAAGCTGAGAATTATGGTAACATGCTGCAACAGCTCCCATAGGGAATGCTGAAGATCACATATCTGAGTCTTGACAAGGCACACACAAATGAAGTTATGGTCCAGATCCAGATATGAGTCTGTCATTTGTCTAGCTCTATGAAAACCATGATAAGTTACAGAGGTGAAGTGCTTCACTTGAAAGAAGGAGAGTAAGCCAGTTGTTTTCAGCTGAAGAGACAAGCCTTTACTTATTATGACTGTAGTCAAGTCTGGCATTTCTCACAGTTCCATAAGGAAGTGAGAAGAGAAGGAAGTGAGACAAGATTAATAGAAAATGAAAACAGGAATCTTAATATAATTAATACTTAAAGTAAGGTGATGAATGAAAAAACTCTGTATTTTGGGAAAATGAGAATAATTACTTGAATGATTGAATTGTTAGCTGTTAATGAGTTGTAATGAATAAATTTCATCAGAAAAACAGATGCACAGGTTTTTGCCATTTTTGACTGATACTTCCAGTCCTGTGCATTGCCCATCTTCACTTCTGTTACTTAATAAAAACTAATGACCACTTTCACAATGTGATACTGTGTACAGTTGAATAATGCATTCTATTAGAAGCTAAGTGTGACTAAGGTAGATGGACTTTTTTCTCTCTTAGCACTTTTGATTCTTCCCTTGTGATGAGATTGATGTCAGAATTAAACTGGACTATAGTAAACTGCTCTTCCTGCATTAGCATTTAATGAATGCTGAGGGGGTCAGTTAGTGTTCTGTTTGTCTTTCAATTGTCATTTATTTAGACATTGATAAGAAGAAAAATGAATAAGAAATGTATCCCCTTGAGTGTTGAAATCTTAGTAGAAGAAAAAAAAAAAAAAAAAAACAAGCAACAAAATGATATTAGAAGGGATTAACATGAACTTCTGCTATATGTTGAATTTTGCTATCCTGCCTATCTACAACAAGGTAGAACAGGAGTGGCCAAGCAGGCTTACATAGGCTGACTTATGAAGTGGTTAATTTATCCTGGAGCAATGCCAACCAGCTATTAGGTCAATTAGATTGATAATAATTGAACTATTTATGTAGGTGGGGGAGGGAGCATCAAGCCGTTCCCCTTTGTCTTCCTTGTCTACCTGTGTGCGGAGACTTCAGGTTGTCCTTGCATTCCATAGCAAGATTTGGAACAAAAGAAATGTTAGGAGGAGGTGAAAGGCCCCAGGGAATAACAGTGGACCATTGGAATACTAGGACGCTGGATGACATCGAAGACAATGTCTGTTTGGCAGTCATTGGGGATGGATAGGATAATGAATTTGGGAATGTAATGAATGTGAAAAAATAATACCTGTTCAATAACAGTCTACCAGAGGAGCATTCTTGGTGAGTTATTTTGATGCTACCCCAGTGCTGTTTATAAAGAATACCTTGCTTAGTGGAAACAAAACTTCGTTGTTATGTTTGTGGGAATCAAATGTTGTTTCTGCATTAGAATTGGATAATATGTATATATATTTATTTCATGATTTCCACTATCATAGTTCTTTTTGGGAGTCCTTGTACTTAACGTGGGGAAGATCTGTGATAGTTTATATCACTTATCCTCTAGATGAACCTTACCCAGGAATGCACACTCTGTACATAGGTGTATATATGTATATTTTGTCATACACACTGCAAGAATATATCCCGCACGAGAGCAAACCAGAGAACAAGTCATGGCCTGCCTGAGGAAGTGCCTGAAGAGACATCGGAAGGCCTGGCATCATCCCCTCCTTCCCCCCGCCTCCTCTCTTCCCCAGTGCTCTTTGTTTAACAAAGGCTGTGTAGAAAATCACCATATCAGTACGATAAGAAGAGCATGGAGACATCTTGGAAACAACAGGATGGCTGCTGACTAACACCAAATAACAAATAAATTAACAAGTAAATAACAAATATAAACCTTATGATAAGATTGTGAACCTGGAGTACCCAGCCAGTGGGGAAAGAGCAGAGGAGGGGAGGCAAGGGGGAGAAAGCAAGGTATAAAGGCTGTCATGTTGTGTCCGTAGGTACTCCTGCTTGCTGGACGCCCGCCATTGCAATCGCAAATAAAATCTGCTGTATCAATAGATACTGTCCTGACAAAAATTGTTTGGATATTTCCAACATGTTTCTACACATCAATTTCCTTGAAAATACAACAAAACTGTACAATACAACCCAGCTGGGTATGAACATATTTTGTTTTTCATATACATATTCCACAGATTTATGGAGCTGACAAGGAACTCATGTTTGTAGGAGCATACACAAGATAAAGTACCATAGAGATTCCTGTGTTAGGACAGCCAAAGATTTTGATTCCACTCTTGCAGAAAAATCTTCTTGGGAATAAAAAAAAGTCACTGAATATGTTGAGAACTAATAAAACAACTAGAATTCAAAGGTGTTACGTTTGCTTTAAACAAACGACATTATGAATTGTAGCATAATTATCTACATATTGAACATGTTTCTAATAACGATGGATGTCCCAGTTTTTCATCTGAATGTTGATATTTTTTCAGTCATCAGCGTGAATAAATAAATGATAGTAAGCCACAACTGAATGAATATCTTAGTCTTTGACCTCAACAATGTCTTAGATCTGCTGAGGTTGGCATAGACATAGATCTGCTCTATAGTGGTCCCAGGTTGCTTCATGGATGATCAAACTACATAAAACGTGGGAGAAAGATTGAATTTTGTGATTCTTCTTGATCTGTTTCAATTTTTTGAAGAATTCTCTTCAAAAAGAGAAGGGGGAAAAGAATTTCTGATTATTTAAACAGAAAGTTAAGAGTTTCATGGAAGTATCGAAGATGCAAACTTTAAAATCATGATGCAAGAGAAAACTTTCTCAAGTAAAGCCTCAAAACTAACCCTGCACGTAACATTATTAAACCAATTCTAAATTTCTGTTTTTCAGTTAAATTGGCAAACTGTTAACAAGAAGTTATAAAAATACATATAAAATTGACAAAGATTTTTTTTCCACCTGAGCTTTCAGTACTAAACAACAATCAATTGCTAAATGTGAGAAAGACATTTGAAGATGCAGAGACAGGTGTGGTTTTTTGCCTTTCTTTTAGTTTCCAAGAGTCATGCCATCTCTCTAGTACTGTAGCCCCTCATTTCCTGTTAGCTGTAGGGAAGATGAGTGTGTGTGTCTTCCTGCAATCCTCCCACCACATGCAGATAATCAGTCAGGTCTGGAGCTGACAGCTACCTGGATGTTCATATTTGCACCGTTTTCTCTGTAAGGCTGTTCAGTTCCTTTCTGTCATTTGTCAGAAAAGCTGCTGAAGCAGGAGGAGGAGGGATTGAGCAGTAAGAAGGCAGGCTTTCTGCTGAAAGTTCAGTACCTCTGACCTGAGTCCCACATGCATCCAGACAGGGAGATTTTATTTTGTGGGACCTGAACAAACACAAAACTTCAATTCAAGTATTTAAATATTCATGTTCAAATTTAATTTAAACAGGAAAAAAAAAAAAAAGAAAGAAAGAAAGAATAATTTGCCTGGGCTGTTTCAAGTTCTTTATTGCTCTTCTTTTCAGCCTTCCCAGAATCTGTCTCAATAAAGACAGTGTTCACAGTTCTGAAAAAGCAGCAAACTGCAGCTGTCAGAACATTTAAGAAGTGACTGATGTCACTTCTGAAGAATTTGAATCTGTCACAAGAAGTAACAGATTTTATGGTGCTTAGGAGAGAAAATATCTGAGTATTCATATGTAAATCTCAGATATTCACCAGAATGTTGCTTTTTAAATACTGCCACATTTCTCTTTGCAAGTACATATTGAGTAAGTAGCTGGAGGTAATGTTCCCTCTGGAGATTCAAAAATTTGTTTTACTGTGAAAAAAAAATCTCATAGTACTAAAGCTCTCAGGCTCTTTCCTTTGCAATAAAGTCCTAGGGGAAACAAGATAGAAAAATTCATTCTAGAGATTAACAAAATCCAATTAACGTGGTAAAGCCATTAAGTAAATTAGCAAACTTGTTAATCAGAATGTTGTCTTTTTTGCTTTTGTTTTTGTTTTTGTTTTTTCCTTAATTCCAATATTAGAAGATTAACGTGTGTCAACGGTTTACGGGCTGGTTCGGCCCGGTTCCATGACGAGTGGGGCAGAGGGATCCACAGATCCACGCCTCCGGAAAAAAAAGGAAACAGGGGACCCCAAAATAATTAAAACAGCGGCACCGATCTGAGGAGAAACAAACTAATTTACTAAGTATATTATCGGAATGCAAGATAACACACTATAATACAATATAATCAGAATTGAAGCTAATAAATCAAATATAATGAGAGAGAGAGAGAGAGAATGTCTGAAAGGTGGATAGGCCTCACCACAACGCTGAGGTGAGATGCGCAGTCCAGTTGAGCAGCGGGGAGATGGGAGCAGCGCCCATGACGAAGGGCAGATGAAAAAAAGTGTCAGGTGACCTTGCAAGGAGTTAAATCTCCTCTCCCTGACCACAAAGTCCCCTGGGGAATGTAGTTCTTCTTCTCTTCAGGGCAGGTACCCAGGACTTGAGCATTGACAGTTAAAATCCTAGTGTCCCACATGATGTTATGATGTGGAATACCAAAAGCCAAGAATCACAAAACCATGACAACGTGGTATATTTTTAACAGGGAAGAGCTCTTTCTCTTATTTTTTCTGGTCACACATGGATATGTTTATGTACTTTGGAGTCTCATTTAAACAGAAGAGCATCTGAAAGAAGAGCACCATAATTGTTCAAGAACAACTTGTGATAAACATTAACTCATGTGGGAAAAGAAATCAGTACTCTTTTCTTGTAGTATGTATATATCCATATATATACACCATATATACACAATATACATAGACAAATAAATATAACTGTGCATTAATGTAGATGCATGTGTATGTTAGGTGTTTATGTGCACATATAAATTCATTAGATCTCTTCTTAAATTTCCTGTGTATCATTTGAATTAGAATTTCTCATCAATGAAAGTAGTAAAATTGTATTTTTTTCCATTTACTTTCATATGAACAATAAATTTTATGCTTTGGATAAATCCATGGATGTTATGTATGGAACTTGTTTTATTGAACAACATTGGTGATAGGCGAACAGCTGGACTGGATGTCCTTAGAGATCTTTTCCAACTTGAATGATTCTATGATTCTATAAATGCTTCACATTGCGTTTAGTGTAAAAAAGAAACAAAAACAATCTTTCTTCTTCCTGAAATAAAATCCATAAAAAGAATTCATACAAGCTATATCCTTCACATTCCTCAAATGTGAACTTTGTGGAGTCACCTTTATGACAGTATGTAGCAAACTCTCTGTACTTCAGCCATGTGTCAAGTGTTCCTAATGCAGAAGAGATCTAGCATCCAGTAAAACTTAAGAGTAATGTAACTCCTGTAAATCCTCCTTCCTACATCCCCAACCTTTTCTGTGAGTAGCAATGTGGCTGTTACATTGATGATCGGGGTGATAAGGACATGGTGATGGTCGGTGGCACATGCCACTATTCTAGTCAGATGAATTAACTCACTGTCAGAGGCAAGAACAGCAGGAACATGCTGCTGGGTATAAGGTACAAGGACTCATGCCATGAGAGGGTTGTGATATTTCTTACCACAGCAATTTGTCAGGTATGAGGATAACAGTGAAACACCCCATACACACACTGGCAGAGCAGGCAGCTGTCTTTGTCCATTCCCCTCGTCTCACAGTGCCATGGTGTCTGCACTGTCAGAAAACAGCAGCAGTAATAAAAATAACTATACAAGTGGAGTTACATGTTTTGAAATTTAGCTTATTGTTATTTCTTGGAATCTGTCATGTTCACAATGCCTGCAAAAAAACTTTGGACACACTCAGAAAGTCCCCAAGAAGCAGTTTCCCCTTATTTTCACAATTCTTATTCAGCTTGTGTTTTAGAGTCAGAAATAAACAGTTATCCCAGGAACTAGATTGCCAAGCAAGTAAAGCAACTGCTCTAGCTGCAAGCAGCTGGCTGACCAATTTTGGTCACGTAGTTTCCAGCTTTGATTTGTTAGCCTTGTTCAAAAATCTACAATTTGTCCTGATTTGATAATGGACTCAAAAGCCAAAGATTAAATTCAACATCACCCTTATGAGTCTGAATTACTTTTTCAGTAACATTTTTTTCTTCAGGCTTTTGTTTTTGTTACCATGATTAACTGGAGATTAAAGATCTCAGGGGCAATCAGTCAAACATCTTCCATATATGTTCTTTAAAGGCACAGCAAGACTTACTTACTTTGATCTAGTTCCCTAGTTACCAAGTCTGGAAAAGGCATGCAAACTCTGGTGGCCAAACTGATGATTGCCTCTGTCCAGTGGACATTTCTGGACTAAAGGTGTGGGTTAATAATAAGAAGCAGACAGGAATGCATGGCACCAAGTTGATTAGTATTTTCAGAATTCCCTTGGAAGATGCTTCCAGAGAGTGAAGAGAGACAAACGTCATATATATCTGGTGAGCAGGCACTGCACATACAAAGGCAGTTGAAGCTAGTAACACACATCTTTCATCAAGTGTGAAAGTATCAGTTCTTTATGTTCTCCATGGGAGCTGGGAGCAATGTCAGGGAACATAAAAGGAAATATCTCTCCCTGAATAGGGGCAATAGCTTTTAGCATAGATTGGTATTCCTGTGGCAAGCAAAGCACTCTGAGTTTGGTAATTGAACTGAGAGCAGAATAAGAGAAGCATCTCGATTACCACTGCTTTATGCTTTTTTTTTGTTTTTCTTCCCCCCCCCTCCCCCCCCCTTTAGAAATGTAGAGCTAGAAATTTAGTTGTTTCCCCTTGTGGGAATCAGGTGTTGTTTCTGCATTAGAATTGTATAATATTATTTTTATTTTATGATCTCCACTATCATAGTTCTTTCTGGGAGTCCCTCTACTTAACATGGGGAAGATCTCTGATAAGTTTACATCACTTACCGTATAGACGAACCTTCCCAGGAACACACTCTGTATATAGGTGTATATATGTATATTTTGTCATACACACTGCAAGAATATATCCCGCACGAGAGCAAACCAGAGAACAAGCCATGGCATGCCCGAGGAAGCGCCTGGAGAGACATTGGGAAGGCCTGACATCATCCCCCAGTGTTCTTTGTTTAACGATGATGACTTTAAAGAAAATCACCATATCAGTAGGACAAGGAGAGCACAGAGACATCTTAGAAACAACAGGATGACTACTGACTGGCACCAGGTAACAAATAAATTAACAAGTAAATAGCAAATGTAAACCTTCTGATAAGATTGTGAACCTGGAGTACCCAGCCATTGGGGAAACAGGGGAGGGGGGAGGCAAGGGGGAGAAAACAGGGTATAAAGGCTGTCATGTTGTGTCCATAGGTGTGCTCCTACTTGCGGGACGCCCGCCATTGCAATCGCGAATAAATTCTGCTTTTATCAGAGATACCGTCCTGACAAAAATTACTTGGATTATTTCCAACACCCTTAGCTGGGAGAAGAATATACAGGCAACAATAGACCATGCTTTGATGATGCATGACACAAGGTTGATCTCAGACTGGTCCTTTGGTGTATGAAATACAGAGTTATTCTTTAAATGCTGACTTCCTGAGCTTGAAACTCTTCTCACATCTAAAAATTAGGAACATGTAGTGAAAAGTGCTTTTCTGATCATGTAACATCCAGGACTTAATTGGCAGTCCCCCCTGATTTTGACACCTTACCCCTGAAAGAGAGAGGATTTGGCAGAAGCTTCTGAACTGACCCCTTCCTCTGTTCCAAACATGTTGTCTGTCTTTTCTATCTTTCTTCATCAATTAAAACACAGAGTAATAAATAAAGGTGCAGCACTTTGAATTCCTTCATTGGTATTTTAAGTACTCAGATAGTAACAGGTATTGTGACATCTCCAGTGTTGCAGAAGTGTGAATTACATAAAATGTGATTCATGAAAGTTTTTGCCACCTGTGTAGCCAATAACTGCTCACAAATAATTACTACGCTCCACAGGATCAAGGACTTCCTGATATCTGCTAAAGAAACCACATTGTGATGTAAAGACATGGAGGCTGCAATGTTTCCTTAACACATATGAGTCAAAGAAATCAATGTGAAGAGACTTAACAGCAGAAGTTTTTTATTTTTAAGCAAGTATTCTTATTGGTAGCACTGGGGTAGCACTAGGATTTTTCTCTGTAAGTGCACCACAGGTTGACCGTTTATGAACAGATTAAACTTTCACATGCATTACATATTTATTACATTCCTAAAATTACTCTCCTACTCACTTGCAATTATTGCCCAACAGATACAGCTTTATTTAGTGGTCTCCAATGTCAACTGACGTCTTCCTAGTCTCAGGACGATCCATTCCTTACTCCTGCGGGGTCATTTACCTCCTCCAACAGTCTTTATCTTTGTCCTCCTTTTGTCCCAAAGATTGCTGTGTAATGCAAGGACAACAAGACAAGTCTCCACACATATAGATAAGCAAGACAAGGAGAATATCTTGACGCCTGTCTGTGCATTTTAGGCTGATTTGGCCTGGTGTGGGGAATCCTGTCTTCTTTTGATGTCTAACTGTTGATAAGGACTCTGTAAAAACAGGGCTGCAGTTTTTCTGTTACTGTGTGTTTCTTCTGCCTTGTTAAAGAGGAACAATCTTAGAACATGCCTCCCCATCTAAAATGCTACATTACAATTATCTTCCACAACATCTAAAGGCTACTATGGTGTAGCAAGCAAGCAAGCAAGCATTAATCACGTTATACAATTCAGTGGCTATCCTCATCAATAGAATATTTTGTGGAATAATTTCTTCAAATCATACAGCAATCTTTTGTTTGATTGTTTAATTTTAAATAATATACATCTCAGTAAGTACCAAAGCATTTTGTGAAACTGGTTTTGTTTGAAAGATTTCTTTAGAGTACAGATTATTATGTGACCTTTATATCCTTTTTTCCCCTGTACAAACAATATTCACAATGAACATGCAAACCAATTATATCCCAATATGCTGAACAACTTAACATTTATTAACCAAATTACAGGTAGCATGTCAGAAGGTTTTCTCCTTTTCCTCTTGGATCTGAATATATTATTTTCCCTAAAGTTATTTAAAGATGCACTCCAATTTTCCTGGTTTTGGGAATTACAGTTTTCCCCTTTGCACCCTTTAAACATACATATTGAAAAATAATCATAACTAAACCACAGAATTAATATATGCCAGTAGTTGGAATAAGAAGTTAATATTTAAATATACAGTTAAGTAGTTAAATAGAATAATAATTTCCTATGAAAGTAATGTGTTTAAGCTTTAATTTTAGAAAATGGTGGACAGATGTGTGTTAGCTATTTCCCTTTCCACACTATGTTTCAATTTGGTGTTATTCAGGAAGTTGTGGAATAGCAAAACAGAAATGTCTGAAATACCATCCTTGTCAAAAAGAGCAGCGAGGGAAGAGGGTAGATCCTGTCGGCCCTGAACTGAAAAGACAGACCCCTAACCAGATCATTCTGAAACTCCAACTGGGCCTCGTGCATTACTTATCATGCCATAGAATCTGGCTGCCTGAAGAAGTCAGGGAACAATATTACAGAAAAGCCTGAATTTGAAGATGTGTGTGTAATGTTGCTCACAAAAGTAATCCCATTCATGCACAAAGATGTATGAAAGATGAGACTGTAAGACAGTTGTTCTTTTGATAGTAATTTGCAAAACCATAGTCTTTAGTGTTTTGTTTACTTGACAGAACCACGAAAAGATAAAAACAAGCAAGCAAGCAAACATACAAACACAGCCCAAGAAATGAAGTCATGCCTGACAATTTTCAAACTGGAGCACTTGTAAACGTAGTGATACTTATAAGGAATCTGCAATGCAAATATAAAGTTAAGTGAAAAATAGATTCATGAAAAGCTTATTAAATTAAAGCATGAAGTTACTGAGATGTAATTATACTTACAATTTTGGAGCATATAAGTTGAAGGATATGTAACCATTATGTAGATGCAACAGAAATACTGCAAGAGAAGAGATCCCCCGAGTTTAAGAAACTATTTGAAAAAGAAGCATGAAAACTCTAAAACTCACAACGGTACTAATGAGATTGATATATTTCATTTTTCCTGTAACTGGTACCAAATTTTTTCAAGACAGCACTAGTAATATTTTAAAAATATGATTTCTTATCTAAAAAATTAATTTTTTTTCATTTTTCTGTATGTATTTCAGTTCATTCTTTTCATGTGAAATTCCTCTGGGATAACATTACATTGCTATGTACGAACATAACAAAAGAATTAGTTTGACAGGGAAGTTTTGGTGAAATATAAACATGAAAGTGAAATCAATTGTCTGCTTTCATTCAAGAAGAAATTGGAGCGCTTTACTCTGAGCCTTAACAGCGTACTCCCTGAAGCAAGTCATTTACAGATGATCAACATTTTTCTACTCTCCTCTCCCATTTCACTACCTGACCTTTCTTCATCAACCTAGCAATTTACAATGGCACTGGATAGTGGATTTATCACAGGGCCTGATATGAAGTAGTCTCTGCGGGCAAGAGAGTTATATTGAATTTCTCACCTAAGGATTTTTCTTGTTGTCGTTGTTGTTGTTGTTTTTCTTATTATTATTTATTTTCTTCTCTTAAAGTGTAATGTCATTGTCATGACTCAGATCTGCTTAATGATAAAAATATATCCCCAGAATAAATAAGGAATTTACCTGAAAGGTAATTTCTTATACTTGAGTCTTTTTAGTGTCTATTTTCTACACTGTCCTTCATTAAGCAGTATATTCTTTATTTTATACAATATTTTCAAGATTTTTTTTCTCTTCAATTTTAGGGTCTTGATGTTGCCCTGGGAGGCAAGAATAGAGACTTTCATTGTAATTGGCTGTGACTTAATCTGAGGCAAAAAAATATATATAATATATAAAAATTTGTCTTGTTTTAATGAAGAAAATGTTACTAAGCTGTTAAAGGTTTCTGTAGAAACTATCAAAACAATGTCTTATCTTTGGACGTCAGAGAGTTTTTCTTTTATAATCATTTGCATTAATATAAAACCTCAGCCTTTTTGAAATAACTGCTTGGTTTCACCACAAATATTTATTGAAACAGTTAGGCCTGAGCATTTCAGTTTCATTTGTTTTCATTTTGTTTCTTGATATTTAGTGAATTTTCTTGGGCTTCTGTTTTCAAAAGATTCCTCTACACTCATACAGACAAGTCACTCAGTGAAGACAGGGTTTTTCACATAATTTTGTGGCACATACTGAATTATAATAGAGCTTTTCAGCTATTTCCTTCAGGGATTAATAAAACACTGCAGTAAGAGATGGAAGTAAGATCATTTGTCTGAATATTCATGGTCTAAACCTCTTCTCCCAGAAATGAATATGGTATCTCCACTGAAGACTTGAAGGTTTAAACCTCGTTGCCTAGTATATTAACTTTATCTTGACTACGCTTTTGTGACACAGTTTCTACCCCTGCCTATCCTATCATTTCAGTTTGTGCATTATTCCCCTGACCTCATATGCTCTAAAATGGGTTTTATTTGGTCTGGCAATTAAATATGTCTCTTGGTATTTTGTTTAAATATTAAGAAGGCATAGAAATAGAGGTGAATATAGATTAAAAAAATATACTGGCCTTAAATGTTGCTAGTGCACAAAATCTTCACTGCAGTTGAGATCATACAAAACAATTTTCTGGTCATTATCTTTATAGAATTTTAACTTGGAACTACAGTTAAAGAAACTGAGATAATTGATGCTGAAATACTGACTGTGAAAAAGAAAGTGAAATGAAAATTATAGGTAATGGTCTAGATTTCCACAGCTTTGTAAGGAAAATTATTTCTTTGAAATTAGTAATAGAGGTACTATTCCTTTTGCCTTCTTACTCATGTTGAGGGCACAAAATCCAGTTCCACACCATTCTTTTCAATCTTCAGGATTTTTCAGTAATTAGACAAGATGCTTGCCGATTTGGCTCTTCAATTTTTTCCAGCATTGTTCACAAAGGCTTTGTATCTCCAGATACTCCCACGGTTCTCTTAGGCCTTGCAGAGGAAATGTAAAGATATCATTTTTGTTGAATGAAGAAAACTTCCCTCCAGTTGGCTGCAAAACAACTGTTATTTTCTTGAATAAACTTGGAACTCGATCCCTCACTTCTATTTTCTCCATAATTATATATCTTATGGCCACCAGTATGCAAATGCCTAAGCTGTGTGTAGTGCAGCTGCAGTCTGTCTGTAAACACCAGACAGTAGCAAAAATTTGTCCTTGTCACTATTTCCTTTAAGTAGAAATTTCATAAGTGTTCTCCTGCTAAGTTTCCACTTAGCCAGAGCCTGGCATGTGTTTCCACTTAGCCTTTGTGACCTACAAGTTCTTTTTTGTCTGCAGGTCTTTCATCTCTGCATAATTACTCTTTCCTATAAATCTTTCATACATGAAAACACCCAAACAGTGTAGAAGCACTTCCCCAAATCAGATATGCTCATACATATTTTTTACCAAAGAAAACATTAAATTTCAATCTTCTGTTCTTTCCTCTTCTTCCATTAGTTGAGCCAGAGTAGCATCTGCATTCCTGTGATACAGCTCAGCCAAATCCAGCCATGAGAATCACTCACATCACTACACATGCCATCATTTCTTATTTAGGAATGTCAAAATCACATAATTTAGTATTGTGCCTATCATGGTTTTATGATTTTTGGTGATCAGTATTCCACACCATAACATCATGTAATGCACTGGGGGGTTTGACTTCTGATGCTTGAGTTCTGAATGTTTGTCTGACGGAGCACATTTCCCCAGGAGGCTTTGTGGTCAGCGAGGAGATATAACTCTGTGCAAGGTCACCTGATTCCTTCTTCTCCTGCTCTTCTCCGTTTGCGCTTCTTCGCCAACTCTTCTCCGTCTATGCTTCTCCGTCTGTGCTTTGCCATCTGCGCTTCACCGTCTGCTTTTCTTCATCCGCTCAACTGGACTGCACTTCTCACCTCAGCATTGTGGTGAGGCCTATCTACCACTCAGACACACTCTCTCTCATTATACTTTGCTAATACTATATTTAGTAAATTAGTTTGTTCCACTTCAGATTATTGCCGCTGTTTTCAATTTTTTTGGGGTCCCCAGTTTCCATTTTCTGGAGGCGCAGATCTGCGGATCCCTCCGCCCCACTGGTCACGGAACTGGGCCGAACCAGCCCGTAAACCGTTGACAGTGCCTTTGCTGCCAGATAAGTTGTTCAGAAGTGGCATTAGGAAAATAATGAATGCCAAGGAGGCAATTAGAGGAATGTGTTAGTTTTACTTCTAATATAAATTTTACAGTTGTTGGTAGACATTTTACAATGTATGAGGCCAAGAAGAGCAAGAGATAAGTTTTCCATTGTAGGACATCTGCCTGTAGAACAAACTATCTTTGTTTATATTAACCAGAACTGTGGAAAGGCAAAGGATTAACAAAAAAAAAAAAAAAATCATCACATACGGTAGTATAGCAAGGTGTGGTAGGTTCTCCTGAACATATCTATTCTGTACTATCCTGCATTTGAAAAAGGAAGATTAATGAAGTACTGCCATCACTGAATTGTCCTCACACGGTAGACATTCAAGCTGACTTACGAGGGTCAGAGGAGAGGCCACCATATAGTCAGTGCACATACCTAACAGCTCACCGTGCAACAATCAAGTGATCAACTTCTTATTATTCAACTGGAAGGGCATGTACTATGGACATGATGTTGCAACTACTGTTGCCCCTGACAAATAAGATAGAAGTGCCCTTGACAACCAGCTGCAGTCGCTTGCAACCAGATGGATGCCATGGATTGGATAAAAACCTGAAGAGTTATGAGGAAGATTAGATATCCCCTCCACCAAACTGCAAATGGATCCCTGCTTTGTAAACCACTCACTAGGAATTCTCTTTACTATCACTAACTTCACCATCTTCTCCACATCCCTAAGCTGCTTAGAATTTGTAATAAATTACTGGACTCATTTACTGTCTTTATCTTCTCCAATAATTGGATTGAGACAACCATTTCTCCAGGCAACCTGTCCCAACACTTCAACACTCTTATAATAAAAAAGCATTATACCAAATCTAAATCTCTCCTCTTTTAGTTACAGAATCACAGAAACACCAAGGTTGGAAAAGATCTCCAAGATCATTCAGTCCAACCACCTGCCTATCACCAATAGTTCTCACTAAACCATATCCCTCAACACAAAATCCAAATGTTCCTTGAACACCTCCAGAGTCAGTGACTCCACCACCTCCCTGGGCAGCCCATTCCAGCACCTGACCACTCTTTTGGAAAAACAGTATTACCTAATCTGTCTTGAACTTCTCCTGGTGCAACTTGAAGCCGTTTCCTCCAGTCCTATCACTAGTTACACAAGAGAAGAGGCTGACCACCAGCTCGCTACAACCTCCCTTCAGGTAGTTATAGACAGTGATAAGGTGTCTCCTGAGCCTCCTCTTCTCCAGACTGAACAAACCCAGCTCCTTCAGCCACTCCTCATAAGGCCCATGCTCCAGACCCCTCACCAGTTTTGTTGCCCTTCTCTGGACACTCTCCAGGGCCTCAGTGTGTTTCTTGCAGTCGGGGGCCAAAACTGGACACAGTACTTGAGGTGTGGCCTCGCCAGAGCTGAGTACAGGGGGACAATTCCTTCCCTTCTCCTGCTGGCAACACTGTTTCTGATGCAAGCCAGGAAGCCATTGGCCTTCTTGGCCACCCAGGCACACTCATGAACCATGTCAGCTGAGCATAGACCAATACCCCCATGTCTATTTCCTCTACACAGTCTTTCAGCCACTCTGCCCCAAGCCTGTAGTGTTGCCACAGGTTTAGTGGCCGAAGTACCAGACCCTACACTTGGTCTTGTTAAACCTCATATTACTGGCTTCAGCCAGCAACCCAGCCTGTCCAGATCTCTTGCTACCTCTGGGAGATTGACACTTCCTGCCAACTTAGTGTCATCTGCAAACTTACTGGGCTCAGTGGTGAACTCAAAGCCTTCATCTAGGTCATCAATAAAGACATTGAAGAGGACAGGCCTTAGCACCAACCCCTGAATAAATAAACCTAATCAAAAAAAGCAAAACATACAAAAGCAACCAAAAATACAAAACCAAGCCATCCAGAAACAGCAAATGTAACAAAGCTTGTTCATTTCTGGATATGAACCAGCAGCGTGCACTTGCAACCCAGAAGGCCAACTGTGTTCTGGGCTGCATTAAAAGAGGAGTGGCCAGCAGGTGGTGATTGCCCCTGTCTACTCAGCTCTTGTGAGGCCCCATCTGCAGTACTCTGACCAGGCCTGGGGCCCAGAGCACAAGGAAGATGTGGAGCTCTTGGAACGGGTCCAGAAGAGGGCCACTGAGATGATCAGGGGGCTGGAACACTGCTCTTATGAAGAAAGGTTGAGGGAACTGGGTGTGTTTAGCTTGGAGAAGAGAATGCTCCGGTAAGACCTCATTGTGGCCTTCCAGTATTTGAAGGGAGTGTATAAACAGGTGGGGTACAACTTTTAAGATGAAGTTTTTCACAGAGACGGGGATGTCACACTGGAACAGGTTGCCCAAGGATGTTGTGGATTCCCCATCCCTGAAGTAGGCTGGATGTGGCACCAGGCAGCCTGTGGTTGGCAACCCTGCACATAGCAGGGGGGTTGGAACTAGATAATCATTATGGTCCTTTCCAACCCAGGCCATTCTATGATTCTGTGATTTTCCCCTTGGTTACCAAGTTTGAAACATATTAATGCAAAAAGTGATAAACCTGTAATTGAAAACTAAATACAGCATAAGCTGCAGGAATTTGCTAATTATATATATTTTTTCAAATACTTAATATCAATAATGTAATCTGTCACAGCATCTCTGATACTTAATTAGAAACATATTGCTGCAGATACTGAGAAAAGCAAAGCATTTACAGCTAGGCAGCCAAGTGTGGAGAGGTTGAGTGAACTGTCTCAGAATAAAAAATACTTAGAGCAACAAAGGACTAAAAAATCCTTTGATTCTTTGTTTTCCATTTCAAAACTCCAGATTCACCTTGCTAAAATCTAATTGTAATATCAATTTTTTACTGTTGCGTTATTTCCTGCTAAAAATTTGAATTTCAAGGATTAGTTAACAAACACCAAAATCAAGGCAAGTTAAGCTGCAGAAATACAACATATAAATCATTAATAAAATAGCATAATTCACACCAGGACTAGTTAAAATAATTTTGTGCGAACACGTAAGTCACTTTCTTATACCAACTGCAGTGGATGTAGTCCTTTGCAAAAGTCCATAAAGAAGTTCATATTGTCAGTGATTGACACAGTGCTCCCAGTTTTGGAATGACTGTGCCTCTAAGCAGAGAAAATGAAGTACTGTTTTAGTGTGCATAAAACTTTCAATAGAAATACACTACCACAGGCAGCCATTGTCTTTTAACAAAGGCAGTTCATCTGACAAAACCACCTAATCTGCATGTATGAGCAGCTGAAAACTTTTTCAGTATTGTAATATAAGTAGTATGATATCTAACAATACACTTAGACTAAAAATTGCTGCAATAATTTGTCTAAGTAAATAAGGTAAGTTATACAAAACAAGTCCCTTGCTGACAGTGCAGATTGTATATGAACCAGAAGGGTCCCCTTGTATAGCAATAAAGATAACTGTGCCTAGAATCAAGCTCTTCAGTTTACCTTCAGTGACAAAGTTTTAAATGAGCGGTTTGGATATCAAGAAGCCACATCAGCTGAGTGAGAGTGGGCTTTTGTATTTTTTTTTTTCAGGCAGCTTTGCAGTCTGCATTGTGCTGTCTTGTTGAAAAGAATACAATAACCGCACACAAGCAAGCCAGTTTAAGAGTAGAATAGACTATTTAGTGATAATTGAAACTCTTAGCTGTGTATGGTTACAGTTTATGATGCATGCTTTCAGATGCATCATAGCTGAAGTCTCTTAGTATGAGCAGTATCATGTGAATAGAGATCAGGAGAAAAGGCTTGTCCACATGGTTAGTTCCTATAGAATTCCTATTTTTTTTCCTCCTCTAAAAACGTGACATATTTATTCTAGTGATTTATAACAGGCTAACAAATTAAAACATTTCCTTAGCATTGGAGTCAACAAAGAAGGCTTAAGACACAGTAACAAAACATGCCAAAGTACTCCAACCACATAAAAATCTGGTAATTTAAAAAAAACCTTATTGTAACTTCTAATGCCTATCATATATGTGTAAAATAAGTATAAAGTAGATCAGATAACTGGAATGAAGACATAAAATCTCACTTTTAGTTCCTTCTCACCTTCCTTTTTCCCCTCTTTTCCTTTTCATTTCTGAAAAGATTCCAGAGGGCAGCTAGAGTTAGATGCCTAACGGGTAAACTCCAGGCTTTCAAAAAGACCTGCAAGAAATACTAGGGCTGACACAGAAATCCATATGCATGTTTGCTGATTCACAAAATTATTTATGTCCAAGCTTCCTACAGATGAAGCTAGAATGCAATTTGTAGGGGTCTGTTATCTTTCCTAACAGATAAAGGGGTCACACCTCTACAAATGGACTCCTTGTTTAGATGCCTTATGTTCTGCTTCTGATTTATTTGTTTCATGTTAGTAAGTACTTTTCAGAGAAGGTCAGTTTTAAAAGGTACAGCTTTTGCTAAGTCAAGTTTCATGACAAATAAGTGGTTTTTGAGGTTGCTGACATTCTTTTTCTTCTCATTTAATGAGAATATATTTAACATTACTTCCTTCAATCTTCTCATCCTCTCAATACATCAACTAACGCAGAAGGAGAAAAAAAACAAAGGATGAATTTGAAGTATACAGAGAGAAGCAGGCTCATTCTGATGCAACATTTTGCTATCATTGTGTGCCTTCTGATATTTTGCCTTTTCTGTTCTCTGTCTACATTACTGACTTTCTGGATCAAAGCTATTTTCTCCACACATATGAACAATATTGTAAAGCATTTGGTTTCAGAAAGGACAAATGGCTGTAATTAGATTTTTCTTGGGTTTATCCTGAAGAATAAAGAAACATATTAAAACTTACTTACCTGTGTAAGTAGAAGACTTAAATTATTTTAGTTGAATAGTTGATTGATTAGTTGAATTTTCTGTATTGGGAGACTTTGAAGGTGAATAATTCTTTCCCCCAAACTTGACAAGAACAATATTTCCTCTTATTTAATATCTTTAGTTTGGAAACAGGTCAGGGGAGATTCTCAAAGGATTTCTGAAAGATTCTGCATTCATATTCCCTACCACATAATGTGATAAATAATACTGGTAGTCCAAACACTAGTAGATTCTCTCTCTCTTTTTTTTTTTTTTTTTTTTTTTTTTTTTTTGGTAGTGGTATTCTGCCCTCCAAAATACACTTCCAGCTCACTGCAATACCCCCTGCTGTTACATTACATAATCATATACAGCATTAGTCATAGCATTCACAGAATCCACAGTTTGAGGATGGCAGGGGTCTAACCTCAACCCCTGCCCAGGCAAAAGCACCCATGACAGTTGCCCAGGACTATGTTCAGGCAGTTTATCCAGAGCTCAGTCAGCCGCATAACGCTGCACAGAAGTACTTACTGCTGCTCAGAAGGAATCTCCTGTATTTCAGCTTGTGCCCATTGCAACCTGTTCTGTCAGTAGGTGCCCCTGGAAAAAGGCTGGCTGCATTCTCTTTGCAACCTCCCTTATAACCAGACACACTTGATGAGGCAAGTAGAAGCTTTCAGTCTTATTTCTTAAAGGAAGGGAAAAAGCAGGAAAACATTTACTGCCTCTAAATGACAACACAGTTTTAACTTCTGGAATTTCAGCCCTGCACTGTAGTCCACCATTCTCACCAATATGGAAAAAAAAAAAAAAGGAACTTATGGGCATTTGTTTGCACGTTTGGGGGATCATGAGGATGGCATCCCAAAAATGTTAGTATCATCAATCTCATGTTCAGCAGCTTGTTACACTGTCTATAACTGCAAACTCTTTACTGATATGAAGGGATTAAAGAACTCTCTTCTTTACATTTGAACTTAGTCACAAATAGCTTTACATCAGCCACACCTGCAGGGCTTGCTCAGGGAGGTTCTCAGAATCAGATACATGTACAGCTCATCTCTGAGCTTTACATCTGTATAATCAATGGATGTTAAGATGTTACAATCACAAAATAAACAAGAGAGTTAGGCAAAGTAGATTATGATAACAAAAGAGAATAAATGGAAGGCTCACCCTTATTTGGGCTCACCACAAAACACCAGAAGGAGTGATCTCCAGATGAGATCCTTCCCCACTGGTAGCCAGCTCTTAAATAGGTCTAGGAGAGGTGGAGCCTCGCTCTACCCCTTCCAGCAGCACAGGTGAGTTGCCTTCACCTGTGCTCCTCTGGCTGACTCATGGCTCACCTCAGGTGATCAATCAGAGGTTCAGGCCGTGACTCAGTAGTTCCCATACAGCATCCTAACCCAGTGCCATGTAACAAATCTTATTATGTATGAATTTAGGATCCTTTTTCTTTAGTGTTGACTTCTATGATATTGTATTTTGTTCATGATATACAAGATATAAGAAATATTCTGCTGGGGGACCTGTAAGTCCATTTTGGGTGGGCTGTTAGCTGAAAGACGTTTTAGAAAGAAAATGAGATCTTTGCTGGGCAAAATATATGATAGAACCTCAAGAATATCAGGGAGGATAATTTCTAGCTCAATTTATGACAGTGCTGGAAATGTCAAGCTACAGTCATAGATAGCACAGTGTTTATGAAACAAAGGTCACTCTAAAGTAATGTCTCCTATTGATTTCCATAAACACACAAACGGATACAAACAGCACAGTAAAACTATTTGATAGAGTACATTCTTAGTTACAGAACACTTTTTCAACACTGTCACCAATATTAGCCGTGCGTTTTCACTAGCGATGAACAAAATCTACATGCTGTGCTCAAAAGTCTTCGTGGCTGAAACAGAATTTTAACAGTTTTTCATTCAGAATGTAATAATAGACAGTAACAAGAATTACATTGTTGGATTTAATACAGTTTGAACAACGTTAAGCTAGCTCTGAGCACAAATTGTCCTCATGTCAGCAAAATACCATGCTACTTGCAAGCAACTTTTAGTTGCTATTCATGTACAGGTAAAAAAAAAAAAAAAAAAAAAAAAAAAAAAAAAAAAAACAGAAAATAACCCCACTCAAATGAATACCTAACCCTAAAGCCAACCCTAACTCCTGCTCCCAACCTAACCCTAAACCTGACCAATACCAAAACCCTAATAATCTTAGTCATAACTCTAATCCTAACCCTGACTCTAAAAAAATCCCACATAATCTTAATCCTAAATTTAACCCTAAATCTAATCCTAAACCTAACCCTAACCTTGATCCTAAGAAAACCCAAATAACCCTAATTCTAACCCTAACATTAATAATTTAACTGTAACTCTGCACCTAATCCTAAACTTAACCCTATCCAAAACACTAATAACTTCAAGTCTAATGCTTACTGAAACCTAACTCCTAAACCTAACCACCAAACTATCCCTAATAATGCTAATCCTAACTGAAACCCTAAACGCAGACTCATAGCCCTAATCTGACTCTTACAAGAACCCTGAAAACCCTAATCCCAACTGTAACACTAATAACGAAACTATGACTCCTAACTCTAACCCTAATTTCTAACCCAAATCCTATTTTCTTAACCCCTGACCATAACAAAAACCGTAATAAGACTAATTCTAGCCTTGACCCTAACAAAAACACTAATAGTCCTAATCCTGACTTAATCCAGCACTAAACCCTAACCTTAAACCTAACCATGACCCTACAAAAACCCTGATGTGTCTAATCATAACTCCAACCCCAAACATAATGGCCTTCACTGACTCCTAAAATTAACTTCTAATCCTAAATCAAAACTCTAATATTCCTAAATCTAACCGTAATCCTGACCTAAACCAAAAACCTAATAACAGTAATCCTAACCATAATTATAACCCTATCCTTAAACCTAACTCTAATCTCTAACACTAAACATAACCCTAGCCTTAGCCATTATCCTAAACCTGAGCTCTGATCCTATAACTAATCCTAATTCCTAAAACTAACTTTAATTCTAACCAAAATCCTAACCCCTTACCCTGACCCTAACCAAAACACTGGTAAACCTAACCATAATCCTAACCATAACCATAATTATAATACTAACCAAAGTCCTAACATCCCTAACCCTAAATCTATCTATAACCCTGACTCTAACCAGAAGCCTAATAATACTAACCCTAACCATGATCCTAACACAATGACTAAACCTAATGAAAGCCCCTAACACTAACCATAACCCTAGCCATATCAGTAACCCTAACTGATACTGTAAAGTGGTCAATCAGGAAACTCTCTAGGACTCAAGTTGGAGTTCGAAAGCATGCTTTTTTTATAAGTGTCAGAGCTGGGGGCGTGGGGATTGAGCTCTTCCTATCAGGAATACCTTGCACAAAAGATATTCAGTTTATATATTAAATGTGTTACATATGCAAAAGTTTTCCTGGAGATGTGTTACATATTCAATAACTGACTCCAAGCAGATCTTCCTTATTTTCTTGGTACAAGCACTTTGCAGTACTTCCCTATCTAGTGGGTATAGAGACACAGCTCTCTCTGGTATCTAAACAAACTTCAGGGTTATTAATGAACACTATCAAGCTTAACAGTATCATTACAACTTGTATCATACACATAATCCTAAACCTACCATAATCCTAATCAAAATCCTAGTAGCAATAATCCTAAATGTAACCCTAAATATATCCCTAACTCTAACCCCAACCATACCCCTAACACTAACCTACTGTTGTGGACTGGTTGTAAAGCTGGGCTGAGCATTGGAAACTGGAGACTCAGAAGTGGCACCTAAGGTCTGGCTGTTGTTTGTTAGCAGCATGGAGAACAGTGAGAACAGTGCCAGAAACTGGCACTGTTATCTCCCTGCTGCTGCAGCAGGGCACAGCTGGCTTGAAACAGTACTGACTTGGTCTCAGGTAGGGGCTTTCTTACAGTGCTTTTGTGGCAGGGGCCACATAAATGCCACTGTTGCTGTGCCTTCTTCCTTTTCTCTTGCCAGTGGGTTTCTCTATGGCCCAGCATCTGCTCCTTTCATGGGCTGAGTACCTAGGCTCCTCCTCGGGTGCTTCTCATTCAGATCATTCTGCAGCACAGGGGGCAGCCAGAGCTCCTTGCTTCAGGGCAGACCTTGGATTGCAGTGTTGGAGCAGCTATGGATCATCTCTATTGAAGTTATAGTGGAAGATTAACTAAAAAAATAATACAAAGGAGAACAGTTAATTGCCATCCATTTAGAACTGAAAAAAAAACCAAGATGGAGGAACTGAGACTTGTAATTGCTCAATCCAAATGTGGGTATTGAAAAGATCTACTGGTCAGTGTAATCCTACAGTTTAGGCTGCCTAAAAGATGGTAAGTTGCAAATACATTGAGATAAATAGACTAATCATATCCTGATTTGTATTTCCATTCCATTTGTATTCCATTCCATAGGTTCAAACTCAGATTGAACACAAATATATTTGATCCATATTTCTACTACAGCAATGCTATCTCTGAAATACGTGGAAACAGACAAAGAAAAAAATGAAGATCGGAACATTTATTGTCATCTATATATCCTCTATTACCAAGGCTTATTTTAAGGGAACTTCCATCTCTCCCATCCGAATATTGTTGCTTCTTGTGTAGTACAACTTGTGTACCTTCCAGTCATGGTTCTAGACTGGTTCAACCTGGTTCTGTGACAGAATGGGGCAAGGGCACTCACAAAACAACACCTTGAGATGAGGGTAAAAACAAAACAGTGTCAATGAGCTAAGGGAGAAAAGTGATTTACTACATATCACAGCAGAATTCCAGGTAACAAAATAGGATACAATATCATTGTAATTGAAGCTAATAAAACAAAGAAAATGAGAGAGAGTGTATCTAAAGTCTGAAGACCTTACTCTAATCCTGAAGGCAAGACAGCTAGGGAGCAGATACTGCAGAGACAAGCAGATAAAAAAAGATAGGTGGTCTTGTGACTCCCAAGCTGCTTTATCTTTCTCTCTGAACAGAAAATAGAAATGAAACAGTGAAGTCTTCTGGAGATGTAGTTCTTCTTTTATTCTGAGAAAGGCACCCTGGAACAATCGCCAGTCCATGGAACTGCAGCATTAACTCTTTAACTCCTAGTGCGCCACATGATGTTCTGATGCGGAATATTGGTAACAAAAGTCGTAAAACCATGACATTCTACTTCTTATTCCATATCACTGCATCATGCTGAATATGTATAAAGACAAACAGTAATTAACCTGCATTAGTCACAAACATACATATATATGTGTATACATATACATATACATAGATGGAATTACTGACTGCATTCTCCCAGCATCAAATTCCTTTGTGGTACATTTTGAACACGTCCAGTTTGTTTGCATTAGCCACCAAGTGGACCCAAGCTCCTGAGCAAAAATAGTTCTCTGGAGAGGTTTGTCCTTTCCAGAAGACGGAAAGACCCAAACTGCTTTTTCCAGTGTGCTTCTTGCTGGGACCTTATCTCCCTCTACACTATGTAGGGAGCTGGATGGGGCAGGACCATCTTGATTAACACATCTTTGAGTATTGGCAAACCAGGTGGCTTTTTCCAAATGCTTCTCCCAGTGCTTAAGTGTTCTGCCACCATTGCTTTCAACATAGCTTTTAACAGTCCATTATATCATTCAATTTTACCAGAAACTGGTGCATGATAGGGGATATGGTAAATCCCATGAATGCCATGATCTTTGCTCCAAGTATTTACAAGAGAATTTTTGAAATGAGTCCCATTATCTGGCTCAATTCTTTCTTGAGTGCCATATCTCCACAAGATTTTTTTCTCAAGACCTAATAAGGTGTTTCAGGTGGTAGCATGGGGTACTGGATGTTTCAAGACTTCACCATGGTAAATTCATAGTATTTGCCATCGAGGATTCACGGCAAGGTGATATAATCAATCTGCCATGCCTCCCCATGTATATACCTTATGTTGCTTGTCCATTTCAATTTTTGTGCTGGATCTACCTCATGGTTATTTTGTTCTTCAGTAGTCTGACACTTGGGCACATGAGTATCTACACGATGCACCTTTACAGCCATATTCTTGATTCAGACAGCAACGTCTTTCCACAGTTTAGAAGCCCAAATATGTTTATCCCTTCATTACTAGTTGTTTCGTTTCTACTGCTGTAACCACCCCCATAAATCATTAGCCACCATCCATGAGTCAATTGGCATCCATTGGCATCCTCTCCTGTTCAGCAACATCTAAGGCCAGATGGCCAGCCTTTACCCCTGCAAATTGGTTTAAAATATCCTTTACCATCAATGGCCTCTGCAACTTGTTGTGTAGGGTTCCACACAGCAGCTTTCCATCTGCAGTGCTTCCCCACAGTATAGCATGATTTACCATTGAGCAGGGCATTTTTTTTTTCGTTTTCTAGTAGTTTGTTATATGGTGGGGGGCCTCTTTAGCATGCATTATGTCTTCTTATGCTGTTCCAAACATTTTACTTTCAGGCCAGTCCATAATCACTTCTAAGATTCCTGGATGACTGAGGTTCTCCATCTGAGCTCATTGTGTAATCAATACAATCCACTTACTCTACATGGCATCAGTACCATGATGGGTGGAGGGAACCTTTTCTCTAAACATCCAATTGAACAATGGCAGCAGCCCAAAGCTCCTCATACACAGCTAGTATCTCCTTCCTACTGAAGTGCAGTACTCTTTGGACCCCTGTATACTTGGCTCCAGAATTCAAGGTGTTGACCTTGGATCTCCCCTGAGACTCTCGCCAAAGAGTCTAAGTGGGGCCTCACTTTCCAGTAGCAGTGTAGAAAAGGTTTTTTATTTCATGTCCTTTCTGTACTGGCCCAAGAGCCACAGCAAGGACTATCTCCTGTTTAATTTGCTTAAAATTCTTTCATGTCACCTGAGCTTACAATGAGGCTGTAGTTCGGAACTTGCATTCTCCAAAAGCCAGAAAAGATTGTGTCTCTTTCTGACTAATTGGTGGAGCCATAGCAGTAATTTTGTTGACCACATCCTTTGAGTTATAACAATACCCATCTTGCCACCTTGTACCTAGTAACTGAATTTCATGTGCAGGTACTTCCACTTTTCTTTGCTTAATAGCAAAACCAACTTGCAGAATGATCTGAATTATTCACTTCCGTTTCTTGAGAAGTTTCTCTGCTGTATTGCCCCACAGAATGATGTCATCAGTGTACTGCAGGTTCCTGGAAGCACTGCCCTGTTCCAGTGTAGTTTGAATCAGTGTGTGGCAATGTTTTGGACTATGTTTCTACCCCTGAGGCAAACAGGTATACTGAATGCCTCTTCAAATAAAAGCAAGCTGTATCCCACATTCTGTGGCCAAAGGAATGAAGAAAAAAAGCATCATCAGTATCAATTGTAGCATATCACTTTGTTTATGATTTCTGTTATTGGTATTCCACATCAGAACATCATATAGTGCACTGTGAGTTAAAAAGTTAATGCTCCATCTCCATGTATCATTGATAGTTTCCAGGTGCCTTTCTAAGAAGAGAAGAACTACATCTCCCAGAAGACTTCATTGTTACATTTTTGTTTTCCAGTTGGTGGAAAAAATAAAACTCCTTAGAAGTCATGAGGCTACCCATCTTTTTTTTTTTTTTCTGCTTATCTCTGTTTTATGTGCTCCCTAGCTGTCTCACCTTCAGCATTACATTAAGGCCTTCAGCCTTGGACATTCTCTTCCTCGTTGTATTTTATTTACTTCAATTCCACTTACAATGCAATTCTACTTGCACTGTGTTACCTTGCATTCCACTATCATATGTAGCAAATTAGTTTTCTCCCTTAACTCACTACCACTGCTTTGTTTTTCTTTAGGCCCAGTATAATTAATGAACATTAAGATGTTATAATTACAAAATAAGCAAGAGTTTGGCAAAGCAGATTATGATAACAAAAAGAGAATAGATAGAAAGCTTACCCATACCTTGAGCTCACTTACAGAACTCCAGCAGAGTGGACCTCCAGAAGAAATCCAATCCAATCCCCTCCCCAGCTCTTAAATGGGTCCAGGAAAGGTGGAGCCAGGCTGCACCCCTTCCAGCAGCACAGGTGAATTGCCTTCACCTGTGCTCCTGTGGCCGACTCATTGCTCACCTCAGGTGATCAATCAGAGTTTCAGGCCGTGACTCAGCAATTCCCATACAAGCCCATATCCCTACATTTTCCCTCCCGCCTTTTCCTGTCTTGGGACATGGGTTCATGGGTTTCTCCATTCCATTAGTGACAGAACCAGGCTGAACAGAGTTGGATAACTCCCCATAAAGCCCATAACTTCAAATATCATAAAACACTTGAGGCTTTTTGAAAGAGATGTAGTCAGGAATTTACTGGGGTTGATGAGAACCTGAATATTTTCCTTGCTGCGAATGTGTCCTACCTACTAAGCAGAGTACCTCAACTAGTGAAATGGAAAGGATTATCTTTGTGATTTTTTTTTTTTTTTTCCTCTTTAGTACAAGACAACATTCAGTTTCTGCTGTATTCTCCAGGAGAACTGGTCTTGGCACAAGGAAAAAATGTGTCAGCTACACTGGCCCTATCAGAGGACTTTGCTGCCTTGTCTATTTTAACACCTGAGTGAGGTGTGATTGGAGTGCGTAATGGCTCAGACTAGGGCAGCTCTGGACAGTCAGAGCTGTGGGCTTGTGGGGAACATTTAAGCTAAAACGAGAGGTTTTGGAAATAGTTCCTCCAGAGTTGTGCAGCTGCTGCTGCATTTTAATCTTAGTTGTCAGAGACCAGTCATTTTGGTTCAAAATGCTATGTCTCCTGAGTCTTGGAAGAAACAGATAAAATTAAATAAGAAACTAAATATTAGTCTAAGATAAGCTCAAAACTTCCTGTTCCAAAAGATAAAGTAGTAGCTTCTTAGCTAAATCAATCTTCCAGCTCAACTATATGGTGTTTGATTATTTCTATGTACAAAAATAGAGAAACATTACATCAGTATTACACTAGGAGGCAAGCTTTTTCTCCTGAAAGCCTCTTTGTTACATGTCACTTTCACATCATTCGTATTATAAAGCTGAGGAATTTTATTTGCATCTCCTTGAAATATATTTCTTCAGCTGGAAGAAATTATAAAAGATCAAGGTCATTGTAATCATAATTTATAGGTGGATTATTTGGTATAGAATAATAATTTCTGACCTGAGATGGCCACTTGCTTGAATAACCTATTTTAATGTGAATATGTGTTTGATGAATCAATCCCTTATATGAAAGACAGTCAAAACTTAGAGATTCTGTGCAACCAGTTCAGCCTGGATCAATTTTCATAAAGGACTGTTATTATACATTGTGTATATGTTGGATTTTTTCTTTTTAAATTACTTTAACCTAAAATTTTGGAGGGAATGGAT
This sequence comes from Lagopus leucura, assembly GCF_019238085.1. Lineage (NCBI taxonomy): Eukaryota > Metazoa > Chordata > Aves > Galliformes > Phasianidae > Lagopus > Lagopus leucura. The sequence goes on from NW_024962272.1 coordinate 14,412,957, forward strand.
GGCAAATTAATGTTTTAAATAGGATGATTCCCTTCCCACATACACACATGGAAATGAAACATGGCTTTGAAGAGAATGTAAAGAACTCGTCCAGGACAAGTGTGCTATTTGTATTATTACCACAGAAAGCATTTGCTTCAGAGAAAGAGATGAATCAAGTAAATCATAGTACCAAGGCATATAATTTAAAAAGGAGCAAAAACCACACACATTAAAAGTTTGCAACATTTGAGCCTGTTTGGATATATTTTGACTGTATTTGCAAAAAGACCAGGACTAGGAATATAACCTAGTCCATAAAGATCAAGCTCTAGCCTTAAGACATAGCAGCCTTTCTTCTTGTTGTTGTTATTGAAACCATTTAGAGCAATTATTAATAAATTGCTTTCATACTGGAGGTAGCATATTTAATAGCTTGGATGTGGATGGACAGAAGTATCCCTGAAGCTTGGGCTTAGAATGGCAGAATGTGTGGTTTGCCATGCAGCTCTGCATTCCATCAGCCATGCTGGCTCCTCTGCAATAACATTAGTGGGGGGACAATCAGATCAGAAGGCAGATCTAACTGAAAATCATCCAAGCAAAAATGCATGTATTTATTTCAGCTGGATGAGTTCTCTGACATACTTCACTGCACAGCCTCTCCAGCAGCTCTGCAGGTACAAGGAGGAAAGCAGGACAGGCTGGAGGAGAAGGCATGGCTTATGGAGAGGAGAGATACCGGGAGCAGTGCCAGTGTCCTGGTGTGCTTCTCTTTTCACAGTGCATGTGTCTAGATGGTCTGTATACCCACAGATTAGTAGGGGAAAAAAGCATAAGTCATATTTCTGACTTATTTCCCTCTCTACTCTGCCCTTGTGAGGCCCCATCTGGAGTAATGTGTCCAGGTGTGGGGCCCCCAATACAAGAAAGACAGGTAGCTGTGAGAGAGGGTCCAGGGGAGGGACACAAAGATGATCAGAGGGCTGGAGAAAATCTCCTACAAGGACAGGCTGAAGCTGGGCTTGTTCAGCATGGAGAAGATAAGGATGCAGGGTGACTTTACTGCAGCCTTCCAGTACCTAAAGGGAGCCTACAAACAGGAAGGGAATCAACTCTCCACAAGTGTAGATAATGGCAGGACAAGAAGAAATGGTTTTAAGTTGAGGGAGGAAAGATTTAGGTTGGATATGAGGGGGAAGTTCTTTACCAAGAGAGTGGTGAGGTGCTGGAACAGGCTGCCCAGAGAGGCTGTAGATGCCCTGTCTCTGGAGGTTTGCAAGGCCAGGCTGAATGGGCCCTGGGCAGCCTGGTCTAGTGTAAGATATGGAGGACGTTGGTGGCCATGCCTGCAGCATGCAGTTGGAGTTTGATGATTGTAGATGTCCCTTTCAACCAAAACCATTCTACGATTCTATGATTCTATGACTTGCTGATTCATGCTAATACGGCTGCTTTTGACCTGCTGTGTTGTATCATAACATTAAATAAGATTGTCTAGGGCTTTTGGTACCATTTCAATATGCAAATTTATGCATGTGTAGCATTAGTAATCTCTGGGGCTACTAACCTCTGCTCCTTTTGAGGTAGAAGCTGATGTTCCTGGGACCACTCATCAACCAACAGAATCATAGAATCATAGAACTGCTCAGATTGGAAAAGAGCTTAAAGATCAAGTACAACCACAACCTAACCATGCTACCATAACTTTAACAACACACCACTAAATCATGTCCCTGAGCATCATATCCAGATACTTTTAAAACACTTTCAGGTATGGTGACTCAACTACCTCCCTGGGGAGCCTATTCCAGTGCTTAATGGCCCTTTCCATGAAAAAGGTTTTCCTGATATCTAAACAAAACCTCCCCAGCTACAACTTGGGTTCATTTCCCCTTCTCCTGTCAGCTATCACAAGTGAGAAGAGACCAACCTCACTCTCACTGCAATCACCTTTCAGGTATTTGAAGAGAGCAATAAGGTCTCCCCTAAGCCTCTTCTTTCTAGACAAAACAGCCCCAGCTCCTTCAGTCACTCCCCAAAGGGCATATTCTCCAAGTCCTTCACCAGCCTTATTGCCCTTCTTTGGTCCTGCTCCAGCACCTCAATGTTCTTTCTGTATTGAGGTGCCCAAAACTGAGCACAGTACTCAAGTTGGGGCCCCACCAGTGCCAAATACAGGGGCAGGATTACTTCCATAGTCCTGCTCACCACATCATTTCTTCTTGGCCACCTGGGCACACTGCTGGCTCATGTTCAGCCAACTATCCATCAGTACACTTTTGGTCCCTTTCTATCAGGAAGCTTTTCAGCCACTCCTCCCCAGGCCTGTAGGGTTGCCTGGGGTTGTTGTGACCAAAATGCAGGACCTGACACCTGGCTCTGTTGATTCTTGCAGTTAATCTTGGCCCATTGGTCCAGTCTATCCAGGTCCCTCTGTAATGCTTTCCTCCCTTTTGGCAGATCAACACTCTCTCCCAACTTTCTTGTCTGCAAACTTACTGAGGGTGCACTCAATTCCCTCTACAAAATCGTTAAATAGATATTAAATAGAAGCGGCCCCAGTACTGAGCCCTGGGGACACCAGTGATGACTGGCCACCAGTTGGATTTAACTCCACTGATCAGAACTCTTTGGACCCAGCAATCCAGCCAGTGTTTCACCCAGCAAAGAGTCATGGGCAGTCAGTTTCTTCTCGATGAGGATGTTGCGGGGGACAGTGCGAAAGGCTTTACTGAAGTCCAGGTAGGCCACATTGACGGACTTACTTCATCCACTAAGCGTGTCACCTTGTAATAGAATGATATCAAGTTTGTCAAGCAGGAGTCACCATTCATGAGGCCATGCTGACAGGCCTGATCCTCTGATCAACGTTTAATTGATCCATGATGTCTCCTTAGATTATCTGTTCCATAGCTTTCCTGGCAGCACTTAGGTAAGAGTGATAGGTCTGTCCAGGATTATCTTTCCAGCCATTTTTGAAGATGGGCATCACATCTGCCAGTCTCCAGTCCACTAGGACATCTCTGATTAGCCAGGACTGTTGAAGGATGATGGAGAGTGGCTTGGCAGCCACATCCGTCAACTCCCTCAGCATTCCAGCATCCATCCAGCAGTCCATCTGGCCCCGTGCACTTGTAAGTGTCCATCTTTTGAAGCAGGTACAAAACCATCTTATCATGGATTATTCAGGGTCTATTCTGTTCCCCATCCCTATCTCCCAATGCAAGGGGCTGTGTGCCCAGGGAACAACTAGTTTACTATTAAAAGTTGAGGCAAAGGAGGCATTAAGTATCTCAGCCTTATTGTGATCCTTGGTCACTGTGTTCCTCTCTGTGTCCAACAAGGGATGGAGATTCTTCCTAGCCCTCCTCTTACTGTTGATGTATTTACTGAAATATTTATTGTTGTTTTTCGCCTTAGTGGCCAACTTCAGTTCTAACTGGGCTTTGGCTTTTCTAATGTTCTCCCTGCAAAGCTTTACTGCATATTTGCAATCTTCTTGCCCCCTCTTCCAAAGTCCTCCCTTTTGTTCCTGAGTTCCAGCCAAAGGTCTTTGTTCAGCCAGACTGGCCTCCTTCCCTGCCAGCTTGTCTTCTGTGGCTTAGGGATGGTTAGCTCCTGCACCTTTAAAATTAGCACCCTAAAGTATTCCCAGCCTTCCTGGGCCCCCGTGCCCTCCAGAACTACCTCTCAAGGGACTCTCTCAAGCAAAAAGAGTCCAAAAGAGACCAAAGTCTGCCCTCCGGAAGTCCAAGGTGGCAGTTCTGCTGACTCCCCTCTGTGCTTCAACAAGCATTGAAAAATCTATCATTTCAATATCACTTTGCTCTAGACGGCCTCCAACCTTTACATCCCTCACAAGACCTTCTCTGTTAATAAGCAGTAGGATTTTACTTCCCCTTACTGGCTCCCTTACCATCTGGGTCAGGAAGTTATCTCTTACAAACTCGAGGAACCTCCGGGACTGTTCTCTTTCTGATGTATTATATTTCCAACAGATGTCTGGAAAGTTGATGTACCTCTCAAGAACAAGAGATGGGGACCACAAGACCTCACCCAACCATCTATAAAGTATGTTGTCCACCTCTTCATCCCAGTTGAGTGACCTGTAGTCTTGTTGTCCTTCCCCTTGATTCTGACCGTAAGCTCTCAAACTTATCATCACTATCATTAATTTCCAGACATTGACATTCTTTCTTAACATAGATGTTCACACTACCACCTTTCTTGCCTTGCCTATCTCTTTTGAAATGTTGGTAGCCAGCAGTCACAGCACTCCAGCTGTGTGAGTCATACTGCCATGTTTCCATGATGGCAACTATATTATAGTTTTCTAATCACACAATGGCCTCCAGCTCCTCTTCTTTGTTACCCATTCTGCATGCATTAGTGTAAATGCATCCGAGCAGGGCCACTTTTTAAGTGGGAGGAGCCCTTATACTCTCTTGACCATACTTAGATGTTTCTGTAGTAGCCTCACACCAACCCTTTTGGCCTTCCTGCAAAAAGATGTGTTATCCTTCTCCTTCACCAAGACACAAGAGTGTAGGATCTTACTAGCACATCCCTCTCCCACAAGCACTGGCATATTACGTACTCCTTTCCTGTGACCTTGTTTTCATCCCCACTTCCCTTCATAGGGAATTCATTCCCTTCTTCGACATAGAGATTTTGGAAAGGGTCCAGAGGAGGGCGACTAAGATGATCAGGGGGCTGGAGCACCTCCCCTATGAGGACAGGCTGAGGGAGTTGGGCTTGTTCAGCCTGGAGAAGAGAAGGCTGCGGGGTGACCTCATTGCAGCCTATCAATACCTGAAGGGAACCTTCAGGAAATACCTGAAGGGAGTAAACTCTTCAAAAGGGCTGACAACAGCAGGACTAGGGGAAATGGATCCAAGTTGAAGGAGGGAAGATTGAGGTTGGATGTTAGGGGGAAGTTCTTTACTAGGAGAGTGGTTAGGCCCTGGAACGGGCTGCCCAGGGAGGTTGTGGATGCCCCGTCCCTGGAGGTGTTTAAGGCCAGGTTGGACGGGGTCCTGGGCAACCTGATTTAAATGTGTATGTTTGGTGGCCCTGCTAGGCAGGGGGGTTGGAACTACATGATCCTTGAGGTCCCTTCCAACCCGGGTGATTCTGTGATTCTGTGATTCTGTGATTCATACACTCTATCCCACTGCCATGGCTTTTCACATAAATGATCCTCAGCATTGAGGCTGTTCTCTGTGGGAATAAATGCTTTCTCATCACCTGGCCTTCAGTATAATACCTTCTGCTAATAATCTGAGAACAAAACAAAGATTGTACATGCTTATTTCTGTTTGCTTTTTTTTCAGTAGACAACTTGCAAATTTCTCATGCTTTTATCAAAAACATGACCTGAATGATAAAACCCTACTTAAATATTCTGAAAACTGTGTTTAATTTGAGTAAATTAAGTCAAACACTTTTTTTTTTTTTTTTTTTTTCATTTTGTTTCTGCTATAACCTTGTTAAATTACAGTAATTTTAAATGACACGTTAAGTTTCATTTCAGTTCCCTTGGACATTAAATGAGCTATTAGGTAGTGTAGGATTAAAGCAACATCAAAGCCCTGATAGATTTTCAGCATTATGCAAAGGCTCTCATTTTCCTTTTGACTTACAGTGCCATGAAGATTATAGGTTGCACTGAGTAATTATATCAGGCTCTGTCAGCATTTCCATTATAATCCCCCTAGTTTCAAAGGGCTTTATTACTTGTCCATAAAAATTTGTTCTGGGATGGAATTTGGTACTGAACTCTCATCCCCAAGTAAAAAGAGCTATTTAAACATTTGATTACTGCTCCCTGGTTTGTAGGTAGTAGGTGTGTTTTAAAGCACTCGGGAATTGTACCTGAAAATCCTGTACCAGTTTTACAATTCAAAACCAGCTCTATTTTCTACAGTTAATGCTGACAGATTGTTACTAGACTGCTTAGTGGATTTGTTCTTTTTCTTTCCTGATGTGGAAAGGGGCAGAGGGTCACAAATATGAAGCACTCAAATTGCAGAGTAAACTTCATCAATGACTTCTGGCACCAAGGTTACTCCATTCAATCCTATGAGATGGTAGAGCTGTGAGATTATAAAAAGGAATGTGTGCAAGGTATGAGGTGAGGATAAAACAAGGCTCTGGGAAAGGCTCAGTGCTTTTAAAGAAGCTGTAGCCAAGGTCTTGCACACTGTGCTTACCAATGAGAAAGCAGTTTCAGAGAATGAAGAAATAAGGGAGTCTTTTCTTTGTGAGGAATGATCTTGGGGTGTTTGTGTTAGTAATACATATCCTAAAAGTAGGATGAGTTGTAGAAATATTGACTAGATAGAGGATGTTGTATTTACTCTAGCAGATAGTAGATATATTGGTAGAAGAGAAAGCTAAATTATGTAAGCAGGGTATCCTGTTACAGGACTTTATAAACTGTCCTTTAAGAGCTAGCTCTCCAAAAGGCTACCAGCAGCCAGAGACAGCAGGGTGCCAACAGAGAAGAGCCCTGCAAATGTAAAGCATCAGTCAAAGGCACAGTGAGCTAGGTATGTCATAGCTGTCCTCTCTGGAGGCTTTCAGACATCACTTGCAGCCCAAAAAGCAAACTGTATCCTGGGCTGCATCGAAAGAGACATAATTAGCAGATCAAGGGAGAAGACTGCTCCCCTCTACTCCTGTCTTGTGAGGTTCCCCACATGCAGAACTGCATTCAGCTCAACATAAGAATGTCATGGAACTATTGGAGTAAGTCCAGAGGAGCACCTCAAAGATGGGCTGGAGGATCCTCTGAAGACAGGATAAGAGCTGGGGTTGTTCAGCCTGGAGAGAAGACGATTTCAGGGAGACTTTACAGTGGCTTTCCACTACCTAAAAATGGGCCTAGGGGAAAGCTGGGAGGGACTCCATATTAGGGAAGGTGTAACAGCTTTGAATAAATAACCAGAAGATTTAGATTAGATATTAAGAAGCATTTTTACCTTAGAGGATGGTGAGGCACAAGAACAAGTTGCCCAGATATGTTGTGGATGATCCCAGGAGGTGTTCAAGGCCAGGTTGGATGGGAGCCTAGGATCCTGATCTAGTGAGAGATATTCCTACCATCAGCAGAGGGCTGGAACTGGGTGGTCTTTAAGGTCCTTTCCAACACAACGCATTCTATAATTCTGTGAAATACTTACAAAGGTATAAGAACATGGCTGCAGCTTTCAGCCTAGAGTTATCTTATCTAAGTATAGAATGGCCCTCAAAACAGCATGATGTATGGTTTGAATTTAACTGAAATGCAGATTTCACCAAGAAGTGACTGCAGACCATGTGTGGAGCAAGTGCACGTGATTGAGCTAATGCAAGCACAGATACATGTTAAAGGCTTCATATGTAATGTAGAAAGGTAAGAGGATAAGTCAAAAACAGTACAATTTGTAATCGGTGTCAGTCCTTCTGCCTGAGCTCTTTCTGTTAAAATCATTATATCCTGCTTTTCCAGATTTAACAATTTTCAAGTTCTCTTAATGAATCTGGTATCTCAGCAGCACCTGATTCTTCATTTTCCACAAAATCCTGTGGGAATCGAGTTTCACAATGTATGGGAACTGCTGAATCATGGCCTGAAACTCTGATTGATCACCTGAGGTGAGCAATGAGTCAGCCACAAGAGCACAAGTGAAGGCAATTCACCTGTGCTGCTGGAAGGGGTGCAGCCTGGCTCCACCTTTCCTGGACCCATTTGAGAGCTGGCTACCAGGGGGGAAGGATCTCTTTTGGAGGTCCACTCTGCTGGAGTTTTGTAAGTGAGCTCAAGGTATAGGTAAGCTTTCTATCCTCTTTTTGTTATTATAGTCTGCTTTGCCTAACTCTCTTCTTTATTTTGTAATTATAGCATCTTAACATTCGTTAATTATAGACACAAGTAGCGTAGTTCCTTTAACATCAGGTAGGTTCTGCCACTGTAATAACAACTTCATGGGTTGAGTTCAGGATGTTTCTATTAATAAGAACTTTATATTAGAGGAAACAATCTGTTGATTTCAGCTTCATTTGAAGGGCTGGTTACTGAGCAAGTGGACCTAATTATCCAGTGCATAGATCCGTTGCCAACAGTGGCAACAAACACAGGGAGAACAGCTTTCCCCTGACTTGGCTCATCCTTCCACTCACCTCCACAATTTCTGTCCTGTTTATGTGGTGATCTCTGTGTGTCAGGTATTATTTCTGTAGTAGAGATTGGTTGTGAAATTGTAGTAGAGAGCGATTGCGAAATCAAACATTGAGGTAGTACGTGCTGTAACCTGATAGGAGGACCTACCTTGTATAGGTGGTCCTATAGTGCTAAGCAATGATATATAAAGGGATGTGTTGTTCAATAAAGAGAGCATTCTTCAAGACCGCATCATACGAGTACGCGCTGCTTGATAAGTAATCATAGTTACACAGTTCGCAGGGAGCTCTCACATAGTGAGAGCGTGAGGCAACATATTTCTCATGTTGCTTGTGTATCAAGTTATGTAAATCATGGAGACTGCTTATAGGCTTTTCAAGAATACAATAAATAATTTATTTGTACTAAACACTACTTGTTACTGAGGGAATTCTTGTTAATTTCTTCTCTTCTGGTTCCTTACTGCAAGAAAGGTGTCAAGGCCCTGGAGAGTGTCCAGAGAAGGGCAACTAAGCTGGTGAGAGGTCTGGAGCACAGGCCTTATGAGGACTGGCTGGGGGAGCTGGGATTCTTCAGTCTGAAGAAGTGGGAGCTCAGGAGAGACCTTATCGCTATCTATAACTACCTGAAGGAAGGATGTAGTGAGCTGGTGTCAACTTCTTCTCTTGTGTAACTAGTGATAGGACTGGAGGAAATGAACTCAAGTTATGCCAGGGGAAATTCTGGCTGGACATTAGGAAATACTACTTTTCTGGAACAATGGTCAGGCATTGGAATGGGCTGGCCAGGGAGGTGGTGGTGTCACTGACCCTGGAGGTGTTCAAGGAACATTTAGATGTTGTGTTGAGGGATGTGGTTTAGCGAGAACTGTTGGTGACAGGAGGATGGTTGGACTGAATGATCTTGGAGACCTTTTCCAACCTTGGTGGTTCTATGATTTTATGCTACAGTAAACACAGAATACGGTATATATAACCTTGTTATTATTGTACGGTGGATTTATTTCAGTGCTGAAAGCATTAAATGCTTCACAATTGACCAGCAGATCAATCTCCTTTTTGGTGAATGTTACCAAAAGACTAAGCAGGCATGGTTGCATGAAGAAGATGTGACTGCACAAGGGGTAATATGTGACCTTGGTTGTCATGCTATGCATGGTTTGCTGGATGCTTTTGCCCTGGGCTGCAGAAATTCTTCTGTGACAGGGCTGGATAGCTTCCCCCAGGCACAGTGGAACCATGTCTCTGATTTGATGTCACCATCTTACTATAAATTCATCCTGCCTTTTCCTTGACCAGCACCACTTGTTCAGAGCCTGGTCAAAAATATTTCCCTCTTAATTAGAGAGCTCCAGAGAGGAGCTTCAGGAAGGACTATTGACTAAAGAATTGTATTTAAGCTGCATCAGTTTGGGCTAAACTGCTAGGAGGACTGTTAAGTTACTGACAATCATTCCTCGCAGTTCTCACTCCTTATCTGTGTACTAGAAAGGCCATTAATGCAGATAAAACGGGCTTTCAGTTTTGTGCTAGCATGCAGAATACTTCTCATAAATAGTATGTAAGACGGATTCAAATTATTGAGAGTTTATTTCAAAGGATGATAAAACATTTGATTACTGTAAGAATTTAAAAGTTTTTTCCAACAGTAAGGTACCATATATTTAAAATGAGAAAGTGGCATGCATGTTCTTGCTAGTCAGTGTCAGGATGAAGCAAAGGAAGGGTTAAATAATGAAAGCTAAGATGATAAGCAAGTAGCTACCACGTTTTAATTACAAATCTATTAAAAGCAGATGGACGTAACTCAATCTCTAGCTGTTATATTCAAAAAAGTGAAAATATGGATAGAATAAAATCAAGACAAATGCAGTGTTTCTTCAAGTATCTGTGTTATGAATTAGAAATATTGTTTAATGTGATTAACTAAATATTGCACTCCTTTGAAACTGTACCAGTGAAGAACTGACTGAAGAGTATCTAAGCATCCTCTGTAACCATAACGGTTTTACTAATCTCAGATGATCTTCTCAGTTTTTATCTGATGACTTTTCTAGTGCTGTGGTCAGGTTTCTGCATATCTTTTTATATCATTTTTGTAGCATTATGGCTCATTTTCTGAGTCTTGCTGAAATTGTAGTTTATGGGTTTTTTACTCCTTTTAATTTATTTTACGACATTCAGAGTAAGCTGTAAATTTATTTTTTTGAGTTTTCAAATCTCTGGAGCCATTCTAATCATATACTTTACTCCAATTCCTGGTGCAAACTGTTTCTTCATGTTTAGACTTGAATTTTAATGTTATTGCACTTCTTTATTTTGCTGATTAATTCTGGATTGTATTTATTTCTCTGGTTATGTGTTCCTTTGTTGATAGTAATTTATAGACCTCTTAAATAGATGATCCCCACAAAAGTGATCAAGGCTTTATTTAAATGTATTACTGGCACCTAGATAAAAATTACATGGTCCTGTATTCTGAATCTAGTACTGTGGAACCTGAAATAATTCATCTAAGCATTAAAGATGAAATTGCAAAACTCAGAACAGAAGTGATTTAATTTTGGAAATGTGTTCTTAGAACTCCTTCTGACTTTCAGCTGAAAAAGAAACATTCTGGATAAAATGAGTTCCTTGCTATCCATTATCCATTTAGGAGATGATTTTGTTATATTTTATCTTGACATGTTCCTTACGCATCCTTGTGTGACATAACCATACAAAATGTACAATGAAGGAAAACAGGGCAGAGAGTGGGGCATAGCATACTTCAAAATCATTTTTTCCTGGCATTTGTTTTTCTGGCTTTTGATGGATTTTCTTCATTTTGACTTACTAGCTGAGAAGAAGAATCACGTGAGATGAAAAGGAAAGCTTATTACAGGAGAGATTTCTTCATTTTTAAATTACCTAAACTGTGATTTTTCCTGTTTTGCACTTTGTGCTGTCACTTACACAACTCCCAAGGGGGCAGAAAATTTTACTTTTACCTCAGTTCAAATTCCGATTTCATTCAAATTTTTGTAAAAGCAATTCTGCACAATGGAATTCAGTAAACATGAAGCACAGACAGATAACTGGAGAACCGAAGTGTTAAAACTGACACTTTTAAAGAAAACTTTTACTAAAATTTAATATTAAACTATGTATCTGCATAGGGATTTTTTGTTAAAACACAACTATACTGCAATTACACTACTATCTTCTGGATAGAATGAGAATGTATATTGTCAATTGATGTTGCTTTAAATACTGCTTAAGAAAGAGATTCTGGTGAAGAACGTGAGTTCAGCAGCTTTTTCATCTGTCAGGCAAACTTCTCTCAAGTTTAATGACAAACCTACTAATGTCTTGATTTCCAAACATATATTTCAAGGGCATCCTTATTCCATGTTTAATGGATTTCACAGGTCTCCAAAAAATAATTTGTTGGGAATTATTTTAATGCTTTAATTCTCATAATATGTCTGATTTTTTCCTAGGGACACAAAGAAGTGAAATTAAAAGGTAGTATATGAAGACAGAACAAATAGCACTTGAATTTTTTCTTTAAAAAAAAAACAAAAACAAATGTTCTGAATTTTAAACACCAAACTTTTCCTCAGTTGCCTTCTTGTCTCTCAGTAATTCAACTATTTACTATGAAACAAAAAGAATTACCAGAGAACTAGTGAAATGCTCATATGAAAGGAACTGAAAAGTTTAGCGATTGAGAAAAACTTTTAGAGTACTCAGAACAGCCCATTTTGCCGTGTATTATCCCACACACTGTGGTGGCAATGAAGAAATCATCCTAAGAAGGAAATGATTTTATTATGCTGCCTGTTGATATGCTTTGATACTGTTGAAAGAGACATCACATCCTTATTAAGCATTAGAAAGGGAACTAGAAACTGCTCTGATGAATGGGAAATATGGGAAAAGAAATTTGCTGCTTTTGTGAAGGTACTGGTTGTAAAGGAGTACATGTTAGGTTTCATCAGGTTAGAGAAAAGAGTATGCTCTCCACTCAAGTGTGTCAGGCAGATGTGAAGATGCATCAGGTTGTCTGTGTAACATGTATCAGTTCAGCTCTAGGCAACTTGGTTTGAGTATCAGAAACAGCTTCAAATCTCCAAGACATTTTGCCTCTCAATTTAGCTAAAATTTGGCTTAACAAGTAAAGCAGTTCTTTTCAGTATATCACAAAGCCTGTTTCTCAGACTATGTATTAGTGGCTTTACAAATATTTAATATATGGCAAATAGGATCTATAATGGCTGTCAGGTTTGGCAGTACTTGTGATCTAGGAAGTAAATATATGTTCATATGTGTCCTCACTTTCTTAGTCTGAGTAGGGCTCTGCTGTATTTATAAAAAAAAAAAAAAAAAAAGCCAAACAAAGCTGTATTTAAAAACAAAACAAAAAATAATCACTTAACTATTCATTAAATATTTTTTGGGGGAAAAAATTGCTATCAGTTTAGTTCAGAGAGAAAATCGTACTATCCTGGAAATATTTTTGCTGAGCACAGTGTAGCAAAATGCTGATTTCCTTCCCGTGCATCTGCAGCTCAGTGAACTTATTTGTTTTGAACACTTCAGAGTGTTTCAGTCTGTTTATCAAATGAGGGGATGGATACATAACATTAAAAGCAGCAATTCACATGTGAAACTTCTGACAATGACTGGTAATTATTTATAGCTCGCTTAAGCCACAGAGTAAAATCCACTTGAGTTTTTGAATCCCGCTGTCATACTCTCCCACAAAACAGTCTCTTCCTATACAAGCAGTGAGTTTGAGATCTTCAAATAGATGCGTCTTCAGGTTGGGTCCTCAACGTCTTTATTCGTTTTTCGAGCCTCTCCATCCATTCGTTTCTGAGCCTAAGGACAGAAACACTGGTTAGCTTATCCCTAGATTTTTACTAGGAACCGATTTTTTTTTTTTTTTTCTCTTCAGCACTTCTGCTGATTATTATGCAAACTGATCTGCCCATTTAGAGTGTGTTGCTGGATAGAAGTTCAGGATTGGATCTCAGATCCCACTACCACCTCATTTGATCATTGTGGTTTATTTTCATCTTTTTTTCATCCTTTCTTAAGTGTCTCTTTCTGCCAAAGTGACTTGTCACCTCCTCTGGAGATTGCTTACTGCCATCTGCTGGGTAGCAACACCCATTGTTTCTCTAGACCCCTTCTCAGAAATTACTTCAGAAAAAGTACTTTGTAGAGAGGCTTTTGTGCACCATTTAGCTTGGAGGAGCTATGAGTGTTGAAACTCCTCTTAGGTCCATAACAGGAACACTAACTGCCTGTCAGATGATAAATGGAAGTTTGTTTTCTCTTTGGTAGAGTCTAGATACTACAGAAAGACTGCCTCAAAAAGAAAACAAAAGTTTCACAGTTGAGGATCTGAAACATTAAAATTAGGTTATTTAAAAAATGGGTAAAATGTACTGGAGATTGATTCCAGTGTTGCTTCATGGAAGGTTATTAATGCAATGTCATGTTATACTTACTTGCTTAAACATTAACTCAAAGGAATGTAGGAGGGAAATTTGGAACAAATGCTTTCTTTTTGAACATTTCATAGCCAGAATACCCATCTGTGTATGTGCCTTCAACTCCCGGGCACTTCATGTGAAGTAAAACAGTATTGATGGTGCAGCAGACTACTTTTACATTATTTAGTTGAGTAAGGTAAATGTGACTTACTGAGGTAAAAATAGCTACAGATAGTTGCTTTAATCAGTTTATTTAGACCATCTGCTTTATTATGGACTTTGTTCAGATTAACTCACACAAATTAATTGAACACGTACTCTTGTGAAAACAAAGCCACAGAGAAAGAGGGTGAATCAAGTACAGATAAGTGTTAGTTCTGATGTGAACCTTGATATTCAAGGCAAGTCTGTACTGCTAGAGTTTGTCCTAATAACTTCAGGAATTTCCGCACTTTGGACCCAATTTGTGAATAAGTAAATTATTCTCTCATCCTGTAAAGCGATAACTAATACTAATTAGTATTAGTAGGCCAATTTGTGAAACTTTATTATTTTCTAAAAATATAAGAAAGTAAACATTACTTTCAACTTTCACTGTGTGACATAATATAGGCATAACTTTTCTTTTAAAAAGAATAACAGTGCAAACTCAAATAACCTTTCAAAATACAAACTACTAACTTTGTCAGAGCACTTCTTTGCTGACGTTCTCTTTCAACTTGCAGATACCGAGTTTGTTGTTCAATTGTCTTTTCCCAGAAGTTTCTCAGGTTGCTAGTTTCACATCCTCGCACTTCGTGACGTATATATTGACTATTCATTTTCTGTTAAGGATAAATTTGACATGGTTATATTACAAGTTATTTGTCCCTCATCTTTTTTCACAGCAGAAACACGATACTGCTGTTTTGGATTTTCACTGCATTAGGTTCACACAGTTTTTTTTTGTTTTTGTTTTTGTTTTTTTTTTAATGTAGGATCAGGATACCAGTAGGCAATTTAAAACTTTTATTTTCTGCCTCTGACACTAGACAATGTGCTGTTTGCAGTGATTTGAGTTCCTGCTTGCTAATTTCAGATGCTATTTACCTCTGTCTGTGATTTTTAAGATTAACATCTATAACTTTTCTTTAGCATCCTTTAATAATTAGTATACAGTTTATGATTTTCAAAAATGACAGGAAGTAGAAAAGTTGCCAGATCTAGTGGGAATTTCTCACTGTTTTCATTTTTACAAAATGTTCAAATGATCACAGTAGATCAAGACTCAAGCAACAAAAGAAAATGACTGGTGTTTTGCTGTTAATGAATTTAATTTTTGTCTTAATTTTGGGGAATGGAGAAAATGTGCACACATTAAGATGTTAACTTGCAAAACCCATCACACTTATTAAATACTTCTCTGTTCTGTAATTTTCAAAACTGAGCAATGTCATTCAATGTGTTTATATACCTGTGTTGATTCTGTACTTCTTTCATTTAATGTCGTCCTAGAGAGAAATTTGTGAGTAAATCTTAAACTATGGAAAAAAAATATCTGTCTCTGGATGACTCTCTATGGGCTGGCAATAAAGCTCTCATATCCCCCATTACAACCAGAAAATCGTATAGATAATTTCAGAACTTCACTGAATATAGAATGAGTTTATAGATGCTACCTTCCAAATTGCCAGGTGATTTTGCATAAACATGCCATTATAATATTTTCCAGAATATATATGTTTTAACAAATATTTGTCTCGTGCGTTGTTTAAATTTGTGCAATTATTTGCACTTTATTTTCATCAAAGGAATAGAGAACTAATAAACAAGACCCTCAAGGCTTGCTTGGAAAAGCTTGAAGGAACTACTGCCATTCCCCTGCTGGGCACGGTAACAAAAGCAGAATTGGGAAGCAGTAATCTTTATATAACTCAGGAGATTTGGCTGTTTTAAGAGAAACTCTAAGAGAAGTTTCTGACTGTTGGTAGAGAACAATAGCTGCTTTTTTGAAGAGTTTTCTTATTTTTTAAGAATTCCCTGTGACTCTGCTGTGTGTACACCATATGTGTCAATACATGGTCCTTGAATAATAAAAGTTATGTTTCTGAGCCTGCGTTTGTAGAATTTTACTGAAAATTATTTTCAGATTACAGCTGTATGTATAAGTATTGAGCAGATTATAGTTGGATGAATAAGTATTAGCATCAGCATGTAATTGCAATTACAACTGAACACCTCCAACTGTAGGAGGCAACAAATTCTAGGTCAAAAGTCTGTTTAATATAAGTGTGTTCATAAATAATATGCATTCTATCAGTTTCTCTTCTCACATGTAGTTACTGCTCTCTTTAACCTCTTGTGTACCCAGGAATACTCTAGATACTTGTGAAGAAGATCCAGTAACAGCCATCTGATCAGATTGATGGTGTTTCTGCTATGGGATTTCATCTCAGAATAACAATAGTGCTGAAGTACATGAAACAAAATTCCCAAACATCCTTCAGGCACCGAAATAAACAGTGACAGGAAATAGTCTCTCCTTTTTTCTTTGGTAAGAGATGATCTTAAAAAAAACAGAACATTTTCACTTTTTCTGAATGCAAATTCCCATTTCACTATGAATATGCTTTTTTTCTATATTTATGAGAGTGAATAGCTCTTCTGACTGAGGTGAAGTTCAGAATCTGTGGAACTCACTACTACCATGTATTAACTGAAACCACACACTTACTTTTGGAACACACACATCCTTTATCAATTTCAGATGTTCTGCCTTTTGTCAAACTGCGTATATTTTTGGTGCTGTTTTGAATATGTATTTATATGTATCTTTCTATCACCTCCTTAAAAAAAATAAAAATAAAAAATAAATAAATCCCAAGGCAAAAGTTTTGAACACCATAAAAGAGAACTTCAGAAATAGTTTTCATTGTTATTCACCTTTCATCATTTAGTACAGGGATACTTGTTGAATACTATGAAGTATACATTGTAGTATATATCATACTATATGCTACATCATTTATTATTTTTTTGGTGGGTGTGGGAAATTAGTATTTTTCTCACTGTAACATCAGCCTTTTTTGGTTTGCTGGCTGAGGCATACTAGGAACACTGTTTGAGCCTATACTTTTTCCAACATTTTATTTTGCATCAACATGTGGATAATAGTTAAATTTTCTTTTACTCAATCCTTGATCTTCCCTTTTTTTTTTTCCTCCTAATAGTGCACAACACTCACAACACTCTCTCTGCATGACACACTGAATTCTTGATTAACATTAGTGAACCAGTGTGCAACTATTTGCACCACACAGCTGTAGAATCATCCTATCTTAATCTACCCTTTACTTTGAAACTGTTATTTAAGCCTATTCATTCAGTGACTGTAGAAACTTCTCAACAAATCTGCTAAAGTACCCCTGCCTGGTTTCCTTTATATTTGTGAAAAGAAATTTGAGTTCAGTATGTTCTGCCATTTATTTCAACACTGTTGCCGGGAAACTTCAAGGTTATGTGGGAAATCAGCAGTATCAAATCTAGTCTGTCAGTATTTCACATGGCAGAGGATACAGTTTCTTTGTTAACGTCTTCTGACAATAATGGAAATCTTATTTTTTTCTCCTACTCAGTTTCTTTCTAGTTCCAGAAGAAATTAAGTGAATTTAAACTTGTATGGTAGATTTGCATCAGGAGTTACCAAGTGGGTAATGTTTATTTTCATATCAAAGTGGGAAATACAGAATATCAAAGTGGAAAGTAAAGAGCTTCGTTTAGCAGAGAAAGAATGGTTTGAGGAAGATATGTAAGGAGCCTCTGAAGAATGCTGTGTATAACAGGTAGGAAGAAATGTCATGCTCAGGTATATAAGAAGTTGTGATAACTCTTATATAGATCTCGCAGTAGACCTGATTTCAACTTGCAACAGCTAACACCAATCAAAATTTTATTTAAGCCTCTCATGATGATCCTTCTGTAGGACAATAATGAGTCTCTTTCTGGTAATCATCTTTGACAGAGCCCTGGTTGTTATCTGAACCAATGTAGCTGCTCTCAGATGAAAGAAATATCTAGATAAACTCTAAGAAAGCTTTAGTCAACACAGGATGAACATGATCAATTCCTTTATGTTTAATCATTTTGGAGAAGGTTGATAGTATTTAGACTAAATTTGCAAAGGAGATCTTATAAAGGAAGTGAAACTATAGCACTAGTACTGTTATTTGAAAAAGAAAAATTGTGCTGGTAGAACAAAAGAAGGGCATGTCAGATCAATTCAGTGTGACATCCTGCCTCTTTTGTAAGTGCAAAAATCAATAGTTTAAGGTTGGTACTTACTAGCTCTATGAGAAGCCATTAGCATCAAGTGAAATATACTGTTATATAAAGAGAATTGAAAATTAAGATTTGCTTATCTAGAAACTGAAAAGTGCTTTTCCCCATTGTAGTAGAACAGAAATTGTTTTTTTAGATGCTTTTTTTTTTTCTTAATTTTATGTAACATTTGCATAAGTCAGGAAAGCTATTTAGTATTTCTCTTGTCTTTCATGTAACACAGTCAGTCAGGGATTTGAGGATGCGATGCATCTTTGTAGAAATAAACCAATATTTTATTCCTCTACTTTTGCATGGATGTTTCTCCATGCAACGATGGTGATGTTATTTCCATGATAATGCTGATGTCTAATTTTATAACAGTAAGAAAGCTTTAATTTTAGAAAATGGGACTTGAAATTGCAACTATGATTTCCTTCCTCTGTCATGGATCTTGGGTATGTTATCTGCCTTCTGGAACTGGAAGCAATTAATGTCTCGAAGTGTTAACTGAGATTTGTTTTGAGATCCTGCCTGGCGAAGCGCATCAGTTTCAAATTTATCTTAGGTCTTCAGAGCATGGAGAAAACTCTTTAAGGGTAGAAGAAAGTACTTTGCTTTAATCCTTTGTAACTTGTTTATGTGGCAAGTTACATAAATAAGATCTGCGAGATGAAGGATGTGCAGGAAAGAGGTATTATTCTGGGAGGGCAGAGGCTGCCACTTGAACAGCCAGGGATATGATGCCCCAACAGAAGCTGCAGTATCTGACAAGGTTGGGTAGGCGGGATCAGAGCCTGGATGCTTTCTGGTGCACACATTGCCCCTGTTCTCTTTCAAAAATACAGAGACATATGATGTCAGAAAAAATGTGTGGCTTTCATGTGTGCAATATTCTATGTATTGTACTTCAACACTATAGGTTGTGAATCTATGCTTTTATTTTCTAAAGACTGATATCTGAAATTTGCAATTAAATAACGGAATTCTAGACACATGATTTATTCTACCATCAATCTTTCCTAGTTTGTCAGAATTTGAAGCATACTGTCTAACAACAACATGTTCTCAGTCAGGAGGTCATTGACTGTGTAAAACCTTCAATAAAATTTATTGGAATTTTGCATAAGATAAGAATTTTCCCTCTATAAAAATGACAACCATGTGATTTAGTAGTACATAAGGAGTTACCTGAATGCATGAGTTACAGATATTCATCTAGCAAAACAATTCTGGAATATGCAAGTAAAAATGTTTGAAAGCAAAGATCATGCAGCGATCTCATGTTCAGACATTCTCCTTGTTCCTGGTTACTGGAGTTCATTACTGCTTTTCTATAGAAAGTTGATGAGTATGGCCTTGTTTATCAGTTTCAGAGAACTGCTTTCTTAAAATGCATTGAATTATTATCAAATGTGAGCCTTTTCTCATAAAAAAGCCTTTACAAAAAGAAAAAAAAATATGAAAAAGATACAATTCATAGTGGCTGTAGACTCTTTTCATATCATATTGCTATAATGGCAGTATCAATGCCTTTGAACACTACACATTGAAAGTATTTTCATCTGTCCTTCATCTGCTGAATCTCAGTTCTCTTTGCCTGTTTTAGTTTTTTCCTGGATATCACAACTACTAATATGTTACTGAACTGGAGGGAACTGATTCTGTGCCTTGGTTTTCTGTACCTGAGAGCTCAGCAGTCCTCCAGCTGAAGGTTAACATTCTTACAACCCTTTGAGCAAAACACTTCAATAATCAGCAGTTTATTTCCCTCCAGGTCATCCATTCAGCCATTACTATATTTTTTCTTTTTTTTTTTCTTTTTTTTTTTTGCTGTTGTGCTTTTATTTATCTTCATTAGATTCACTTTATTTTTGATTCATTTATTTAGCTGCTTTTCTGCACGCTGCTGTTTTCATTAACTTCTCCTTCAGCCCACAGCTGAGTGCTTCCCTTGCAGACACCTTTGCTTTTTCATTCTCTGCCTTCAAATCTGTTGAGCTTCCTCCTCCTGGCCTGCTCACTTACCATGTTAGCATTCTTGTTCTCAAATCCCAGTCTAACTAGCTGGCTCAAACCCCTGTTTTTGAACATCTTTCAAGCTGATTTAATCAACTCTGTTGCTCTCTCTGGAAAATTTCTATCCACTATCCACTTCTTTCTGGAGTTGCATTTCTCTGTGATTACTAATGCTGATCTCACCTAACTTTCCCTGGAGCATCTTTGCAGCACATTTCTGTTCATCATCTTCCCATGCTCTCTTTCATTGACTCTCTGTGCTGCCTGTCCAGGTTTCTACATGTCCTGTCACCATGATACAAACAGCTGTGGTGACAGTTGTATAAATGCAAGTATTGAGTGAAAAGGCATTCATAAGCATCATGCAGTATAGAATATCCTAATACCTTTCATGAACTTTCCATAGATTTGCCTAACACTGAATGACTTTTAGATTTCAACAATTAAAGCTTATTTAGAGCAGTAGTAATTTGCTTGCATGATTAAATATTATTTCTGAAAATAAGTTTCTTCCCTCTGCTAGATGTATTTGAAATTTAATCTTATGAATTTCTGAATTTGTAGGATCAAGTATATAGCATTATATATACAGCATATTTATTAGAAGCAGGGACCCTGAAAACATTTTCTTTGTTTGATTTTTGAGTACAGGAGGGCTTGAAGATCTCAGATCAAAGAATAGTGTAAATCTTGCGTCAGGCTCATGTTCTTTGTTAGATCAATTCAGTTGTGACAAATCACACAAGAGAAACATGTCCAGATTTGTCTGAAGGTGCCTACTGTTAAATTGACAGATCTGTAACAGATCACCTTTGCAAGAGAAATGTGTATATATCCTTGGCTATTGTTTAAGTCCATCAGTTGACAAAATACTTATCTTCATATATAATACACATCTATTTTACCTAGGGCTGTGGCAAGGAAATTGCAATTTTTTTCTGTATCAATGCTACTCAGCAGCTTGCTTAGGATGCTGTTAAACTGGGCACTCTTCCAGGACATTTTCCTCACACAGTTATCTTCCCTAAAATATAGTTCTGTGAGAATTAAAGTTAGAGGAAAAAATGCATTTCTTTATATTATTATGAAAATCTTGACATATAAAAAATATTTACTTACCTCAGGATTCAAGCTCTTCCTGCAAATAAATCCTCTTTGGGACACAAACAAATGAAAAATATTGCCACAGCAGCCCTGGCTTCTCCAGTGTCACAGGACAGTAATGAAATGCATCCCTTAGTACTTTTTATTTGAAGTGAGGGTAACATAAATCCTTCATCATATCAAGGTTATTTTGAACAGAAGCAATAGCGAGATAAGATCATTTAATGAACTTTGCAGCCCCCTGCCTGAGATGATCATGAAACACAGGCCTCCTTGAAAGCATGCATCCCTCCCACACTTACAGATACCTCAGAGAGCATGACTTGGCAAGTGCTGAGAATTATTCTTTAAAATGCATGCTATCATTATCCATTTTAATACTCCTCTTATGAAGCTTGAAAAATTCCAGACTTGCTATCTTAGCTGCAATGGAGGTTGAAGTGAGGTGACAAATCACACTTGGTTTAGCATTACAGCGTGACTTATAGAAGTGCACAGTACTTTGGAGCTGTTAATCTAAGGAGGTGTGCTTGATTATGACCTATCATGCAATCTGTTCTCTTTGAGGCAATAGTCATAGGAATGGTCTGTTTGGTTAACATTAGCTGACAAATTGCATTAAACCAGCACTAGTTTTATCATTTGAAGCTGTTAGAACTCTATTAGACATGAGCACTTACATAATTACATTTCATTTTCTGAGGAAAGTATTTTGTAGATTTTGTTGATGACAGACATATGATCTGATCTCAATTTTCATTAAATTCATCTGCATTAGTAATATACCATATGTGACTGCTGGCTTTAGTAGTGTTTATAGCATGGCTGACTATTTTAACCTTCCTGTGCTGTCATTTTTCAGACACTAAGTAGCAAAAGCAGAAGCTATGAGATGGATGCTTTATGTAGTTCATATTCACTTAATTTTATTTTGCAGTCTGCTTTACAGCAGAAAATACTGAGCAAAACCTGAGAACTGCAGATTTTTCTGTAAAAGAGAATTCCATCTCATATTAAGCATTGGTCAGTTTGTTTAACTTGTTAAAAACATTAAAGTATTAACTTATTTCAGCATTATATCACCTTGTATCATGTGAAACCATAGAAATTAGCCCTCTTGTCAGAATATGTGATAATAACAAAGGTCCATGTTCAGAGTTATTACTTGGTTAATATTAAAATAATACACTATTGCAAAGACAGAGGTGTGTGTCCTGACTGAATACAACAGTGATGCTAACTACCATGGTGCTACAGAGCCCATTATTTCTTTCTTGCCATGTTACTCACAGCTTCAACAACTTCACAGTGTATTAGAAATTAGAACTTTGTTTTGAATGCTATAATGTGAATAACTTCTAAATATTTACAAGCATTTGCATTCAGGAGAAAACTTCATTGTTGAGTCTTCATCAGCTGTAGTGATATTTCAGCATTTGTGCTGATAAGATGCTTTGTGTAAAGCATGCCAAGTTGTGATAAACGTCATATGCACTTATGTCATCTGCAGCAGATTTGATACATCTTACATGATACGCTGCTGATTGAATTTACAATGAACAATAAACAGATCTGTGCATTTACAGTGACACCTTATACAAAATAAACAAACATCTAGCATGTACAAATTCTGAACAAGTGCTCTGCTGGGCTATCCACATCTGAAGAAGAAACTGGGTGAGAGGTGACTGAATAGATGTCCTCAAAAGCATTGCAACTGCCAAGTACAATTTTATGCAGTGAAAATTATTTAAGAAATTCTCAGGTGCACCACTGTCTTTGTTCACTTCACAAAGAAATGTTGTCAAGCCTGTTTACCATAACCGGCAGTATGTCAGTATTTATCTCTAGTCTGCAGAAGTACCCACAAGCACTTGCTTAGTGATGTTTGCAGAGACCTCAGAAGTATCAGTAAAATGACTGTCAAAGAGCAAATCTTCAGAGCACCTGGCATGTTAATTTTCTGTAGTGATCAAATTCTTTCTCTGTGTTCTGACTGTACTCTTGGACTGTGTAGGAGAGATGGAAATAAAACTCTTCCATTACACTTTCATTAGTAAACACATTTTGGCCCTAATTTGCTGACGTGGCTCCTTCACGGTCTGCATGTTTTTAAGACTCTGTGCTGAAGAGGAGAAAGGAGAGATCTTTAAAAAAAATCTACAAGAACTTTCAAATTCATGAATTTCTCATGGTCTTTTCTCTTTGATGTTAGAGAAAATGAATTCTGGTGAGGTTAAAATTTTAAAGCATACATTGTTCCATGTTGTTGGGTAGCCTTTTATTTATTCACTACATATAGTATTCACATTCTTCGCATTACTGGTTGATTCAGTGACAATTAGAAATTTGTGAGGAAGGACACTTTGTATGCTTTGTCCCCCTGGTCTAGGCTCAGTGCTGGCCACAGTAGTTTTCGCAGTACTCCCTAGGCTTCACAAATTCTGGAAGGAAGCAGACAACTCATAGCATAGGTAAAAGCCTAATCAGTTTAAGCAGGTGTTTTCCCATGGAAGTTGGTTGTTAACTTTTTTGATGCTTTTGTAAATATTTGTAGAATGAAGTTTTTAAAATCAGTCCTTTAAAGGACATCTAACAGAAGACCCATTAATTTGGGTCCTTCAGTGAGTTCAGTATACCCCAGAGAGAAAACAGGTAGGGGTTCCTCGATGGACTGGTCCAGAAGGTGATGTCAAATGCCAGTTTTTCCCTATGCTGATTTGAAGCCTGTAATCCCCCACTGTTACATCTGAAAGAGCAGCTGGAAAGAACTCCGCTTAGATGTTTCTAGCCCTGCCTGCTGGATATGATACTGAAGGTTTGATTAACATTTATGGAAAATATTGGCTTGTCTGAATGACCAAACCTCTGAGTGCGTTCTGGATGGTGCCTGAGTCATGTCATTCATGCCTATGACACAGAGTCGTTTTCTTTATAATGCCTCTTTGAGGATGATCACAAAGCCAGTAAAACAGCAAACTGAAGAACTTACATGTTTTGTTAATTGAATGATACTTTTCTGAAGACCATTTAAATGACATTTGAAACATTTATGTAGCTTGGTTAGTGTTTATTTGCAATTGTGCTACTATCTTTACGACATAGATGAGAAAAATTAGATACAGAATCATTTAGATTAGAAAAGACCTTCAAGATTATAAAGTGCTCTGCTTGTGTAAGATAAGATTCTAATATTTTTTAGTAATTCATTAGTTGCTTGCTTTTTTGTTATTCTTTCCAGGAATATAAAGTTTTCAAGCAGTTTAAATTTCATTAGACTAAAATTTATCCACTGAAGGTGTTATACAGATGCTTTCTCATGGAACTATAATTAGCTTGGCTTCTTGCACTACAGAGTCTGCTATAAAGAAAGAAAAAGACTGCTGGTGTCACCTGCTCTCTCTCTGCATTTTCATGTGTTTGAAACTACCCAAAGTCCACATCAAATGAACTTCCTCAGGGACTTGTCCAGAGAGGTTTCTATGAGTTGAATTTGCCTGCAAATCTGGCCTGGATGTTCTTATATTTTGCCATGGTATCAGAATTAGGAAACTCAATTGCTCCAGACACCTTCAGGCATCAATTTAATGAGCAGAGGAAAGAGGGTTTTGAAGTTATGTTAAAATCAACCAGTGCAGAGTATGCTTTATTACACACACTCTTTGAGCTAGGGATGAGGCTGCTCTACCGCCCTTTATGTTTTATTTTTAGAGATCTAATAGGATCTTGGTGAAATGATGCAGTCTTCTGCATCTTTTCATACATAGCTGCATTATGCTTCTTATATAGCCACATTTTTAAAGCTAGAATTAAGTGAAATCTAGCTTATGGGTTGAATTGGGAATGCTGGAGACTTCAAGTTTGCTTCAAGAATATTGAAGATGCCTGCGGGAACCTTGTTAGCATTAATTTCCAAGAGATAATGTCAGTTATTTCATCCACAGCAAACTGGAGAGATAAGATGGTATATGAATTTCACATCTGTTTATCTTCTTTCCATATTAATCAGAACTTAAGAGTCCAACACTTCCACATTTATGACAGATAAAAATATTACATCATTGCTTTCTTTAAGGATGCTCAAATATTTCTCCAAATCATCTTTGGGTGATTTTGTGAACCTTTTTTGAGAAAGTAAGGTTAGGAGGATGGTTAAGGCTCTTAAGGAATCATTCTTGCTTTCTAAAAATGAAAGCTAACAATCTTGAATAAATCTGTAGTAGGAGACCCAATGTAAAGTAACACAGGGATGCTGTATCTGTAGCTTAGCTTAATGAGAACTAATTTAGCTTAATTAAAATATTTAGATGTTAGTATTTGTATTCTACTTACTTTCCTTTTATGGTGTACAAACAGGAAAGGCTCTGGCTGAATTACTGCCTCAGGACATATCTGTGCTGGCCTGCAATGATTTACTGTGACCAATTAACCAAACTGAGAAACACATTGTGTTTTGTTGCTTGGGTCCTTTTCTGACTGCATCAGTTAACATTAGAAAGGCAGCCCTGGCTATTTAGGCTGGACCTGAGACCTTGAAGAATGTGAATGTGAGATCTGAGGGCCCATTTACCTCTCATGTGTGCTTCCTGGAGAGAAATCTGATTTTAACTCTTGCACTCAATCAGGTAATGTAAAGAAGTATCAGATGTTCAAGATTGTCACCAGCATGTTTCTTGTAAACACTTGTGACCCAATCTGATCATTAACTATTAGAATCTGTCTTTAAAAAGCCTCTGACTAAAACAGTCCTCAGTGAGCAAACATCCCAGGCAAGATTACAAAAGTATCAGGTATGTGTTAAGTAAAATTTAAGTCATGACATACTATAATCACATATTTACAAGAGAACTGTGAGTGGCCTGGGCCATTATGCAATAGCAGACCTGGGCATCCTGAAAGCTGCAAAGCTCCTTTAGTTGCAAGATCTGATAAATGAATTGTTTGAAGACACAGATCTGTAAGCTACGAAACATCCAAATCTGAAGGAGGATTAAAACAAATATAAATAAGTAAAAATGAAATATTTTACTGTTTCCTTTCCTACCACAGATTAATTTAGATAAATGCTCTTCAATTGTGAATGCTTTGGGCAATTAGACCACTTGGATCATTTTCTGAATACGGATTTAAATGCTAATATTACATTCAAGAGTTGAAATTTTGCCTATAATTCTTGAAAGAGGATCACTGTGACTTCAAACAAACAAAAAATGAAAATAAAACATTGTATTGGCAAAGAAAATTTTTCTGAAAAGGAGCAGAATAAATTATTTCCTTACCTGCTTTTTGGCACATAAATTGCTGATGAAATATTAAAATGTTTAATATGAGGTACCATTATATCTCTTGCAAGTAGAAGAACCTTCATAACATGGATTATGCGATACCTTAAAGGTAAAATTCCTTTAGAATCAGTTTATTCTATACTAAAGTTGTTCTGGAGTTGAATTATCCAGAAAATAATCTTAAGTAAGCAATCATTTAAAAATTCTCCTTGAAGAAAATTGAAGATCAACATGCTCTGAAGATTCTTCAGAACCGAATCAGTGTGTAGGAATGGCTTCAGAGAACATCCTCAGGCTCTTTTGAACTCTGCACTCTGGACTACCATTTTGGCTCCTTTCCTAGTCAGTGTGTACACAAGAAGTATTAGTAGAAAATCTGAATGGTGATCACAAAAGGAGCTTCTCCTGGCCTGTATCTCTTTCTCTTTTTTGATGCTACTCTGCAGCTGAGCATCTTGCTGTCTGTATAGTGGAAATTAAGTCTGAATGCTTGGATTCCAGTCCAGATATGGGGAAAAGCCACCAGGATGTGGGCCAATAACCAGTCTGACAAAATAAATGAGTCAGCAGTAATTTATTACTCAATTTACTAATCTGGCAGTCTGGATAGATCCCATCTAACAATAATATTGATCTTGTGGCTGAGAAGGCCAATAGTGTCCTAGGGTGCATTAAAAAGGGCATAGCCTTGATCTGCTGTTCAAGGAAGGTGACCCTCATGCTCAACTCTGCCCTGGTGAGGCCACGTCTGTATTCCTGGGTCCAGTTCTAGGCTCCCTAGCTCAAGGTAGACAGGAAATTTCTAGAGAGAGTCCAGTGGAGGGCTACATAGATGATTAAGAGCTGAGAGCATCTGTTGTAAGAGGAAAGGCTGAGAAACTTGGAACTCTTCATCCTGAAGAAGAAAAGACTGAGGGGAGATCTTATCAGTGCTTATAAGTATGTGAGGGCAGGAGTCAAGTGGACAGGACTCTTTTCACTGTTGTCCAGTGACCATTCAAAGGACAGCAGGCACAAGCTAGAACACAGGAAGTTTCATACAAACTTGTTTTCTTTTAAAAGCTTCTTCATTTTAACTGTGACAGAACACTGGAACAGGTTACCCAGAATGATTGCAGATTAGAATATATGGAGACATTGAAAGTCTACCTGGGCATTTGCCTGTATAATTTGTTCCAGCAAGGCTGCTTTAGAAGGAGTCTGGATTAGATGATCTCTGGAGGTCCCTTCCAACCTCTACAATTCTGATTCTCTGATAATTATTTCAGTAGCTGAACTAGCAAAAGCAGAAACTTTCAGGTATACTAAGCTTAATTATATCTGAAACATAACACTGAAATAGCAAGAAACAAGACGCTTTCCACTGTCATGTCACTTTTCATCAGGACATAATAGTACCTCACCTTACAATATAAAAGGTGTTTTCTTCTCTGGTCCATGTCTTTTGTTTTGTTTTGCCTACGGAAATATAGGCTTCTCTATAGATTAACTGCTCAAGTTTTCTGGTCATTTTGTTTTACTTCACCAGGGTACCCTGCTGTCTTGTCATGAGCACATGCTCTTTTTTCATGTTGTGACACAGTGTCATGCCAGACATTGACCTCTGCTTTGTTTGCACAAGACCAGCCTTGCTGGCAACCAATAGGAGTAGCTTCTCCCACTGGTGGAAAGGGGTCTTAAGACAGGAGTAGAAAGATTCATTGATAGAGCTTTAAACTAGGTTCGAAGGAGGGTGGGGGTGTAACTGGGGTCACTGGAATGGAACTTGGATGTAACGTCCCAGTGCTTGTAGGAGAGGGATGTGCTAGTATGATCCCATAGTCTTGTGTCTTGGTGAAAGAGGAGGACAGCCCACCCTTTTGTTGGAAGAACACAAGGGTTGGTGTGAGGTTTATGGCTGTGGTAACACCTGAATATGGTTGTGAGGGTATTAGGGCTACTGCCACTCAAAAGGAGGCCCAGCTCATGTGCCTTTACACTAATCCATGCAACATGGTAATAAACAGGAGGAGCTGGAGGCCATTTTGTGGTCAGAAAGCTATGATACAGCCATCACGGAAACATGGCGGAATAACTCTGTGATCTGTGATTCTGTGATTCTGTGTTCTGTGAATGATTCACACAGCTGGAGTGCTGTGATAGATGGCTACCAACTTTTCAAAAGAGACAGGCAAGACAGGAAAGGTGATGGTGTGGCCCTCTATGTTGAGAAAGAATGTGAATGTGTGGAAATTCATGATTGTGGTGATGGTTGAGAGCTTGTGGGTCAGAATAAAAGCAAAGGCCAGTAAGACTGATATTATTGTGGCAGTCTGTTACAGGCCATCCAACTAGGATAAAGAGGTGGACAAGACACTTTATACATGGCTGGATGAGGTCTCAAGGTCTCTCTCCCTTGTTCTTGTGGGGGACTTCAACTTCCCAGACATCTGCTGGATTTATAATACAGAGGATAGGGAACAATCCCGGAGGTTCCTAAGGTGTGTGGGAGATAACTTCCTGACACAGCTGTTGAAAGAGCCAACACTGGGAAGCTATTGTTAACAGAATTAGGAAATGCTGTTTGTTAGCAGAGAAAGTCTTGTGCAAATGTTGGAGGTTAGAGACCTTTAGATATCTGGGGCATAAAGACCTTGAGATGCTACATTTCTTGATCCTTGTTGAAGCATGGAAGGGAGTCAGCAGAACCGCCACATTAGACTTTCAGAGGGCAGACTTAAACCTCTTTAGGACAATGATTGAGAGAGTCCCTTGGGAGGTAGTTTTGGAGAGTGTGGGAGCCCAGGAAGGCTGGGAATACTTTAGGGAAATAATTTTAAAGGTGCAGGAGCTAACCGTCCCCAAGTCTTGGAAGACAAGCTGATGGGCAAAGAGGACAGACTGGCTGAACAGAGACCTTTGGCTGAAACTCAGGAAAAAAAGGGAAGTTCCACTCTCTGAAAGAGTGGGCAAACTGCTTACGATGATTACAGGTATGTAGTGAAGCTGGGCAGGAAGCAAATTAGAAAAGCCAAAGCCCAGCTAGAACTGAACATGGCCACTAAGGTGAAAAACATCAGTAAATATTTCAGTAAATACATCAACAACAAGAGGAGGCTTAGGGCATAGATTTCCAGGCTTATGGTCACTGCAGACAGCATTATGGTGGAGAAGTTCATTTTCTAACCTGGTAACAACAAAAAAGTTTCAACAAAATTATAAATAGTATATTCTCATTTTTTACTCCTGCCTAAATCATAAGTGCAGATGATGAAGTGTTCCAAGGAAATGTGCTCTAAGTCAATCTATGGAGAAGCATAGAACCTTCAACAAAAATGTAGACCTACTAACTGCAGAATCATCTATAGCAATAATCGACTATAGCTAATAATTGACTCAGCAGAAGAGGTACATGTATGTGCTTTTAACACTGGCAGAGATGTAGCATTGTAAGTCTGTAAAGATTCTGTAGGGTCAGAAAACTGACAGCCAGCATAATCCTGTCATCATGTTACAAAAAGAAAGCAGTTCACTGCCCAGAACATCATAAAAATTTTCCTGACCTTAGTGTTTTGGTCTTTTGGAGGAACACTGCCGTAACTACCACATAACTACCACATCTGTCCCTTTTTAGTCTTAGTTTCTGAGAACAATGTTTTTTTTAATAGGTAAATCTGTTTACCCACAGCTTTTTTTCTGAGGTTAGAACAACATTTTAGTTTGTCTAGCAGCACTTCTCATTACTATTCAGGAGTAGCATGACACTGTAAATGAGACCAGACAACATATATCATAGCACCTGTTTCAATATATTTTGAGTTATTAAAAAAATATTTTTATTGTAGCTAAGATAATCACATACACAAAATAACAAAGTCAGTGCATGAGAGTGTCAAGAGAAAACATTAAGATAAGCTGCAGATATTTAATTCATCTCTTGGGAATGTTATTTCAAGCACTTGCACATTGTTCTCTTAGCATTGATCTGCAAGACTGAATATTTTAATTAATCCATCATCATGTATTTATTTATAGTGTGCCTGAATGATGTTACAAAGATATCTGTTTTCTATCTTCATTATATAAAATGTCCCAGAATCTGAAAATCTGTACCAAATAATGATTTTTGAAAGCAAATATTTTCAAGTCTTTTTAAGTTGTTTATCTTGGTGCTCTGTCAAACTTTGTTGCTAGCAGCCTGACAAAGCATATACTCTTGAAAAGTAACAAGTCTCTGTTAATTCTTTTCATCTGCCTATCTGATAAAACTCCTCTAAAATTAGTATTCAGCACCTCAGGATCCATGCATGCAGGGCTGAGGTAATTTGTATTTCTCATACACTTAACCCAGCAAGTGGGTTCCTGAGTCCCTTTGATATAATGATAAGATTAAAGGTAATTATTTTGCTTTCTGTGAGTCTTTGCTCAATGAAACAAGAATCACTCCTTTGCCCTGCAGTAGGTCAGATCGTACTTATTTGTTCTCTGTAAGTTTGATTTTAGTACACGAGTGGAATGGCCATAAGAAAGCTACTTGAAAAAATACTGCTTTAGTGCCCATAAAATTAGTTCTGTGATAACCCTTATCTAATTGTATTTTCGTCTCAATGGTCAAAATTTTCTTACTTTCAATTGCCTGAGAGAAATTATCTCTCATTGATTCTACACTAACAAAATGAGCAGCATTTGCTACATGTTGACAGTATATGCAGCCTTAATATGTACAGGGAACTGTAGCGAAAGAAGTAGATAATAGTATCTTCCTTTTTTGAAGACTGCATTAAAAACAAGAAGAAGAAGAAAAAACAATAAAGAAAGAAGGAAAGAAAGAAGGAAACAGAGAAAGAGAGAAGGAGAGAAAGAAATAGAGAAAGAGAAAGAAAGAGAGAGAGAGAGAAAAAAAAAAAGGGAGGGGGAAGGGAAGGGAGGGAGGTAAAGATACCTTGCATTCAGATACTTGCTTTGGATATATTCAGGTTTTTTTTTTAGTACTGTGAGGCTTAAGAAGACATTTATTAGTGTTATATTCAATGTCACACTTGTATCTGACTGCAAAGTTAAGAGCTCTATTGTTAACTTCTGATGATGCTGTCTTCTGGTGAATTATGCACTTGCCAGTGTTGGGGTCTAGGAGCAGCATGGAGAAGATGAAAAAAAAAGCAGCAAAATCACCAGGGATAATAAAAACATGAAGGAAGCAGGGGAGTGTGCACACCCAGGGTTTTTACCTTGTAATTTGGAGCCAGACTCTGTGGTGACAGGCACTTTAATAACAGTAAGAAAATAATCCATTAGGTTTTATCAACTGCCTTGAGAGATAACTATCAAATACTTAAAGAGCTAAAGAAATTACACTTTTCTACTGTCTGTAAACTGTTTTTTTCAGGCTTGTATTAGAAAGCCTTAGAGCACTAGGTTCAAAATGGATCATTTCCTTTACATTGATAGTTTGTTAGAGCAGACAGCAGACTTCCCTGCAAAGTTTGTGAGTTCATGATCATGAGTGGTGTTCTCCAGGGTTTGGTGCCAGGGCCCATCCTCTTCTATATCTTTATTGATGACGTAGATGAGGGCATTGAGTGCAGCCTCAGTAAGTTTGCAGATGACACCAGGTTGTCTGGAAGTGTCGATCTGCCTGGGGGTAGCGAGGCCCTACAGAGGGATCTGGACAGGCTGTATAGCTGAGCTGAAGCCAATGGGAAGAGGTTCAACAAGGCCAATACAGCTTCCTGCACTTTGGCCACAACAATCCCAGGCAATGCTACAGGCTTGGGGCAGAGTGGCTGGAAGACTGAGTAGAGGAAAGGGACCTGGGGGTACTGATTGATACTCAGCTGAACGTGAGCCAGCAGTGTGCCTGGGTGGCCAAGAAGCCCAATGGCATTCTGACTTGTATCAGAAACTGTGTTGCCAGCAGGAGATGAGGAGTCCGGAGAAGAGGAAGCTCAGGAGAGACCTTTTCACTGTCTATAACTACCTGAAGGGAGGTTGTAGTGAGCTGGTGGTCCACCTCTTCTCTTGTGAAACTGGTGATAGGACTAGAGGGAAACAGCTTCAGGCTGTGCCAGGGGAGATTTAGGCTGGAAATACTGGACGTAATACTACTTTTCTGAAATACTACTTTTCTGAAAGAGTGGTCAGGTACTGGAATGGGCTGCCTAGGGAGGTGGTGGAGTCACCGACCCTACCCTGGAGGTGTTCAAGGAACGTTTGGATTTTGTGTTGAGGAATATGGTTTAGTGAGAACTAATGGTGATAGGTGGTTGGACTGGATGATCTTGGAGATCTTTTCCAACCTTGGTTTTTCTGTGATCCTGTGATTCTGTTCTGCGTAGCACAGTGCTGCAAGGAAGTGAAGGGTACATGGTGTGAAGAAGACTGCCCGTCTACAAAAAGGCATCCTTTTCTGGGGCTCTCTTCAGCCTTGTGCCCTGAGGAGGTGAGGGAGTTGCACCAGTTGCAGGGGCAAAGCTGCAGATTCCAGGCATTTGTTTTGTTGTTGGAGTCAGTTGCAAACAGTGGAAGGTCTAATGGCTGTGAGACCTATGAAGCATTTAATAAATGCTGTTTGAGAGCTTTTCCCTTGTCCAAATGTGGCCACATAGAAAGGGCACATGCATGAACTTGTTGCACAGATTGTCTATTTTGCTAGGATGTGCTAGGTTTGATGGAGAGACCCATAAAAAGAGTTAGCGTGAGGCTGGAGAGCAAGCATCACTGTGTGCTACAAACAAATCTTACTGAAGTGACTGTAACTGTGGTGTTTGAAGGTTGGCCAGACCAGTAGGGAAAGAAAATAGTGTTTTCTTTCATCTATTCTTGCAAGCAGATGGAGACAGATAAAAGTGGAGACAGATTTAACCTAAGCAAGGTAGAGGCTGCATGCTTTCCTTTGTTCTTCAGAACTTCCAATTTTCATCCTTTTTTTTTTTTTTTTTTTTTTTTTTTTAATTATTTAATTTTTGTACAAGACTATTTATTGATCAGATCCTAAAAAATTTTTCTTTTCCTTTATTTTTTCTTTCTTTTTCCCTGACTTAACAAGATAATCGTTTCACTTCAAACTCAACTCCTGTGGACATTTCTGTCTCAGAAGTATGCAAGGATAACAGACGTTTTTTTTGTTCTGCCTACTCACGGCATCTTACAGAGCCCTGACACACAGGCCAGGCAAATACCTCTGCAACTCACTGTGAGGATGTACTTCACCATAATACAGCAGATGCCAAATAGTATTAAAACAATCATTTTCAGATTTGCTAGTAAAATTTTCCTAGTAATGTAAATGGCATAAAATAGGGAAAATTATTTTTTATCATAAAAAAATAGCAAGCACAAAAAATGTCTGCCAGTCCTTTTAGGTACACAGGATAAATTTTTCAAATCCTAGCATTTAGATTTACCACAAATTTACACTGACATTAATTGGAATTACTTACACAACTAGGTTTCCTATGCAGTGGCTTTAAAAATATACCTTGATGCTTCTAATTACATGCCTTGGGCTACTGTTTGGGTACACTGATAAACTAATTTGATAATGTATAGTTCCATCAGGGTGAGTCTGCAGGGACATAGGCTTATCTGCATAAGGAGTTACTCTAGATCAGGTCTTTCTGGTAAAATCTGCTGTGGATTATTACAACAGAAACAGATCTTCTGTCATAAATCCTGTTATTAGGTCATTCTTTCCTTTTGTCAGCTGCAGTTTTGTATGGTTCTGTACGTTTTCTATAGAGATAAAAAATTAAATATTACTCCCGATGTATTTTACTGTACAGTCTACTTTCCACTTATTTTGCTACTTTCCCTCAAAAAGTAAAGTATATTTAAGGTCATTACATGCCTTCACATTACATATTTCTTTCCAGGTATGTTTTATGATAAACAAAGATGCTTTCACAATGGGATATCATCATAAGTCAGCGTCTGATAAATAAAGGCTATTTTCCTCCAGTGTACTCTCTGATATATATAATTGCCTTAAGATAGCACCCTGTTTCTAAAGCTTGTGCAAACATAGGTATATGAGTACAGACAGGATAGTGGTGATACTATGAGAAAAAAAGCCATTTCTGGTCTACTATATTATATGTGGTAAAAAACCTTACTTCTTAACTCCAAGGTGTTCAAAGGAGTAGCCTTAATACTTTGTAGTATTTGTATACTCTTGTTATCACACTGTGGCTCCCTATAGAAGCTATGAAATAGTCATAGATTCAACTTATTAAAACATTTATTGGTAATGCATTTTTTTCTGTTGAGCAACTGGGTTTTTGTCTTGGTTTGATGCACCAAGAAAATTTATTTAAAAAATTAAGAATTGCATCTATTTAATTTTTGAATGTCATTAAAGCCCCTTGGTGATTTTAAAAATCAGTAGCATCTTTAGAGCCAGTAAAATTAAAATTTGATTGTTTCTATGTAGTAGCGTCACAGAGAGAATGAAGGAACGTTTAGCCTGGCATTTACTTTTTTTTTTTTTCTTTCTTTTAAATAAGCATGTATTTGATGTCTTATAAACTTGCATCACAAATGCAGTTACGTTTTCCAAATATTTTTCTTTTTTTAGATTTTATTTCACAGCCTAGAGATAGTCATATTTAAATAATATATAGTTCAGGACATATTTCCTAATGAAAAATATTAAAGAGGTTGCCCTTCACTGCCCTTTTATAAACAAAAGGGCTTTTATTTTTAGGATGCAAAACAAAATAGACTCTCAAAGGACAAATGATTATCAGCTCTGTGTTCCTCAGAAACATTTATTTCCTGCCTAATATTATGCATAGTTACAATTTTAACTACAATGAATAACAACAAGAACTGAAAAGCTTTCTAACTTCTAGTTCTTCCATAACAATAGTGTTTGAAATCCTGTTAAAATCCTCCTTATCTTTCTAAGTTTCAGGCTGTTCATGCTACCTGCCCTTTTGTTACCATTTTGTTACTGAATACAATAGGGTAACCAGATGGTAGTCAAAATTTTCATATTAAATAAAACCAAACAGTAAAGCTCTTCAGGGACAATAAAACCACTGTTATTTATTTAAAGTAGTTGTATAGGATACAAACGAAATTGAAGTAATTTACTATACTTGAGGCATGGAGATCACAGAATCACACAGAATGGCCAGGGTTGGAAGGGACCTCAAGGATCATGAATCTCCAACCTCCCTGCCACATGCAGGGCCACCAACCTCCCCATTTAATACTAGTCCAGATAATTCATTTTTAGTTTTAGTTATTTTTAGTTATTTTTTAGTTATTTTCTTCCACTGAAAGAACAGTATTTTAAAACTAAAGAACTGTTGGAAATAGACACTGGTAGTAGCAATATAATAATAATAAAATAATAAATACTTCACGTTTATATAATCTGTATTTATAATAAACCAAGCATTTCATCATTACCTAACACCTCATAATATGCTTTAGATATGTAAGTGTCTTCTGCAGTTTACTAAAGAAGGAGTTGTTCAACTCATGTTAAAGGCTACAGGAACCCTGATATAATCTTTCTGTTCAGCTTCACAACTGCCAGCCGCAGAGCTCCAGGAGGAAGGTGAGAAGGCAAATCAGTGCAGACATTGTTTGCTGTAATCTTGGGCCATTAGAATACAGTCTGATAATTTCCTCTTCCCTTCTCAGTTCTACGAAAGTATCAAGAAAATAAAATGGTTAACGATAACGAGGATTTTCAACATACTTTGGAACTTCTGAAACATCTCACAGGTACTTAAGTTGAAAGTATCAGCTGCTAAAACCAATCAAAGAAGTTATTCTCAAGAGAGAAACTGTGAATGAGTGTCCCATCAGTGATCGTTTGAGGAGCAACTGATATCACTTATCAGCTCTTGCAGGCATTGATCTCAGAATAATCAAAAGTAAATACCAAGCAAAAGCAACATCTTCACAAGAGGTAGGCACCAAGTCTGCGTGTAGACTTTTAACCCTAACCAGGTTAAAACCAGAAAGCCATAATCTCACACATGTGAAAGCCACTGAGTCTCTGCTTGAAGTACTGGTTTTCCAGTATTACTTTTACAGTCTTTATTAAGTGGAACTGGAGAGTAGTTTTTAATGAACATTACTGCCTTCACTGAACATGGCCAGGTCTGTTAGGCTTTTTGCTTTTGTAACAGGAAATAATCGATTCAAAACTGAATGCTAAAGAGAGCTAAAACATTAGAACATTTAACTCCTCAGAAGAGCTTAACTGCTGCCAGTTAGATGCTTCATGTAATTAAAAAAAAAAAAAAAAAAAAAAATCAAGGCCAAAGGTTTTTTTTGTTTTGTTTGTTTGTTTTTTGATTGCTTGTTTATCTGTGGCTTGCAAATATAAGAATTTAACCTTTCCAAGGGACTTGAGAGACTCAAGTTGTTAAATAACAGTTTATTTCTGGAAGCATAGTATAAATCAGAAGTTGCAGGTTCACAGTGCAGTGCTACACAGATAGGGATCTGGTCAGGAAAGAAGAGGCTGGTAGTTATTTTGGGTACAAGTGAGACTAGGTAAGTTTTCTCTCTTGTGCCAAACTGTAATTTTGATGCTGACAAGGTAAGAGTGAAACATTAAGAATGGAGGACAGCAAGAATATTATGCACTAACTTTGCATATAGAGATAAAATAATATTAAAATCTTATTAATAATCTCAGGATATTGAAAATGTTAATTATAACAGCTTTCAGTTTTCCATGGAAAGTAAGTATATACAAAGCAATGTTGTAAATTTTCAATGTTGTTGATATACTGCATTTAAAAATGCTCAGAGCTTTACCTTTATATGGTTTTTTTTGTTTGTTTTTTTAACCAACTGAATTCTAAAGATAACAAATATAGTGCATTTGAGGAGATTGTATGCTGCTACTGTACACTGGCCACAGCTTTGACTGTACATTATTTGTGTAGAATGCTCAGTGTTAGAACTTCATAAAGCAGTATTCTGAGAATTAACCCACAGAATTCAGACTAATTTTTAGCCACTTGTATGTGTTGAGCAGCTTATACTATAATTTTCAGCACTTATTTCTCTAGTTTAATATTGTTCTCTACTACTACAATAGTTTACATCTGTTTTCTCTTTCTCCTGATTTTAAAAAAATAAAAATCTATATATATATAAATTTACTGTGCAATTTTGTTATATAAATTGCTTAGTTGTGTAGAAACTCAAGGATATGCAGATTTTGCAGAAGAAGAAAATATTCATCTCTGTAACTTCAAATTAAAATGGGAAAAATAGTTTTCTGCTGAACAGGATTATAAAGATTTCCCAGTATTTTATGCTATATAAAGCAATAGTTGTGTTATTCACTATTTCACTGACATTCTCTGAAGCAAAACAGAGTTAAAAAAGTTAAAATAGAGCACATCTAGCATTTCTTCAAGTAAACCAACATTTCAGAAAACAATTCCGCTGCCCGCCTGTAAAAAAAAAAAAAAAAAAAAAAAAAAAAAAAAAAAAAAAAAAAAACCACAATAAAATAAGCCCTCAATTTACCACTGACCCTTACCACAGTTGTCTTGCAAGTTTTGAGAGAGGCACTTCAGAGTGCCATAGAGACACCGACACAGCCAGCAGCCCTTCATCACCCAGTCGCCATGGGCAATGCTGCCGCACTTTCTGTCAAGGACAAGGGAGACATTTACCATAAGATATAGCCAGACAGAACTGGAGCTCCCTGGTTTTGATTTAATCTTTACCTTAGTTCACAGTGCCGGCCACTAAAATGCTTTGGGCATGCACAGAAAGCCCCTAGGATGCAGGTCCCTCCATTTTGGCAGCAGTTCCTGTTCAGATTTTTACCTGCGAGACGGTATTAAGGAGTTTACAAAGCAAGACAACATTGGGTCTACCAAGCATTCAATGGGCTGTGAACTTCCCTTTTTCCTCACTTGTTCTCTCCAGTTGCAAAACATACATAGTTCTATTGTCTTTAGAGACAATAAAATTAGCTGCTTGTTGAGAGTGTTTGCATAGTTAGGCCGAGTTTGTTTTGTTAGGGATTAGAAGCAAACTACCAGGGATTACGGCATGGTCAAGAAGAAAGGTCTGGCATGTCCCACAGACGCAGCACATACCCAAGTGAATTATTTCACTTTGACTGAGGCATGTCTCAGTCACACGGAGAAAGAGAGCAATTACAGGGAAATGCTGCTAATTTTCGAAGAAAGGAGGCATTGTTAGGGAGAAGCGCCGCTTAGTCATGAGTCTGAAAGGGAATGTTCCCGCAGGCATTTCTGTGATGCCTGAGATAGAGCTTTTCTGCTCAATTTCTTTTGTTTTCGTGAAATATTTTTTGGTCACGATTGATTTTACAAAATAGAGAAGACTTTACAAAATTTTATGAACTCCTTTCCAAGTCCAAGAGTCCAAATATTTATTATTTCCCAACATTCTATTTTATCAGTGTGAAACATTTTGCAGATGAGAGATTTTTACTGCTACTTTTACCTTAAATTCTCAGCAACATTTTGTAACATGCCATGGGAAAATTTAAAAACTACCATAGAAAACCAACAGGTTGGAAGATTTCCACCAACTCAGGGCCCAGGAGAACCATCAAAGGATTATTATAGTATTGTATTAAAAACAAACAAACCCTCAGAAACAAAAAACCGAACCATTTTCTGACATTGTTTAAGCGAATAAAGTTACCTACTCTCTGTAATCCCAGTGAAAGGTACAAATTCCCTGGAACCTTGTTGCTTTCTGCTTTGGTAACTCTGATTCATGTCACTGAAAGCATCTATAATTGTCAATGAATTCTTAGGCTGTTGCTTTTGTGCTGTGGTGCTGAGATTTTTCACATTTTTTTCATGTTCTTCTTTTTCACGGCCTTGAAATGGAGTGCAAAAATGGAAGGATAGCTTGTAATAAAGCAATACACACTATAAATCTATAAAAGAAACAAGGAGCAGTGGGAAAACAAAGTTTTCCTTACCTTTTCCTAAATGAATGGCCTGCCAGATCAGAGTCACAATGAAAAGAATTCTACGAAAGTCAAATAAGTGAATTAGATTTTGTTAATATGACACAGGGAACAAAAAAAGATGTTTGGAGTTCGAGGGAGGGAAGGAACATTTTCAAAGACTTATCTAGCACTGAAATTATAAACTATAAATATTTGATAATGGCAGTAATTATCAGACCAACAGTCTTAAGATTATGAATTTTAAAAAAAGTGAAAAAAACAGAAGAGAAACAGAAGGGAGAGAAAGAGGAAACAAGGACGTGTATGAATCATAGAATCACAAAGTTGGAAAGGATGTTCAAGATCATCTAGTCTAACCGTCCTCCCACTACGTATGTAATGATGCCTATGTAATTATGCCTTCTTCCAGAAAGATACAGATATCATACACTTTCTGGATGACAACCAGTTAAAACGTTCTCTTTCCGTACATTTCTTTATCACTGTGGAGTTACTACCATCTAGTTACAGAAGCAGCAAAAGCAAGAGGGGAACATATGCCTTCACCTTCGGTTCCAGGCACGTTAGTTCCTTTCATTATCCTGTCCCGATTCACAATCAAAATAAGTACTATTAAAAGACAAACCATCCTTAATCTAGAGGGGGTATTCGGCAGTGCAGGCAGCCTTACCTAATATGGTTTCGCCAGTACATTTTCCCACAGCCTGAAATACTGTATATTCCTCTAGGAAAGCTTGAGCAGAGGTCCAAAGTCCCTCACTGAAGGCTGCTACATGCAGTTGTTCTTGCACCATATACAGTATCAAGACAAGCTGAAAAGTTGACAGAGGAAAGTTTTCTCTTTTTGTCCAGCTCACAGCAACGTAGAAAAGACATAGTTACCAGACGTAACTCTTGCTGAGCCCCCACAGAGCTCCAGGAAGGGAGTGGGTTCTCGGACTGGGACTCCCTATCCTGTCCTTGATTAACATGTGCTGCTAAAGGGTGGAGCAAAGTGGATTTAGATACAGCTGGGTAGAGATTTAAGGAACCGTGACCACTGAAAAGTGTAAGCCAGTTAAGTTCTCAACTCCAGTTTACTTGTTATTAG